>NW_026732392.1:432500-942500 GCF_028476545.2 Physella acuta
GTGGTGTGGTGTTTTAGGGGCGGTGGTGTACAAAGTGTGGAGGATGAATGAGATGATGGATGGATGTGAGTGCTTTTGAGATGGTAGAGGTTGCAGCTTTGTGATGATGTGGTACCTAGACAAGTAGGGTTGATAGCAAGTGGTATTTAGGATCTGGGTTGAGAGAAGGTGGTATTTATAGGTGTTATCATGTAGTTATTCGCATTGGTAAACCCTCCAACCCCCCAACCCCCCATCCACATTCAGTTAACTAGGTGCAACATGATTGTAGTAGGAATTTAGTCTAATTTTTAAACTTGGTACAGCTCAAAATGAGCTTCTTTTCTATATGTTCTATCTTTTTTTTTATTTGGTGCTTCACATAAGGATCGGTGCCTGGGACCCCCCCCCCCCCCCCCAGCTATGCCTCTGACTCTAAGACTATGTCATCTTGTCCGAAACTATTCTAATCTATCTATTTGCATTTTTCAATCCAATTTTGTAACGCTTGTTGTATTTTTGTTAATCATATTATGTGTGTATGCTTTTTTATAGCGCTGCATATTTTAGGTGTCAAATATTTGAGAAGCATCGATCAATAACATTAGAATTAGAAGCGGTGACAGACATTGGCTCTGACTCTTGTTGGAACATAACAAGAGCCCGAACTTCAATGATTATGTGGATGGTAATAGTTATTGTGATTTAGGTGTTGTGGATGGTAATAGTTACTGTGATTTAGGTGCTGTGGATGGCAAAAGTTACTGTGATTTAGGTGTTGTGGATGGTAATAGTTACTGTGATTTAGGTGCTGTGGATGGCAAAAGTTACTGTGATTTAGGTGCTGTGGATGGTAATAGTTACTGTGATTTAGGTGTTGTGGATGGTAATAGTTACTGTGATTTAGGTGTTGTGGATGGCAAAAGTTACTGTGATTTAGGTGTTGTGGATGGTAATAGTTACTGTGATTTAGGTGCTGTGGATGGCAAAAGTTACTGTGATTTAGGTGCTGTGGATGGCAAAAGTTACTGTGATTTAGGTGTTGTGGATGGTTGAAGTTACTGTGATTTAGGTGTTGTGGATGGCAAAAGTTACTGTGATTTAGGTGTTGTGGATGGTTGAAGTTACTGTGATTCAGGAGTTGTGGATGGTTGAAGTTACTGTGATTTAGGTGTTGTGGATGGTTGAAGTTACTGTGATTCAGGAGTTGTGGATGGTTGAAGTTACTGTGATTTAGGTGTTGTGGATGGTAATAGTTACTGTGATTTAGGTGCTGTGGATGGCAAAAGTTACTGTGATTTAGGTGCTGTGGATGGCAAAAGTTACTGTGATTTAGGTGCTGTGGATGGCAAAAGTTACTGTGATTTAGGTGTTGTGGATGGTTGAAGTTACTGTGATTTAGGTGTTGTGGATGGCAAAAGTTACTGTGATTTAGGTGTTGTGGATGGTTGAAGTTACTGTGATTCAGGAGTTGTGGATGGTTGAAGTTACTGTGATTTAGGTGTTGTGGATGGTTGAAGTTACTGTGATTCAGGAGTTGTGGATGGTTGAAGTTACTGTGATTTAGGTGTTGTGGATGGTTGAAGTTACTGTGATTCAGGAGTTGTGGATGGTTGAAGTTACTGTGATTTAGGTGTTGTGGATGGCAAAAGTTACTGTGATTCAGGTGTTGTGGATGGCAAAAGTTACTGTGATTTAGGTGCTGTGGATGGCAAAAGTTACTGTGATTTAGGTGTTGTGGATGGTTGAAGTTACTGTGATTTAGGTGTTGTGGATGGCAAAAGTTACTGTGATTCAGGTGTTGTGGATGGTTGAAGTTACTGTGATTTAGGTGTTGTGGATGGCAAAAGTTACTGTGATTTAGGTGTTGTGGATGGTTGAAGTTACTCTGATTTAGGTAATAGAGACAAATAGAAGATATTATGATGGCTGCACAATTTAATTGATAGAAATTTTTCAAATAGCTAAACACATAATCACTTGTTAGGGTGGTTGGTAAGCTACTGCTAAGCACCGAAGCTTCAACTACCACAGATTTAATAAGTCAGTCTATGAACAATGAACGCGTCGGCACCTTCACAGAAAATAATGTTAGTTACTTGTATCAGTTAGATCTTCTTCTTCTTCTTAGTTCTTAATTTTAAGTGTTGGAAGGGATCGAGCTTTTGCCGACTCGACCATCACAATTAAGGATGCGTGTCAACTGGTTATTGAGGCCATTGACTCCGATTTCAGCCTGCTTTTCTTTTTGGATTTGTTTCCATAGCATTTGTCCAACCAAGAACAAACTACAAGGCAGCAGTTGTTTGATTTTGGATTTTTCTCTCCTAGAAGAGTGGCTGTCCCCAGCTAACGAGCCTCATCGAACTCGAGACTTTTCGGTTTAGCAACCATGAGCATTACCGACTCGACCACGCCGACCCCACATCAGTTAGATAAAATCTACTTTTAAATGTGAACAGATTATTAAAGGTTTACAAAATTCATTGCTTTTAAACACAGTTTAAAGGCACATATCGACTGTGTAGAAGAGAGGTGTGATTACAGTACATTGCTTCGTAGAGGCTACAAAGGATGAAGTCATAGAGTACAAATGCATTATGTCTATTAGAAAACTTAATCTCCAGGAGTATGCGTTTATAAGTCACATTCTCATATTAAAATAATGCAAAATAGTATGTAAAAAATTTTTAAAATATTTGCATTATAGTTTTCTGGCATTTAACATTACTGCCTTTGTAGCTTCTATTGCCAATACAAGTATAAATGTACATTGATTTCACACAAAAAGTGGTCATAGTGTATTCATCTTCTATGCAGTCGATATCATAAAGATACTAATTATAAAAATAGATTACCTTAATTCCAAATGTCTTATGTCCAAGGCACCTGAAGTAGTCTAAAAATAATTGATTACAATATTTTTAAATTAACTACTACTTTTTCTTTGATGTTATTAAGAGTAGGTTCAGAATGTATAACTAGGTTTTATTCAAGATGAATAAACTGAAAAATAAACGAAACAAATCTATTTTAAATATTGAAACGCGCTATCTTCTAAAATGTGAAAACTGGTTGTGTCCCATCTCTTTATAAAACAATCCAGCCTCCTTTTTTTTAATTCAAAATTTAAAAATGTATATCTGGATCACTCGCCCACGCTTTGTCTCTCGTCTGCTTAGAGACGGACGAGTTCCCAGTAACGTCGTGCTATTTCTATGCTAGGCCTAATATGGGAAACTGTAGCTCTCTCGAGAAACGTAGGTAGATGATGGGAAAGTAGGGGACAGAACTCAAACAATGATGAGTTAACTCCCTTTTCATATTCAATTCTTAGGGTTTCAGTTTTAAATATCCAGGGGGAATTATCCCAGCTTGTGAACAAATTTTGAAAGTTTACCTAACGCACAAGGTGGGGATAATTTCTCTCATGAGGCGTATTGAGTGAAGCCATTTGATGAAATGGGAACGGTTTATACATAGTTTGCCCGTTTATATTTCGATAGAGTGCGAGTTAGATGTATAAAGGATCTTGATGAATAGCCTAACACAGAGGTCGGCAACCTGCGGCTCGCGAGCCGCATGCGGCTCTTTTGATATCAAGGTGCGGCTCTCCAGCTCCTTTCACAAATACTAATAATCTTAATAAATAAATAAAATATTTGTAATAAAAAAATGTTAGTGGCTCTTTATAACCAAGGAAATTTTGAAAATTGTAACTTTTGGCTCTTTCGCTTCAAAAGGTTGCCGACCCCTGGCCTAACATGAATGACGTCACACTCATAGGGGGGGGGATGTGGTCTGTATTTTGTGACGATGAGTGATAAGGGGGATAGGATTTCCTGTAGTGTGACGTCACACTTTTACATTTTTTTTTTAAAAGTAAAGTTAGAAACTGAATTTTAGCCGTTATTTCGCATTTGAGAAAACCGTTTTAATAAATTGTAATAGAAATTGATTTACAATACTCTAAGTTAACCGAACACAGTCATACTTTTATAAATAAATCGATGTTTTGAAAAAAAAAAAATTCAACTGCAATTTTTGAAGGGGGTTATAGGCTGATTGTGACGTCATTTTAGGGAATGTCTGTCTGGCTTTTTGTGACGATGGGTGGCGGAGGGAAGGGGAGGAGGTAAAATCGACAAAACAGCGTGACGTCGTTTATGGGTGACGCCTTAGCAGTTCACCAAATATTTAGGTTGAGGTCAGGTTTATAAGCAAACCCGTTGTTACTAAAGTCAAGAAAACAGTTGATAAACTATCCAAAAAATTGTATCTCACGCAATTTTCGCCTTGCTTCTTTCACGTCGACAGCATCTTCGTGACATTTATTCGCGTCAACCGTGACATTTTTTCAACATTATCTACGTGACATTTGTTCACGTCGACATCATCAGTGTTTCTTCCAGACTTTTTTCTCGGGGGGTGGGGGCACTTGAAATTTTCGGGGGGGGGGGGGCGGTAGACTTTCTTCGGGGGGGGGGGGGCAGACACTGTTAAAAATATATATTTTCTATATAAATTATATAAATTTCATTTCGTTCGAGGGGGGCGAAGATATGCCTGGTAGAAACTCTGGACATCATCTACGTGACATTTGCTCACGTCGACATCATCTGCGTGACATTTGCTCACGTGGACATCATCTACGTGACATGACATCATCTACGTGACATTTGCTCACGTGGACATCATCTACGTGACATTTGCTCACGTGGACATCATCTACGTGACATTTGCTCACGTCGACATCATCTACGTGACATTTGCTGGACACCACCACCACGTACGCACGCTGACCCGCCCTCTCCCTCGCTCTCCGGGCATGCGCAACAGACCATATCGCTGTCGCCCCAACAATCGTATCAGAGCCGGGTCGAATAAGTGATGGCTATTAGGGGCAGATAATTTACTGTTTAAACTATTTGAAACTAAGGTGAGGTAAGTAGTTCTGCTTGATCTTTTCATTGTCGTCTGTAAACTGTCGCCACGGAAGGCTGCTTTCATGGGGGCGGAGGGGAGGAAGGTTGTGTTGAATTTACAAATTATGAATTACTGGAAAGTAGAAAACAAAACAAGTAAATAGCGTATGCTACGCCGCGGATCATCTCGTTAGAAATAAAACACATGGTAACGCCCACCTTAGCGACGCCTTTTTTCTTCTACAAAAAACTTTGAAGATGAATGAGTATGCATCCAGAACTTTGAAGATGAATGAGTATGCATCCAGAACTTTGAAGATGAATGAATATGAAGTCAATTTCTTTCCAGAGAAAGGAATTAGTTGTAGGTAGTAAATAAACAACATCACACTCTTAGGCAAGAGGAGGGTTTGTACTTTTGTGACGATGTATGACAATAGGGATCATCAGAGGCGTAGCGACCCTTCCCGGCGCCCGGGGACAAACTTTCAATTTGGCGCCCCCCTCGGGAGCAAATTTTCGATTTGCGCCCCCCCCCCCCTCAAACTTTCGATTTGCGCCCCTCAAACTTTCGATTTGCACCCCCCCCCAACTGCAAAAATGCAGCTAAAAAGACATTTAATTTGTTTTTACAACCCATTTTGGCGCCCCCTAAGGTCGGCGCCCGGGGACATATGTACCCCCCTGCACCCCCCCCCCCCCCCAACATCGCTACGCTTCTGGGGATCATCTAGATAGTTTGACGACAAGCTTTTGTATTTTAAAACTTTACAGGGTTATTTCGGGTCTGAAAAGACATATTTTTTGTAAATTTTAATTATGATTTATTAATGTGCTCAATGTTGGTCAAGCTCAATGTATTTTTTTAGAAAAAAAAGTTGTTTTTTTTTTAAATTGCAACTTTGCGTGGGGTGGTAGGATGAGATGTGACGTCTGATTTTTGGCGAGGATGTGTATTGATTGTGGGGGGTGGGGGGAGGAGGAGGTAAAAAATAGTTCAAACAAGCATGATGTCAATTATGACACCATGAAAATTCACGAGTTGTATACAAAGTTTTTTTAAAAGTTAAAGAAGACTGAGGTCTATTAAAGATAAATCAGTTCATGTTGGCTCTGTATTTGAATATCGTAGGACTTAAAAAAAATAAAGATGACTACGACAAATAAAACAGGCCCTCGACTGAAAGAATATGGAGACCTGGGGGCGTAGAAAGTAGTCCATGCTGCGGATGAATAAAGCGGGCACGTTGGTAATGTAAGTAATTCTGGGTTCAAATAAATATAGGTGATTTTTTTTTTTTTTTTTTTTTTTTTTTTTTTTTTTTAAAGAACGAAATCAATCTGGCAGAGGCGTGTACCAGACAAAACAAAGCGAACACATTTATCAACAGCAAGAGTACTTCCGACAACCGGAGGCGGGGTTAAAGGTTACTTTTTTTTCTAGATCTCTATTGATCGATGCTCGCTAAATGTGTATGTATTTGTACATAGCGTGTCTTGCTAAGTCATTCACCATAGTTAGAAGTAAAACAATTGACGTCACCGGTGTTTCTTCCAGACTTTTTTTCCGGGGGGGGCACTTGAAATTTTCGGGGGGGGGGCGGTAGACTTTCTTTGGGGGGGGGGGCGGACACTGTTAAAAGTATGTATTTTCTATATAAATTATATAAATTTCATTTTGTTCGGGGGGGGGGCGGTAGAAATTTTTCGGGGGTGGGGGGGGGGGGCTAAGCCCCCCCCCCCCCCGAAGAGATGCCTGGAAGAAACTCTGGACGTCACATTCCTAGAGGAACGAGGGTGGGTGGGGTGGGGAGGGCGTCAGAATTATCTGAAGATGTTTAAAGATTCAATGGGTTTTTTTAGAAAATGTGACATCACAATTTGTTTTAAATAGAGATTTTTTAAAATTAATTTTAAACTTCTTTATCTTTGTTCTTAATTGTAATATAGGACGGGATTTCAATCAACACAATTAAGTGTCACATTAATACTAATAGTTTCGCTGTCTGTGTATGTATCTGACAAGAACGCTCTATCTGACAAGAACGCTCTAGAGAAAACACAAGAAAATTAAAAACTTGCACAGTGAAACGAAAACGAAGTATGACGTCGTCACATTTAGCACAGAGTAGAAAATAATCTCAAGCCGGAGAGTGCACACAGTAATATGACGTCATTGATTCTCGAGTAAACATTGAATAAAAAGGCAATTTTGTCTAATCTAAGTGGTTTGCGTGAAGAGTTTCTTTCATACAATTCTTTGGGTAGGGGCGAAGCCCCACCCCCGCTTAAGAACGTCTGAGCCCACCCCCCCCCCCCCCTCCCCAACTCAAAAGAAATTTCCTCATCGATACTCTATAATAAAATTACCGCCTAATTAATGTGTCTAATCTAAAAAGTGGTTTTCTCGCAATTTCTTTAATGCAATTCTTCGGGTAGTGGCTAAGCGACACCAGTGTTTCTTTTAGACTTTTTCCTCCCCGGAGAGGGGTGGGGGTACATGAAATTTTCGGGGGCGGGGGTAGAATTTTCGGGGAGGGGGCGGACACTGGAAAAAGTATATAATTATATTTCGTTGAATGGGACGGTAGACATGTTTTGTGGGGGGTGGGGGTGGGGGGTGGGGGTGTTGTGTGTGGGGGGGTGGGGGTGGTGTGTGGGGGGGGGGGGTGGGGGGGTTTAGTTTAGAGAAAAGAGACAGCACTATCAGCCTAGCGCCCGTTGTATCCTTCCTCAACGGGCCATTTTTCTCGTAACAACATATTATGCGCCAGATAACATTTTTACTCCAATTTCAGCCTGCTCTTCTTTCTGGATTTTCTTCCAAGAACGAACTACAAGGCAGCAGTTGTTTTATTTTTAAGTTTTGTTTCTTAAATAGATTGAAGTCCCCAACTATTGAGCGTTATCTGTTCAGGGATTCGAATTTTACCCACATGACCATGCTGACCCCTAATATAATCGGGATTGTTGTTGTATTTTTATTTTGTATTTTTAAAAACAATTGCTTGTAAATTGTATTAAAATGTATCTTAATAAGTCTTTTTCTTCTTCTTCTTCGATCTTAATTTTAGTGTTGGAAGGGATCCCCTCCAACACAATTAAGTATACCTGACGACTGGTTATGCGCCATTGACTTCGATTTCAGCCTGCTTTTCTTTTTGGATTTGCTTCCATAGCCTTTGTCCAACCAAGAACAAACTACAAGGCAGCAGTTGTTTGATTTTGGAGTTGTCTCTCTTGGTAGAGTGGCTGTCACCGGCTATCGAGCCTCATCTGTCCGAGTATACATAAGTAATGTTGGCCGATCTTGTTTAATAATTAAATAGCAACCGCTGTTATTAAGAGACAAAAGTTGAAATTATTATTTTAAGGGGTGAGTAATTTAAAGGGGGGAGTCTGAATTTTAAATGAAGATGTGGAGCGGCGTGTTTTACATCATCAAACAAAAGCGTGACGCCATACATGCGCGACCTCCTTTGAAACGCTTGGGGAAAAACTAATTTTCATTTCGGTGATACATTTCGGATTTTTCATAAAATTACTTTTGTTTAATTAAAAATGCCAAGAATAAATACTAGAAACGAGCCCTCAAATAACAATTTAAATCTACTCTCGCTTCCCACTCACCCAACCACCCCTACCCCCTAGACGTGTCCCCCCCCCCCCCCCACCTACCGAGGTGTTGAAATGGAGTACGTTTGAATAATTAACTCACGGGGGGATATAGGATGATCGAGCGATGACACCAACAAACGACAAACTGATTCTGTAGGTCAAGGTCTGTCTGCTAAAATTAAAAAGCAAAATGGCGGTTCACATGTTGATAAAAAGTACATCTTGTAGAGATTGATCCTCATGAAGAGTTATTTCCCTGCGTCAGATGTATGAAATTGCAGCGCTAATGGGCTAGGTCTCAAATAAGTGTGTTTTCTGTCTGTGATTAATTATGTAAGTGTGTTTTTGTGTTTTTTATGTCTGTCTGTCTTGTTTGTTTTCTGTCTGTGTAAGTATGTAAGCATGTTTTTGAGTGTCTGTGTTTTGTTTCTGTGTCTGTCTTGTGTGTTTGCTGTCTGTGTTTAAGTATGTATGCGTGTTTTATGTATCTCTGTTGTTTTTTTCTACGTCTGTTTGTCTGTGCCTGTTTGAGTTCGAGTGTATGTTAGCTGTTATTTCCGTGTTCATTGTATGAAATTTAAATCTGATTAACTAGGCCTCAATGTATTTTTATAGCATGTAAATTAATTAATCAAAGAAATTGTATCCGTATTTTTATTTGCAGTGAAATTTATCCTGCGATCTTGTGTGTGTGATACATTTCGTTTTGTTATTTCTTGCTTTATTTAATAAAGTACATGTATACTGAAGAATTCGTTTGGCTCCTAGCAAAATGATCTCGAGTTCGGGTCTCGGTTCGGAGTTGTGACTGTAGGACGTCCCTGAGTCCACCCAGCTTTGATGGGTACCTGACTAACGTTGGGGAAAGTAAAGGCGCCTGGGCATAGTGATGATCACACTATCCCTTCATATACCGAGATCAAGAAACATGAACTCTACTTCATCTGCTGAATCGCTGGAGGAATCTTTTATAGAGTTAAAGCCTAACCCTTAAGTGTATGTGTAAAATTTCTCATCTCATGTATAGAAAAGTGGGTAAGTATTGTTATTAACAATGTTAACTAAAACAGGCGACTCGTGTGTTGTTTTGATAGCCATACCACTGCTCATACACATCATGGTAGGGCGATAGAGTGCTCCACTGCTAACCCGCAAGGTCTGTGTTCGAAACCAGGACTCGAGTCTGTAGAGCGCCTCGGAGCTTGCCAAGTATACTCCAGTAGTACGAGGTTCCAGAATCAAACGAACTCAGATGATCTTTTTAAATTCAAATCTTCTTTCTTCTTCGTTCTTAATTCTAGTGTCTGGAGTGATTCCCTCCAACACAATTAAGTATTACGTGACAACCTGTTATACCAAAAACATCAAATACATCCAATCTACAAAAAGTCCATATATATATATATATATATATATATATATATATATATATATATATATATATATATATATATATATATAATAATCCAGTTTTTATAATTACATTTATCAATAAATTATTCGAGACTATTCACGACAGCGTCCATTTTAACTAAGTGCCGCACTATCTATATCTATCTATCTATCTATATAGGCCTACTACTAAAACTCAAGTTTGTTTACATGTTTGAATATTTGTTTGTTTGTCTGATTTGGTACTGTAAGGAAACTGCTCTATATGGGGGGAGGGCTGTAAAATAGTATGTAAGTAGAGAACAATTTTTTATTGCAGACAGACTGTTAATCACACATTTATTTAAAGGCGTTAATTAATTTATTGATTTATTCATAGGTACATTAACCACATTAAATTTAAAGTATTAGAACATTGGCTTAACTTTGACTGAATAGTGACGTTTGATAACTAATTTTTTTGTTGTTTTTTTTTTTTTTATTTGTTATTGGGGAGAATCTGCATTATGTGTAGAGCTATAAAATAGAATTTTGGGTGTTAAATATAGTTTCTTCTTAAACACACTGTTAATTACAAACTAATTTAAAGCCCTTAATTCATTTATTGATATATTCATAGGTAGATTAACCACATTAATTATAAAATTTTAGAACAATGACTTTAGTAATAGTAAAAGGATTAATTTTTCTTATTACAACAATGTTTTCTATTATTTTTTCCTAAGGCCTACATGTGAATGATAAGGTCGACTATCAGGACCTTGCGGGGCACAGGGCAGGTGAAGTAGAGTTCATCTGTTTCTATGTTCTCAGCATATGAAGGGATAGTGTGGTCAGAGACCTGCTCGGCCGGAATCGTTTTTTTTTTTAAATACAAACATGTCTGAGACTTGGCGCGACACTGAGCAGGTGAAGTATAGTTTAGTAGAGTTTTTTAAATATAAAAAACGTCTTTTTTAATGTGGGGTCTGGTTATTTTGGGATGATAAGTGCTGAAAGACGTGATATCATTTATGGATGACCCCCGAAACCCACTGTTTTCTAACTAGATAACGGGTAGTCTAGTTAAGGAATTAAAAGTCATCCTCTTTCAGTAAAAAAAAAAGCGTATCTCTTATTTTCACGCATGGTTCTTTCTTCGTTTTCTTCGTCCTTGATTTTAAAGTTGGAAGGGACCATCTCCAACACAATTAAGTAAAACTTAAGAAAACTTGAGGGGGGGTGCAAATCGAAAGTTTGAAAGTTTGTCCCCGGGAAGGGTCGCTACGCCTCTGGGGGGTGACACCATTAAGTGCCGCACCGGGTGACACCCGACCTCGCTACGCCACTAATGCGCAATATACGCCGTTGACTCTAATTTCAGCCTGCTTTTCTTTTTTGGATTAGCTTTCATAGCCTTTGTCCAACCAAGGAACCAACTACAAGGCAGCTGGTGTTTGATTTTGGAGTTGTCTCTCTTACATGAGTGTCTGTCCCCTTCTATCGAGCCTTATCTACCCGGGGTTTCGAATTCTAAATTTTAGAGGGCATTTCCTCCAAGCTACTTAAGTATTACTTGTCAAAATGTTTGTTTGTTTGTTGTTTTTTTTTTGGGGGGGGGGGGGGGGTCAGATGGTGTGGGAGGGGGGAGGTAAAAATCATCAAAAAAGCGCGATGTCATTTTTGGATGACCCCCCTTAGCTAATGAGCAGCATTTAACGAGTTCAATTTTCTGCTGTCGTCTATTTGCATTAATATCCGGCCTTCAACTTTAAAAAAAAAATACTGCACGTAGCTAAAACGAAACTGAATAAGTTGGACTTTTTTATAAATTAGTTTTAACATTTTTAAGTTGTGCTTTGGAAAATTTTGCTTGCGTGTTCAACTTTTTGAATATCATATTAAGAAAGCGTGGTTTCTAAAATTATCAGGAAAAAAATACTGTATTAAAAAAAATAACAACTAATATTTAATGACTTTATTTTTATCTGTCTAGCTAATATACACATTTTTATTTTTTCCAAAATTGATGTTTGAAGATAAAAGCAAACCATCATCTTAAAACTGTTTATACAATACGCCTACAAACAATTAACAATTAACACTCAATTTTTAAATCCATCCGGCATAGCTTTTTTATAATACATGAATTATTCAGACTGTAAAATTGCAAGAGAAGTGTCTTTGGATTCCAAGCAGAAATTGAAGGTTTGTGTCCTAGAAGGTTGTCACCCTTGATTAGAAATGCGTATGCAAATTTCAGGGGCAACGTAGGGCGATTTCCGAAAAAGGAGTGTGACAAATTGAATTATTTCTTTTTGTTGAGGCAGTGTAATTCATAATTTATTATATTTTTAATTATATTTTTATTAACTTATATATATATATATATATATATATATATATATATATATATATATATATATCATAACGATATTAAGAACTTAAAATTGTGTGTCTGTGTGTGTATATATATATAGGCTCCGTATATATATATATATATATATATATATATATATATATATATATATATATATATATATATATATATATATATATATATCAGAGGCGTAGCGAGGGGGGGGGAGGACAGATGTCCCCGGGCGCCGACCTTAGGGGGCGCCAAAATGTGTTGGAAAAACAAATCGAAAGTTTGAGGGGGGGGTGGAAATTGAAAGTTTGAGGGGGTGCAAATAGAAAGTTTGTCCACGGGTGCCGGGAAGGGTCGCTATGCCTCTGAGATATATATATATATATATATATATATATATATATATATATATATATATATATATATATATATATATATATATATATATATATATATATATATATATATATATATATATATACATATACATATATATATATATATACATATACACATATATATATACATATATATATATATATATATATATATATATATATATATATATATATATATATATATATATATATATATATATATATGATATCTAGGTATCCACTAACATAACTCCTTGCATTTGAAACTTTATTATCTTGAACTTTCAAATCGTGTGCTGCTGATTTTATTTTCATTGTATCTTTTTTTTCAACTCAACGAGATCCATTACCCATTTCGAACGAAACGTTTAAAAATAAACGTTTAAGTTAAAACATTGACATTGTTCATTAGTTTTTTTTAATGTCAAGTGACGTATTCCACTTTGTTTTTTTGACCGATATTTTACGACATTGATTTGTAAACAATTAAACATTTTATTTTTATACAGCCGACATCGGATACGCTGGAGGGATTCAAACTTTTTTAAAAACTTTGCAACCACTTACGTAATTTATTATAGAATGAATTAATCGAAATAATAATAAAGCCAGAGGTCGAAACGACACGAAAACGACAATGAAGCAGACGTCTAACGAGACAAGGATTGAAAACCACCGAACGACCTGCTTCCCGGGAATGACGTAATGCTTTTAAGATTAAATAATTGGAAAGGTTTCAAAAACAATTTTAAATAGAACACAATTACAATTAAAAGTTCTGACGTAAATATCCCTCATTTTCCGAGATAAAAAGAATATTGTTGTGTTGACTCAACAATAATATAAATTTGAATAAAATTTAAAGTCAATTTGAACCAAAAGTTATAGCCCTTTTTTGTTAGCTAAAAGTACGTCAACTGACAACTGCCATCTATTTATAGACTAAATAAGATCAACGCCTTAGTACCTAATGTAAACAACCATTACGGTTATTTTCAGCTTGTTCTCATACATTTTTAAACTGCTGTTGAATGTGAAGAGAGGGTTTTGTTTATATATATATATATATATATATATATATATATATATATATATATATATATATATATATATATATATATATATATATATATATATATATATATATATATATATATATATATATATATATATATATATATGGGTCCATGGGAGGGGTTATAACCTCTTCCCCATACCCACCCACCCCTGTGCTTACGCCACTGCAGTTAATAATATTTTTTTATTATTAGCCTAGGGTTGTAGAAAACAAACGGGGAGAGGAGAAACGAAATGTGACATCTTTTTAGCGACGGGGGTGGGGGGGTAGGGTGATGTTGTATGGGAGCATGACATTACCCCCCTCTCCCCCTCAATAACCCCCCCCCCCCCCACACACACACACACACATCATCGAATATCCCTCCCCCACCATGATATTACCAACCGGAGCAATTAGCCACAGCCCCCCGTCAATTAGCTACCGTTCAATAGTGGATAAGTTATGGTAAGGGTTAGGGTCGGAGTTAGAGATAGGGACACGGTTAGTGTTATGGGTCAGCGTTAGCTGATGTAGCTTTAAAGTTGGGTTTAGAGTTAGAATTAGCTCTAGGTTTGGGTTAGAGTTAGGGTCAAGATACTTCGTCATGCAAAATGTGGAGGAGGTAATTGAGATGGGGTAATTCATAGGGAGGTAATAAGTCGGGGGGGGGATTCCAGGGGGTTGATAATGTCCTACATCCACGTTCTAAATTGTTTCATAAGTTTGCGCCTGCAAAGTGTCAGAAGCTACAGACCAACACCAGTAATTGATGGAATGGAAGCAAAGCAAACAAAATGTAATGTGCGTATGTTGACAACTGAGTTTCTCCTGTAAGTCTTCTCAGAGGGATGGATGCTACACCTCTTCACACACACCCACATACACCCACCCACACACACATCCCACACACACACCTCTTCACACACACCCACATACACCCACCCACACACACACACCTCTTCACACACACCCACATACACACACCCACACACACATCTCACACACACACCTCTTCCCACACACCCACATACACCCACCCACACACACATCCCACACACACACCTCTTCACACACACACATACACTCACCCACACACACACCCCACACACACCTCACACACCAGTCACATACCACATTTCTCCTGTGATATAGAGGGTGTCCTTTTTCTGTGACGCGACAAAAATAGGGCGAGGCTGTATATGGATGGGCGTTCAACTGGCTCTTACGGCAGACATTGAGAAACTTTGTACAATCACACACAAAAACGCTACGTTATTTACAGAAGCCGCCGAACTTAAAATATAGATTCATCGCTCTTTTAAACATTCGCAATTTAGTTTTACTTTTTTTTAACAATTAATCAAATTAATTTTTTATCCCTATACGTTTATTTTTTAAAATTAACCAGCAGTAAAAAAAAATAATTGAATGACGTCATGTCCTGTCACGTAATACCCCAATGCTAAATCTGACTCCTTAAGAAAATAACAAGTATCAGTTTGCACTAAATATGCATGAAATCGTGCAGCACCACTGGACTTGCAACTTGATCGCGTTGTACGAATTATTTGAGGTGTTAGAATTCGCTCCTTACTGTGGAGATCCCCATAGCATCAGTAGTGGGAAAAAAAGGAAGTCGTCCCTCTTTATTTGATGCTGCGGATGTTGACACCGATGCAGAAAGTAGAATCAACAAAACTACTATGAGCCAACATGAGAATTAAATTACCTCAATCCAAATTAGGATAAACACAGCCTTCAGTATTATTATTGCTTTAAGTCAAATCAGTGAATATTCATTAATGTAACTACCCTAACACACACACACACAAACACACACACACACACACACATATATATATATATGTGTGTGTGTGTGTATCGGTCAGGTGGTTATCAGGTAATAATATTAATTCTACTTGAGTAACAGGGTAGTATAGCATAGAACTGCGTGTAGCATTAGAAATTTACACAGATATCCCGAATGAAAGATGAATCCATGACATAATAAAATACTTAAAAAAAACTTTTTAAAAAACCACGTTTTTCTTGTGGACTAAAAAGTAGAAAATAACTATTTACATACATTTGATGACAAAAAACGTGGGTACGTTCACCATCAAATTTCCCGACCCATCTGCCCGACCCACGTTTTTTGTCATCAAATGTATGTAAATAGTTATTTTCTACTTTTTAGTCCACAAGAAAAACGTGGTTTTTTAAAAAGTTTTTTTTTAAGTATTTTATTTTCTCCTTTTTAGTCCGTTGCTACACATGAAAAACGTGGTTTTTAAAAAAGTTTTTTATATAGTTTATTTTCTACTTTATCTAATGACTTGATTAAGTATGAATTGACTAAGTGTTTATAAATACACGGACTAAAAAAATCTTGAGCGACCAGGATTCGAACCTGGGTTGTCGCGGCCACAACGCGAAGTACTAACCACTATACGATCACGGCCAGCGCGCTCACATCGATTGGGGCCGAAGTAACTGTGTCAACAAGCCTCCAGTCTTGTCGGTATCTTTAGAAATCATGTCCTCAATTTTATGGTCCTTTGGGCGTAATTAAATTAAGCTAATTACGGTCTCTAATTGCTAGTTTTTATGATTGCATCTGAAATTGTTAGGCGAAAGTAACCTGCATGCCAAATTTCAGATCTATAGAGCAATCAGAAGTGGGCTAATTTTCGATGTCAATTTTAACAACAAACACATCCACGCGAAGCTGAGTTAATAAAAACGTGTTAAAAAATATACAATCCAGCAAAAAAGAGCCTTGAAATCAGTAGCGTATGCAGGGGGGGGGGGGGAGCAGGGGAGCGGCCGTTCTTCCTACGATCAATTTTAGGATTGTGGCGCCTTTTTAAAACAAGTTTTATGATATAAAATAAAAACGGCAAACAGACTAACCTAACATAAACTACGAATTTAAAATTGCCACGTTAAGTAGCCTGAATTTCAACACTCGTCGCCTACTTCTCGGCGCCTAGCTCAGCATCATGCTAAATTAAGGCGTTTTTACTTTCTCGTATATACGAAGTATAGAGAAAGTCTTGTAATCGTGCAAAAAAAATCGAAATTTTTACAAATCTCGACGTTTTACACCTCACTGATGCTGAAAAACATAATTTTGCAATCTTGTCGTATGTCTGTGTGTCTGTGTGTGTGTGTCTGTGTGTGTGTGTGTGTAAACACGATAACTTGAGTACCGTTACAGCTAGGTTGATGAAATTTAATATATAAGTATTTTATCAAAACCGTAGATCCGTATCAACTTTTGAGCGATTTCCGATAACCAGAAGTGGTACTTTTTCTACTTTGAATTTTTCAAAAGCCTATAACTTGAGTACTATTTCAGATAGATAAATGAAATTTCACATGTAAGTAAAAGATCTAATTCTCTACCTTCTTTTAAATTTTGAGTAATTTCCGTTGACCGGAAGTACTAATTTACGCTATTTCCGATTTCTCAAAAAACGCATGTGAATTTATAAAGTACTAATATTATTCCGCACTATTATACACATCTTTATTCGCTTGGTGCGCAATTCTTTTTTTTTTGTATGAGATTCTATTCCATTTTAAAAAGTTTAAGTATTTAAAATGGATTAAAAATCATAACTATATCCCGAGTTCCCATCCTCTGTTGTTTTATATAAGAATATTCGAGAAAGTTTAGGGGAGATCACTCTCGGTTTATTTCGTAACAATATCAAGCCACTCTAAAATCTGTACATCTGATGTTTGCGTTATTCCTGCTGGATATGGACCGTCAACCACCCACGGATTGATCATAATTTACAAGTGTAGCATTTGTCAGACTCATTCAATATACATCTTTTATATGGAAGGACTATTATCTTTGGGTTTTAAGATCAGTCTAGAGACGTAAGCTAATTGTTCACGTAAAATGTGTCCCTTAAAGTAAGGTTTTCCTTATCTTTGCCAAAACTAGTAGTAAGTAGGGAGTGAATTAGCAGGTCAATTGCATATCAGCTGATCTACAACATCTTTCGAATGCATCTTGTACAGATGAATATATTTTTATGTTGACTGTGTTTAAAAACTATATGCCGTTATATGGGGTGGGGGCGGAAGAAATTAGCTGAATTATTGTGCAGAAAAATAAACACATCCTCCCACTACTTCAAGAACGTTAGTATGAATCAAGATGATTAGCACGTAAAGATGCACTTAACGAACATATACATAAATACCTCGAGTAAATTTAGTTGAAACCATTGATCTGATATGGTTTAGGGTCAACTGATAATCAATGAGGGACGGGGGGGGGGGGGGGGTAATGTCCTGCTGCAGCTTTTTTGACAGTTAAAACCAGGTTATTTCATCTTGAAAGGGAACGGGCAAGAGAATATCAGGGACCGGGGGTAACTGAGAGGGGGGGGGGTCGTGTCTTACAAGCGTAGATAGATATCATTGTGAAATGAGTAACAGCACACCAGGGCGTATTCTAGGTTAGTACAGAGGGTATAGCGACCCATTACAACGCGCGGGGCAAACTATCAAATTTGCGCCTCCCCCCCTGTGCACGCATTTATTCGATTTAGCGAAAAAGGCGCTTGAGCACTTGATATCTTCGGGGGCGGTTAACATTTTCCGGGGGGGGGGGGGGACACTGATAAAAGTATATGTTTTCTATATAAATTTCATTTCGTTCCTGAGGGGTGCGGTAGACTTACTTCGAAGAGATGCCTGGAAGAAACTCTGCCCGCTGCTAATGGGTGTGTCACACAATCGATGTAGAACAGTTCAATCGGTCTGTAGAGCCAAATAGCAGTCTTTATATTTCATTTGACTGCGAATATTATAGTAATGCGCGTAGAAGTAGAATAACCTCTTTGTGATTTATTCCAGCCCGTTAGCTGCTCCCCCCCCCCCCCCCCCCACCTTCCCCCTTAGCTGCGCCTCTTGGTTAATGACAATCATCAACTCATAACGTACTAATAATATAAGAACTGATGAAACCTGTGGCTACCGCCTGCTCTGTGAGATCTATACTATTACTGTTCTTGTGTTGTTTTAAGTAAAATTTTAAGTATTCATCCGTTTTCCCGTAAAATGACGTCGCACGTCAGCCTTCAACACCCCCCCCCCCCCCCCTCCTACAAAACTACAATTAATTTCTATAACACGAAATAACGGCTAAAATTCTGTTTCTAACATTACTTTTTTTGTAAGGCAAACGTGAACCCCACGACCACTCTCCTACCCCCCCCCCCTCATCACCCCTCGTCACAAAAAATACGACCCCTCACCCTCCCCCATGGAGCATGATGTCATGTAAGGACAAGCCCCTGTTGAGAAAATGTTATGTCACTCTTTAAAAAAAAATTAAAATTAACGTTACTAGATTATGGACATTTTTTGAACCGCGTTTTTTAAAGATTGTTTTTGTTTATCTTAATAGAAACTAACAAATTAATATATGCCTACTCAATATATCGATTTTTTTTTTAAATCTGAAACTGCAATCTGGAGGCTGAGGGGGGGGGGGGGGGTTCTGGCTTATTGTGACGATGCGGAGGGGCAAAGAACTTCCAAAAAAACCTTGACGTCATTTATGTATGCCTCTCCAATATCGCTCCTAGTTAAGCTGCATAGGTTACATATAGTAATGCTAATTTGAAATCTTGATTACAAACTTTCCGTGAGTGGAGACAGTATATATGGATGTCATTATTGTCATATCACATAGTTTATCATGTATCGAATGTTGTTGTTTTTTTTTTTTTAAGATTTACGTGCATTTCTAATATACCGATCATTAAAAAAAATGTTGCAAAAGAAGCGATAATTTTTAAAAAAGATGTTTTAAATTTTGTATTAATTTTTTAAAATGATGTTTAACTTCTTTCACAAGAAAACATTACAATTTGTTTCACATTTGAAATGCGAAATAGATTATTAACTGAGGCAAAATCTTACTGGAAAATACTGAAAATAATGCACTTCAAATGTAGAACTTTGATAGGGCTAGGGGAACAATACGGCAATTAAAAATGATCATCTAAATTCTTGAGAATGAAAGCAAACTAAATAATCCAAATTGTATTTCTCTTCTTAACCTAAATGATACAAACAAACTAAAAGCTATTTTATTCCTTCAACGCCATGAATATTTTTAAAAAACATGGCGTCTTGGAGCTAGGAATATTTCTGAATCCGTTCCAACATAATTAACTATTCTTGATAAATCAACTGTTAGATAGACTATATTTTATACAATTTAAAACTGCATCCCTTAAAATTTCATAAATTGTTGATACTTTTGTACTGAACTGTTTGATTGCCAATAAATGGCTGAACAAGAGTCATCGAAAAGTTCGAACAGCGAGCCCAGTCAACCAGCTAGTTCAGCAGCTACAAATTCATCGAAGCTTGAAAAAATTACTGAAGGAGGCAAAAATAAAACAAGTATATATTGTCAAAGATGTCCAAGTTTGGTTTTATCTCCTCATCAAGCAACTCTCGTCCAAAAAGAGGTAACCTAAATTAAAATGAGTTTGCGAAGTACCTACTCTACTCACTCCACTGTCACTACTCACTCCACTCAGTCCACTGTCACTACTCACTCCACTATCACTACTCACTACTGTAAAAGAAACTGCTAACAACCTAGATTATAAGATTCTAGATCTAGATTCTAGGTCCAAGCAGAGTAACTGGTAGCTTGAATATAAAATAAATACTAGAATCTAGATCTAAAACTACTAAGTTATTAACTCAAAAGTCAACTTTTCCAATTTCTAGCGGTTTTCCTAATTTTTAAGAAATCAAATTTCATTCCCAATTTTGAAAAATATTGTGGAAATTTCAATTTTCCAAGTATATGCAATTTATAGTTGTTCTTTTTTAATTAGGGCCTAGTTCAATTAATTAATTTATTTGATTTTTTTTTTTCAGTTTTTCCTTCCAAATATGTATCAAAAGAATGAGTGTGCTCCTATTGAAGGTGTAACATTGGTTGATTTCTGGCATGTGGCGGACATGCTGACATTTGACAATGTCGGATTTTCAAAAACAGTAAGTTGTAGTAGTAAAATCACCCTCTCAACATTGAGAAAAAAAATCAAGACTGAGGTTTGAATTATTATAATTTTTTTTAGGCCGAAAGTTTTCTTAATTTAGTGTAACACTAGTAGTATAAGCAAGCTACAACTAATGAAATTTCTAACTCATTAGTTTGGTTTCATGATCAAGTTTAATCTGATTTTTGGAACTGGAGATAGAAAAGTCAGACTATGTAGAATAGCTAAATTTATGTGTTTTGTTACATTTTTTGTGTGTTTCATTATAAAAAGATGAATTTTAAAATCTAAAATTTTTGTTTTTATAAAATGTGTTCTTCTTGTTTTTAGGTGAACAACATAAAGTACTTAATGTGTGCGGATTGTGAAGTTGGGCCTATAGGATGGCATTCTGTACAAGACAAGAAGGCTTACTATATAGCAGTAGACAGAGTAAAACATGGATGACAAACAAATGTATTAGTTCCCCTGCAATGAGCTCTCTATTCTTTGTAAATTAAAATAAAATAGGAATGTTTTTTGTTTTTGTTGTTGTAGATTTTAATGTCTTCATGTGTTTTTCCTAAATGGAGTTCACTTAATCTGTAAATAACTTTGTTAAATGTTGTTTTGATACATCTATGTGATACTTTGATATGTTTATTATCGGATACTGGGGCATGGTTAAAATTTATCTTCTTAAAATCAATCAGTACCAGTTCAGATTTTATTTTTCTGTTTAAGTCCGAGGTCTATAAGTTCTAAGAAAAGTGTAGTTTTGCTTGCTAAGCTTGTATTTTTAAAATTCTAAAGCTGGATATTTTAATTAGCTATATAACACTTTTTTCTTAAATGAATGTTCAGTGTTTAAATACCCATTTGAATATTATCTGGTTGCTAGATATCTTTTATGGAGTTCAGAATCCTTAACATAGCAAATAAGAGTTCATCAGTGCAAAATCCAACAATTAGTCTCTTCACTTTTCTGCCATTGAGCTCACATATGCCTTTACACTCTTTACTGATAAATTTGTAGACAAAGAATTATTAAACGCAAACAGCAAATACATTAGCAAATTTTACAATCTAATCTGTGTCAGTATAAGGAGAGCAATACATCAAATTTTAAAATATTATTACAATTATTAAATTAATAAACATATGAGGGTGAGGCAACATCTGCACTGATAAGTTAAATTGTTCGTTATACACACTTACCTTTATATTCTGAGCATTCACAATTTCTGTACTATTTAAAAAAGCTCCTTTGTGTCGAACCCGACCAATCAACCTTCAGCAAACCTGATATTTTTTATTAAATCTTTCCAAAATCACCACAGTATATATATATTTTTTATAACAATCAACATTTTTCCTGCTCTCTAAATGGCTCAAATAAATGTTTGTATTTCTTAGACATGATTAAACAAGCAATTAATTTTTATCTTAACACTACAGTTTTAGTTTCCTGGTCTTGAATACAAGTTGACAGAAACCATCTTTGTTCTCCGTTTGTGTCCTGTGTACGCTTGGTTTGAGAGTATTTGAACTTAATTGCGATTGAATGGTTTACTAAATACATTTTTTTTCTATTGGGACCAGTTAGATCAAATATTTTGTTAATTAAATTATTAGCCTGCTAGGGGCTATTCGAATGAGTCCATTTGAAAATAAATTTTTCCTTTCTCTCACATCATGTTGGTTTTTTATTTACCAGTTTTGTTATTTTTCATGTTAAAGAAATTAAATGACTTAAATGGCAAATTTTGTCTTGAATAAGTGTTTGAAGGCCATTAAAATCAAAATGCTCTTTAACAATAATTGAAGCTCTTAAAATCAGGCTGCGACAAGTCCTTAATTTAGGACATATTTTTTTTTAATTCAAAATTGCATGTACAAATGATCAACTAACTAGTACATAGAGGTTTTCTTAGGTTTCATATTAAAATTAAAGAGCTAATAAAAATGCCTTCATATATGAATAATAAATAGTAAACATTAATTTATGTGGTAAAGTCTGTCCTTCTACAATAAAACTTGTACATCATTGTAGCAAAGACTGTTTGAATGTGCTGTCAGAATTTGTAAGCGGTCTCCAGGTGCCACTCTGTTGCCCTATTTTAGTTTTAGAAAAACTCTATGAACACATTTTAGCCAATTTATTTTTTGTCCAGTTTCTGGTGTCTTGGAGAAGTGAAGGTCTGCATCCGCTACATTTAAAACAAAGTCAAGTGCTTCTATGAGTTAAAAAAAAGATGTAGCTTTTAAATATTTTATAATTCACAGAACAAAGAAATAAAAATTAAAAAATGGAGATGCCGGGGATCGAACCCGGGGCCTTTCACATGCAAAGCGAACGCTCTACCACTGAGCCACATCCCCGTGTGAAATTGGATGCGTATTATATATTATAACCAATAAATAAAATTTCCTTTTCTTCAAATTATTTTGTTTGGAAATTACGTTTTTTTTAAATTAAATGACTGTGTTTTAATTAATAGTCGCGGATTTTATGTCTAAGGCTTCAATCCTCAACGGTTTATAGTTCTAGATCGAATAGTCCTATTTTTAAGCTTGTCTAAAATCAAGCCGGATGGTGGATTCTAGTTTTTTCTACGTTTGCCCGAAATTTTAAGAGTTTTAAAATTCGTGAACTCAACTAACTTTAAATTATATCTCTATAATATAATATGCTTTTGATACATTGTTTTACAACAAAAGTGTTAATTCTATTAAATATGTAGACTATTATTTTGAAAAAAAAAACAACACATTACGAATTCAGCGGAATCAAATCACCCGGCTAATCAGAACTTGACGACGGATTTATTTACAATATGGCCACCAATACTACTAGTGCTCAGCAGCGACATCGCTCTGCTTTACAACAATATTTGCGATCACACACTAATGTAAAACCCATTAAAAAGTAAAAAAAAAGCTTGAATCAAGCAAGACTATTTTGTTCATGAGAAATATTGGTTAAACAGAACGTAGTTGACATTAAATTATTAAATTAATAACTAACCTGAACTTTCCTTTGCTTTTTAAAAGTTAAAATAAAGTCTTAAGTTAAGTCCGGATCTCAAACTTGAATCTGTAGGACGTCCCTGAGTGTACCTAACTCTGATGGGTACCTAACTCACGTTAAAGAAACTAAGATGGCAGGTCATAGTGCTGACCACACTTATGCAGAGGTCATCAAAACAGATGAAATCTACTTCATCTGCTCCAAACTACTAATTATAATTATAATATAATTAAATCTACATAGGCCTAATATGTGTGTTTTATTTTTTCATCTTGCTTTTTTGGATTGTAAGGTTCATTAATATTGAATATAATAATCAGTTTATTTTATAGTTTACAAAAACTCTTTTCTAAAATGCAAAGTATCGGCTAAAATTCAGTAACTTAAATTACTTTTTTAAAGTGCAAAATTTTGAGGTTATGCTTTCTGAACCTAACCTCCACCTCATCACACATTGTCACAAAATTCAAAATTTTAATAATTTTAATTTTAAGACCACCAGAGTATTCTAGACCAGAATCTTCTAGTACTACCCAAAGTCATGGGCAAGTTGAAAAAATATCTGCCAACAGTAACAATTTACCTTCAAAAAACACACCAAAGTTATCATCCAGTTTAAAAGGGAAAAGTACAAAAGTCAGGTTGACCTTGCCTCACATCCCAAGAGGTGGGGGAGTGAGAACAAAAGCTTCATTTGAAAGGTTTGTAATTTAATAGTAATTACTATTTAAACTTTTATTGAAAGCAATAAGTTAATAAAATAATGTTGAATGTCATTTTTAGAACATTAGGTAACATTCTTAAAGTGCAAATAAGAATTCACTGTTTCTCATTGATTAGCTAGAAATCTTATAAACTATAAACTTTTGCTAATATTATAACATAAACTTTTGATAGAATAAAAGCAACTTAAAGTATCCATTATAAGACCATGGTAGAAATCTTTAGAATAAGAACTGACATTTTTAAAAACAGTTTTAAATTACTTTATCAATGTGAATTTTATAATATTTTAAAAATCTTCCTAAGGAGATTAGAGCCTATAATGGATTATTTCATTTTATAAATCATTATGCCAAATAAGGTTTTTAGCGCAATTTCCATACTGACGATTGCGATTATTAATTCGTTATTTCTGGATGGATGGATGTGTGTCCGCAGCTTTAAGTCGTATCTCCTCCTCAACGAAGCAATATCGAGGACTAGTTCCAAAATCAAATATGTTAAGCAAGTTCCGAGGATGATTATGGGCCAAAAAAGTTCCCGGAATTCCTTCCTGGATTTCCTGGAAAATCCAAAAAACCTCGAAAAAAATGCAGTTTTTGGCCCATATCTCGGCAACTAGACCACTTAGCGACTTGAAACATTTACCAATCCATTCCTGCCATAATTTAGACCAATATTGCCGAAGAAAGTTTTCAAAAATATCCTTTCGTTTGGTCATAAAAAATTTATGGATAACATAAGGAAATTGCGCTTAAATTGTCACTAGACTTTTTATTAACTTGTTTAACTAAAAAAAATACAATTACATCATTAACGTATATGTTAATTTTATTTTTAAGTCTTCCAGATGAAATAATTGCCCAGATTTTTTGGAAACTTCAAGTCAGTGACCTAATCAGTGCTGCCCAAGTTTGTAAGAGATGGTACAAAGTTGCAGGAGACAAGTGAGTAAAATCAATGGAGTTCATCAGATTTTAAGCCATCGAAAAGGAAACTTGACACATTATAAAGCAAATATGTAACATAAGTAGGTTAGAAGTTAAAATTTTAAATTCTTAATGTAAAATTATAATGAATAGTTGCCCTGTTGGTTCTATTATTCCAAGTCTCTATTTTCTTCCTAGTTTGCTATGGAAACACTACTATGCCAGATTTGTTGGACCAACCAGCAAAGAAAAAGAAGATAAAATGGCAATACAAGAACTTGACTCGTCATGCTGGAAAAATCTGTGCCTTAAAAGGTACAACTAATCAGGCATATTTTATATTTTGGTATCAAAATGTTTGTGTTTTCTTCTGGAAAATGTGCAAAACCTCACATATTGTTACTACTCTTTTTTATTAATAAAGGCCTTTTTAAGCCAATTCAATATACTTTCACTTCGCAACAGAAAATTTTGCTTTTATACATGCCATGTATTTCAGGACTGTTTTTACTATGGAGATAAATGACTGATTTTACCTGCATAGGTTGTTCTAAGAAATTTACCTGAACTATCTAACAAACAATGGCAAAAGTTGTATAAAGCATGAATGCTGAAATATAACCTAAAAACTAAAATTAAATTTTATCTTTAAAAGTATACACTACTATTTATTTGTTGCTTATGTTGATTTTCAGGTGTAAAATAAAAAGAGATAACATTTACCTGAAGAAATGGAATAAGCCAGACACCTACACTGGTCTCCGACAGAGACCTGAGCTTACTTTAGGGTAACTTTTAGACCTTTGCTTTTTAGATTGAAAGTTTCTTAAGTGAACTAAGTCTCAGAGGTGTAGCGACAAACTTTCAATTTCTACTTACACAAACCTTAAATTCAAACTCGAGACTTAAGTAGTCATAAACTCTAAAATATGAATATGCCTCTCATATTTTAAAATAATTTCTTTACTTATTTGTCTTCAGTAAAGTCGGGGTCCAGTTTGAGCTGAGTATCTTAGACACATCAGGCTTGACCAGGTCCATCAAGCAGAACGAGATCTTCTGGCAAACGACGTCCACCAGTATCAGGTGGTATGACCTGACCTTCCCTGACTTGAATGAAATCCGAGGGGTCAAAGTTCACGCCTGCTCCCCTCTGATGTTCTATGGGCCGTCAAAACCTGCAAAAGATGGGTAGCTATATTTTTTTAAAATCAAATTTATATAACATATGGGATGGTGTGGTTGAACGGCATTGGACTGTTAAACCTGTAAGTCATGAGATTGAGTCAGTCTGACACCCCTGAGTCCATCCAGCTCTGTTCTCACATTATGGAAAGTAAAAGGCGGCTGGGGATGGTTCTGACCATACCATCCTGAAACAGGTGAACTCTACTTCACCTGCCCCTTGGACCGTAAGGTTTAAAAGGGTTAATATACATCATACAGCAAAGTGCTGTCTCAGAACTGACAACTCTTAATGCAGGTGAAGTAGAGCTCATCTGTTTCTTTGGCCTGAAGGTATTGTGTGTTTAGCACTTTACCATCTTTAGTTTTTACCCACACAAGCTATGAACCCATCTGAGCTGGTGGAGATGGGGGGGGGCTGAAGGGGAAAAGGGGTTGTCCATAAATGACGTCACACTCATAAGGGGGAGGGGTGGTCCGTAATTTTGTGACGGTGTGTAATGAGGGGGAGAGGGAAGGGGGGTTCAGATGGTGCGATGTCACACTTTTGCATTATAGAAAAGCAAGGTTAGAAAACGAATTTTAGACGTTATTTTGCATTTTAGAAAATTGTTTTAATAAATTGTAATAACAATTGATTAAAATACTCTATTTTGACAGAGTTCAGACAAGATTTTGGAAAAATATAGCCGTTAAAAAAAAATTCAACTGCAATTTTGAGGGGGGTTGTAGGCTGAGGTGTGACATCATTTTAGGGGGGTCGGGTCTGGCTTTGTGTGACGGAAGGGAGGGAGGAGGTAAATATCGTCAAAAAAAGCGTGACTCATTTATGGATGACCCCAAAGTTCAATGACTGAACTATCCACTTTTGGGTTAGCTTTAAGTGTGTTACCTCTCCGCCATCTTTTCCCCTTAATAAAGACAATTAATATTAAAATGTAACAAATTTCTTGTTATATGAAGACTACTCATGCTCTTTTCAAAAATGAATTATATTTGTTTTAAAAGGGGAATTTTTAAATGTTTTTTTTTTAATCAGAATAGTACAGAAATCGTTACTGCTGGAATACAGAGGCAATCTGAGAAAAACTCTCAATGAGATGAAGCCTTTAGGCTCAGATTCACACATCAAGTTGTTTGAGCTGTTGAAAGGTCTGATCATTGGGATTTATCAGGTAATTTTGTTTTGTTGAATGGTTCAGTTTTTTTATAGATTTACAAATTTGATGTAAACACATTGTATATGTGTATGGATCTCGATGCAGTGATTTCAAAGTATTTTTTTTATGTTTGAAAAGAGTATATATACAAACAAATTGGTGTAGTAGTTTTAATGTTTCAGTCACAATAGAAGCTGTTTTTAAGCTAACTAAGCTGAATCAACTTTGTTTTACATAATTGTATATTAAATACAGTAATAAAACTATCTGCCAAATAACAGTGTCATGCAATAAAACAAATCTGGACATTTGTTGTAATCCATACCTTTAACTGAATTATTCCCATAAGCCCATGAGTTATCGGCTCATACTTAATTTAAAACCTATGTCATGAATTATCAGCTCATACCTAATCTAAAACTTAACTGATTTATTTCCCCTAAGCCCACAAGTTATCTCCTACTTGCAGGCTGATGGGGAGATAGCATTTCTAACTGCTTCACTACACTACTACAGACTCATCTCTAAATGCCTTTGTGGGGCTCCAGACAGGTGGCTACTTTTAAACTTTGTTTTCCATTATTTACCTGGTAGTTGTCAAATATTTAAATATGGTCTTAAATGTTTTTAAATAAAAGTAGTTAACTAAACGATTTTTTTAAATTTTAAGACCAACTGATTATTCTAAACATAAATATACTAAAACTGTCTAATACATCAAATACTATAAGTAAGCTGAAGAAATAAGTTAACCCTTTAAAAGCCCAATAACTTTTACAGTTATGATTTTCAATGTTGCTCTTAAATAAAGATATGAATCTGTATAGTAATGCTAAGGATGCTGTGATGCTTTTACTTTGTGCCTGTGAACAAATCTTAGTTTGTATTCTGAATTGTAGTAATAAAAACTATAAGCATTTTGTCTATCTTTCTATAACATATTTTTTGTTAGATTGTCATCCATTGGTAGGCCTACATTATTTTTTTTACACCTGGAAAATATTTGAATTCATTTTTGTAGTTCAAATTTTCATGTTATTTTGACTTATGAGATTTTGGTAATTATATTTTTAGAGTTTGGACACCTCAAGAATCTGAAGGGATCATGGATGACATTGATCCTCATTATGGTAATTTGTTTATATACATTCATCATTTTTATAGTTAGGAGAGCTGTACTTTGCTAACAGGAATTAGGCCTACACATTAATCAAACTATGTTGATATCTTAAGAGTAAAAATAAAAACAGTTTTTTTAATCTAGTTTCTTGCTACATGTAATTTAATTGTACCTGAACAACTTTTAAAAATATTTATTAAAATATTATCAGTTATCTAATCATTGTGTCCATTGAAGAACAGAAACATTAAAATTATATTAATTCACTTGAAGCAAACAGGTTTAAAAAGGTTCTAGATCTAGTATCTACAACTTTATAAATAAAATAAAAAGATTTATCAGTAGGTTTTTTTTTCAGGTCTCCATGGTTACACATGTGTTCTACAGGTCAGGAATATGAGACAGAAGCTCCTAGACTGCAAGTTTACACACCTACACACAACTAAACAGATGTTGGGTCAGAATCTCTCACATAATGTTTACACACCTATACTATATTTTTAATAATGTGTTTTTAACAACAATTTTTTTTAAGTCAAATATTTTAAATTTATTTAAAAGAGTCTTTTTTAAATAGAATTTTTGTAATAAATTGTTTTTGGTTAAAAAAAACTGTACCTCTATTTGCATTAAATATAATTTTATATTCCTTAAACATTCTTATTAATTAATAAGAAATGTATCTTTTTTCCACTGTTTTTGCTATTAAGACTCACAGAAAGATATATTTTTTATTATTCAGAGAATGGCTTTGCTTCGTTCAATCCAGTCCATAAGGATGATAAAATGTCTCATGTAGCATGCATCAAAGATATTGCTTTACCATGGAAAACAAATTTATTCAAAGGCATTATCAAGGTAAGTTAAAACTTTTTATAAACTGAAGCAACTCTGAAGTTATAGAACTTAGCAGAAAATATTACAAATCAACATTAAAATTTGACTGTATAACCATTTAGATCTATTGATAAAACCATTGGTTTTAAATGATGCTCTGGAGTCTCTACAGATTTAGTTGTTACTTTGTTAAACTTAATTAGTTTCTTGCACTAGCAATAAAAAGTATTTACTCTGTTCCCTGAAATATAAATGGTGTCCACAATTCAGGTCTACTTATTTTAGTTTTGCTTTTAGATATATTGAATCTGATATTTTTGAATAAAAAGTAAATGTAAGTTTTGAATATGGCAAATTTTTCTTAGATTAAATTGTACAACTTTTTATAACCATACATAAAGAATCCTCTTTAGACTTAGCAATCCATTAGGCAGAGGAAATAGAGTTCATACGTTTCTTGACCCCTGCAAATGAAGGGAAGGCGTGGTCAGCACTTTGCCAGCGGCTTTTACTTTCCTTAACATGAGTTACATACCCATCAGAGCTGGGTGGCCTCGGGGAAATTCTAATGACTTGGACCTGGATTCCAACTTGAGACCTTTGGACAGCAGCCTAGTGCTCTACCACGTAGGCCACACTGTCCCATATACCTATCCATGCATCCTTATATTTTGTTCTAGGATGTTGGGATTTTAGACATAACATTACTGGATGAAAGGGGCGAGCCTTTTTGGACTGTAGCGTCTGCTGTCTCAGTTGAGCAGACTTCTCAGACAAGTAAGACTGCATTGCCAGATTTTTTGTTATTGTTGTGGCTTGGTTAGGTGGGAGTGAGTATGTTTGCTAAATTAAAAACTACCTAGCTCAGACCCCTGGTTAAGGCTCGGCGTGGTTCAGTTGGTAAAATTAAAAGTTGCTAAACTGAAAAGTCTCGAGTTCAAACCCTCGGGCAGATGAGGCTCGTTAGCTGGGGTCAGCCACTCTTCTAGGAGAGACAACTCCAAAATCAAACAATTGCTGGCTTGTAGTTATGTTCTTGGTTGGAAAAAGGCTGTGGAAGCAAATCCAAAAAGAAAAGCAGGCTGAAATCAGAGTCAGTGGCCTAAGTGGTGCATAACCAGTTGACACGTATACTTAATTGTGTTGGAGGAAATCTCCTTTAATTTTACAACAAAGTATGAGGAAGGTCTGGCTAACAGTTAACTTTGTTTGACTACTCCCAAAATACTTTTTGTGTCTTAACTTGGAAAAATTGAGTTTTGTGTCATAAAACTTTACCTAGGAAAAATTAAGTCTAAAAATATAGCAACTAAATCCTAATGTTAGTTTAATTTTTAAATTTTCTTTTTTTTTTGTGCATTCAATTTTTTTTAGACCAGTTTGAGTTTGACAGAGATAATTACAAAATAATTCAATACAGTGATGAGATTGGAAAAATAGTTTTGGAGTTTGGCAAGGTAAGATAAGATAATCGGTCATGCACAGTTTTGCTAGTACATTTAAGTACAACATAGCTATAATTTTGGTTTAATTTAAGTCGTAAGACCAGTTTACCAAGTTGTAAAGTATGACATAGTTTGCATAAATAATCTTTGATTGTGTGTTGTATACTTGTACAAATATACCAGATACACATGCACATATAATAGATGGTATTCTTGCTTGTATTATTTTTTTTATTTTAAATTTTTTATTTTCATCTATGCAATGATTTCTCTTCATAGTTGGATGACGGCAGCCAGTATTTGAGCTCTGCAGTTATCTCCCTGTCTGTCAATGCAATAAACAAGACATTCTGCACCAGTTACTAAAGGAAGACACTTATACCTTACAGCTATGCAACTATTTGCTTGTCTATCATAGCTGTAAACAAAACCTGCAAACGCTCTGGAATTATACAGACATTGCCTCTAGTCCTCTGAAGATCATGTGCTTTCAACTTGTGTTTAAAAATTATACAATAAATGGTAATTTAAAGTTTTTAACATTGTTTGTTATACATTTGTTATATGTTGTTTAAGTCAAAATGCTACATCATCAAATGTTGGATTATGAGATTGACACATCATCAAATGTTGTGTTATGAAACTGACACATCATCAAATGAGGGTTATGTGACTGACACATCATCAAATGTTGGGTTATGTGACTGACACATCATCAAATGTTGGGTTATGTGACTGACACATCATCAAATGTTGGGTTATGTGACTGACACATCATCAAATGTTGGGTTATGTGACTGACACAACATCAAATGTTGGGTTATGTGACACATCATCAAATGTTGGGTTATGTGACTGACACAACATCAAATGTTGGGTTATGTGACACATCATCAAATGTTGGGTTATGTGACTGACACATCATCAATGTTAGATTGCTTATAATTAAATGTTGGGTTGTGTGATTGATACATTATCATCCTTAAATGTTGGATTGTGTCACTTAGATGTTGCATTGTGTGGCTGGTATATCACAGATATTGGGATGTGTGGTTTACACATCAGATGTTGGGATGTGTGACTTACACATCATCAGAAGTTGGGATGTGTGACTAACACATCATCAGATGTTGAGTTGTGTGCATTTACACATCAGATATTGGGATGTGTGACTTACACATCATCAGATGTTGCAATGTGCACGAACACATCATTAGATGTTGTGGCTAATATCATCATAACATGTTACATCATCACACCATGTTACATCATCACACCAATTAGTAAGTCATTTTCTTTCATTGGTAAATATTTTCTTTATCAATGAGAACCTAGTTGTTAAGGGCTACTGAACTTGCCCAGTATTAACTAGTATGAATTTTTAAATTACCTCATTGTTAGTGTTATTAGACAACTATTTGTAATTACAGTCAAATCTTTCTACTTGATTCTTCATTGTAATGGAGGACATAATTACCTCCAACATAATTAAGCTATGCGGCGTTTACATCGACTCTTATTTCTGCCTGCTTTTCTTTTTGGGTTTGCTTCCATCCAAGAAATTAACTTCAAAGTAACAGTTATTTGATTTTGAAGTTTTCTCAACTAGATGTGTTGCTGTCCACAGCTATCGAGCCCAGGGGATCGACTTCAGGATTTTTCGGTTAGGCAATCATGAGCTTTACTGAGCCTACCACGCTGACCTCTGCAATTGAATAAATTTCTAGATATTTTTTACATCTAGGTATCGTATGACCATTGTACACAGCACTGGTCACAGCTGTTACTAAAAGCTGAGAGAAAAATTAAAAACAAAAACTGGCAAAAGTTGGTAAAAAAATATTTTGGCATTTAATAAAAGTAAAATCAACTAAGAGAGAAAACAATTATTATAAAAATTGGGAAACACTGTGAGCTAGTACAGATCAAAAATGTTTATTTAAATTAATATTTTTATGTACTTACAATTTTTCATTGTTTCATTTTAGTTAAGCTTTTTTTAAATTTCCCATTTGATTTGAAAACAAAATACTGCAACATATTTGAAGTCAGTTTTACAGCATATGTACAAGTTTATTCTTATCACTGTAAAAATACATGATGACATAGTCAGAAAACATCAGTATGGTGCCATTTTAATCTGATATTGAAATAGCAAATATTGCACACAAAAACTACAACTGGCATTGTGTGGAAAAGAGTTGAACATAAATACAACTAAAACTTATTTCACAATTCAAACATATTTTTTTGAGGGGAAAAAAAAGTTTAAGTTAACTTATTTAAAATAACTAAACATGACACTATTATAAAGACAATGATAAAATTGTGTACTTTACAATTGGAGGGTGGGTTAGACACTATAACCAAATGACTCTAATGAGAAAGAACCCCCCAAAAAAAATCTTGTAAAAGAAATGTGCACCAGAAAATAAAGTTGCATAAGAAGATCATTAAACAATATATCACAATTTTGTAGTTTAGTTCACCAGCAATTTATCAATATTTAACAAATTAATTAACAACTTTTCCAGTTAATTATTTATTCATGTTAAAGAAAATGTATGAAGCATAGCTGAAGACGAAAAAAAAACTAGCTAGAATTATATATATATAATAATTATGATATGGTAAAATAATATTTACAATTATTTCTTAACAAAGAAACACGGCAAAAAAAATATTTTTCTTAATGAGAAAATCTGGAAAAATAAACGAATGTGAACAGTGCAAGACTGAAGCCTTTTTCAGCTTACACATCATAGGCTGATTTTTTGACCAGTATAAATCAACTGCAATAATACTTTCAATTGTCTATACAGTTTCACACCCGACATAGAATCAAAGTTTTTTAAAATATAAGTTTGTAAAACCCAGAATATGGTTTTAACACAAAAGAAATAATGGAAATGGATGAAATTCAGCTAACATTCTATAGTTATAAAATTAATAAAAACCTCTTTTGAAATGTTCAATTGAAAGATTTATTAACAGACAATTATTTTCAAGCTAAAAAGAGAAACTAAGTATGAGGTTAGGATAGGTTCATCTGTTGCCCCTCCTGAGATACAGGTAGCCAAGAGCTTTCCATGGCATTTATTCCATTGATTCCACATGTTTGGTCTGCCACTGTGGATTCCAAGAGAGGGCCTTTCTTCCTATGCTGGATACAGGTTATCTGAGTGTGAGTCCAATCCACTTCCATTTTCTCTGAAGGATCTCTTCTTCAGCTGGCAGTTGCGTTGCCCACTGCTCGTTGATGATGGTGTTTCGCCAACAAAGTCAATGATCTTTTTATCTCGCCTCCATAGAGTAAAACAGGATTTACTGAACTGAATGCCCACGGTACATCAACTAAATCTACTAAATACTTTGAATGAAAACATTTCAATTTTACCATGAAAAGACTAAAGAATCTAAATAAAATATGGAATAGATAAAATACAAAACTCCTCATTAATCGATACAAGTGGTTTTAAAAAATGTAAAGACAAATAATATGACAGAAGTTAGAGAAATATTTTGATAAAGTATACAATAGACAATCAAAGTAGCTAGCTAACACAGAAAGCACTCTAAAAAAACATAAAAATGAAGAAAAAAATGAAGAAAAGCCAATTTGTACAAATATTTCTTACTAAAGAAATAAGTTGCAATGCTTGCTCATCATTGAATAAAACAGACTTGTGCTGTGAACTACGAAGTTCAATAAAGAACAAGAAAAAAACATTGTCAAGTATATCACTTTTGAATAAATGAACAAACAATATGACATTTTTTACATTGTGGTGTTTCTTTTTAAATAAATATAAAAAGTTAAATCTAAGAAATGCAACAATATGGCTGGCAATGTGTGTCCAAACATTCAAGTAACATTCTCATTTATAAGTGAAAATACTCCTAAAAATAAGTTTATATTTGATAGAAGTTACAATTCTTCCACATACAACTTTTAAAATATAGTATTTAAATAACTATTGTTTCATTTATTCCTACTTTACATAACTTTGTACACCAAAGCTAACTTTGCCCTTTCACCCTATTCACAACATACTCCAGATTTTTTTAGTCAGACATACCAAACTAAGTAATGTTAGGATAAAGAGTTCCACAAGTCCCACTCATGACCACTGTATGCATGATATAGCACTGCTGCTGCCACTCCAACTACTGCCGTCACTGTCCACATTGTCACCTTGACAAACAGACTATTACGTGTGTCAGTGGCCTGCTGTGCAAGCCTTCGAGATGCATTCCGACTGTCAATACGGTTGAAGTGTTCAAATACTTGTCTGGGAATAGAAAAGATTTGGGAAACTGAATTGCACTAGAATTCTACAAATACTGGTTACACAAACTGTCATATTTGTAAGACCATGTTTAACCGTAGTTCAATTTGCCAGTTAAATATTGTCTTTTACTTTTTACCATAAGGACTGTTTGAAGTGCTAAAATAAAATTGATAAATATCAATATTGATATGATATTGATAAATATGTGATATCCAGTTTTTGCATTTCCAAGAAAAAATATCAAATAAAAAAGTGAAATATTGCATGTTTTCCTGTTTGTGCTCCATCGAATAATCCTAATATTTTTTTACAATACTGATTTTTCAATACAATTTGTCATATCTGTCATTTTGGATAACATTTTTTTTAAAACTGAGCCCTTCATTTATTTTAGATAAACATTTACTAAAATACAATAATTATTAAAAGTAAAGAAATATGATAAAAAAAATATTACACCATCAAATTAAAATAAGTGCAATCTAAATAGAGCATAATCAAGCCCTAGTCTAAACCCCCCAAAGTTTTCAGCTGTTTAATGTTCCTGTCAGATATCTCACCTGTTCATTCTTATAAGCATGGGATCACTGCTGATTTCTGTAGGGGGATACTGAAGGTAAAGGTCACCGGCCCGTTCCAATAGAGACTCAAGGGGGAGGTCAGGTGGGATAGTTGAAAGACATTTGTGGATGTACCCCATTTCCTCACCAGCTTCATAGATGTCTCGTTCTCTGTGTAGAACAAACTGGGGGGGGGGGGGGGGGGTGTGGGTGGAGAGTTAAAATAAATTATAAATTGGCAATGTAAAACAAATAAAACACAAAGTAGTTTGTGATTTTTTGGAATGGTATGATCGGCCAGTACCACTAACCCAAAAGTCTCATGTTCAGTTCCTAGGTTTGGCTTAAAGATGTCCTTGAGTCAACCAATTCTTATGAGTACATGAATCAAAGTTAGAGTAAGTAAAAGCAACTGGTCATAGAACTGACCTAACAATGTGCTTTGGTTACATAAACAGGTGAACTCTAATTCATCTGCCCTATTAAGTTTCAAAAAGGTAATTATTTTTTATAGTGAACTACACTACTTCTTCATATGCCAAGGACAAAGAAACACAAAAACTCTATTTCATTAGCCATATGGACCATTTGATCTGGAAGAGTATTATATTTTCAGAAGCTTTTTTTCTAAGTTGATACAAAAAAAATGTAATCTAAAATTTAGAAAGAGAAATTTTTTTTTTAAATTGTACGCAACATAAAATTTAGAAAGAGTAATTTTTTTTAAAAAATATTGTACAAAACATAAACAGCGAACTTACAGCAGCCGATAAGTAAACCGGCATCAGCCGATGGGATGCCAGGAAGAAATCAAAGACTCTCAGAATTCTCCTGATGTCCCCCAGCACATGACTAAACCATGTGATCACCCAGGACAGGGCAAATATTGTGCCCAGTCCGCTTCTGAAACAGGTTGAATAAGCTACATAGTACATGAGAATAAACAACATAAAAATTAACCACATGAAAATTAGCTATGTGAGAATGAATTACTGAGTAAACCAAATTATAATTTACATGAGAATTAATATGGGAAAACTATTTGAGAGGCAATGACATGAGAATCAACCACTGATAAAAACATATTAGAATCAACAAGAAAAAGAATAAACTAAAAGAAAATAAACTACTCATTATTTTACTTTTAAAAAAACCCAACAATCCTTTCATATAATTGGCCTATAGCTGCATACACAGATTAATTATTCTCATTCTCCCACAAATCAAGTAGTTAATTAAGAAATCAAGGCAACAACAGCCGAATCTGAATCAACATGGAGAAAGAAATTTAACTAACCTTTCCATGTGCTGACACAGCTCAGGATTGCACTTGTTGACTAGAGGGTACACATAGTTCAATAATAAAGATGTTCTCTCCATTGTTTCATCTAGATACTCTCTGGTCGGAAAAAAAAACTATATGTTAATTAAAGGAGTTGATTGGTGCTGAAGGTCTTTACATTGTACAAAAAGTTGGAGGCATCATAAACAAAACAATACTAGAAAAACGCATGATAATCAATGAGCAAGCCCTTATGCTCACACACCTCATGTAGCCCATGGCTAGTTTATCCACCATAGCAAAGGCAAGATCTTCATCCATACACAACAGGAATGTTATACAGACATCGTGGAAACCCTGTAAAAATACAGTTAGGGGGAAAATGGTAGGAATTTTAACCATATTTTATTTTTTTTACCGTACAAACTTAATTCAAAATACCTTAACTGCAGACAACAAAATTTCATAAGCCAGTTGAAACATTTTTACCAACCTGGTAATACTTTAAGTCTTTGCGCTTCAACATAACCCGCATAATCAAATCCACCAGTTTGTCTTTCATTGACATACGTACATGGTCGTCAATGCCTTGTTACAAAAAGTTAAGAACACTCATTAACATAACAAATATGCAATTAAGTTAAATTAAATTAGTAGAGAACAATAAAAATATATGTTTTCTCTTAAGTCATGTAACAGTCAGCTTTACCTGGAGGAAATCTGCTACTAGACCTATTTACGTCCATCACAACCTGATTGTAAGTTTGTGATAAAGCTACCATCTCCTCATGAGCTAAATTAAATGACAGAAAGTTTAGATTTAGTTGTTGCGATAATCTTTACTAGTAATACAAAATTATTACAACTATTATTAACACAAATATAAAAAATACTTTTGGTAGATTCATTACTAAGTAAATTTTTATGAAAAAAACTTCCTTAAAATATATATAATGGAAGAATGATTATAATTTTATTTCATCTTAACCTGCATTCCAAAATTTTAAATAATTTCTATTTTTTTTTAAATGTATTAAAAGGTTTTAAACATAATTTTGCAATATTACTGTAATGTGTTTGAAAATTCTTGTAATAAATTCTGCATTTCATCAACAATCTGAATTAATTACTATGAAGTAGATAAAAGTTATAAAAACTTTAAAAGTTTAACCATTGAGAACAAAAACACTTACAAGGTTTGGGAGTTATGTTGTTGGTATTGACATTTATCAATAACGGCCAAGCCCTCTGTCGCATACTCTTATTGATAAGACCACCTGGGCTTATAGCCAGTTTCCGTAAACTTTCTATATCCACTGGATTAGAATCCAAAGCTTTCTTTATCATTGCTATCTTTCTTTTCTCACTAGACCCACTTGGACCTGCATCTAGAATTAAAAAAATAATTTATTTAGAACATGAGTAAAAAAAATTGTAACTAAATTAATCAAATCAAAATGTTATTTGCTATAATGTTCTTGTAATGAAACATTCTTACCAAAGAAGGTTCTACCATGTATATTTCATTAAGGCAAATGATTTACTAAAGAGTAATACTTTTTTTTATTTCATGCAACATCATAATCAAATATAAACAGTTGTTTTTTTTATATTATGTATTAATGCACATTTGAATATATTTCAGTCTTTAAATTGAATTTTTTCATTAATAACATTAACCACAATAATTTAAAGTGCATTATAAGAATCTCAAGGGACATCGTGGTCACAACTGTAGAGTACTTGATCACTAAACTGAAAGTCGCAAGTTCAAATCATGGGCTCTAGTCCTTAAGATGCCCCCGAGTTTACACAGCTCTGATGAGTACCTAAAAAGTTAAGGCAGCTGAGCATAGTGCTGACCATACTATCGCTTCATATGCCAAGGTCACTGGAACTCTATTTTACCTGCCGTATGGACCATAAGGTATGAAAGGGTACTTTTCCTACTACATGAAAACTCCCAATTTGGTTGCTGCACATGAATCCACAAAAGACATTTTTGCTCTAATAAAGAAATTTTTTATGCATACAAACCTTCAGCTGCTGCTTTAGTTTTGTCATCATCTCGAGGAGGTTCGGGGTCAAGTCTGTGTCTCAAGATACTTGTGCCAACTGAGGCAGTCTTATCCACTGTAGCAGACTTTTGTTCTGGCTGTTCCTCAATATTGGACTCATCCATTTCAGGAAAGTCAATGTTCTCTTCTAAATCTACATCTTTATTCTTTTCAAAATCACTTGCATCATTAGTGCTGCTGTCGTTACTTTCAAGATCTGCAGGCCCTTCGTCATCTATCTGATCACACATGTTTATTTCTTGGAAATCACTGGTGTCACTCCCATTATCAGAAGAAGTGGCATTTTCAACAGTTTCTAACTCTAAATTCTGCCCAGTCACTAAATCATCCAGCTCTGCTCCATGTTGAATTGGTGGTGGACAGTTGGTCATTTCATGGTCAACATTGTGTGGACTGTCACCTTTGTCCATTTCACAGCAAGCATTTTGTTTTGATTTGTGCCTTATATTTATATCTATATCCATTCATAGTTAATAATAAGAGCTAGCTGACCATTTTAGGTTGAATTATTTAATGAAATCGATTATTCACCTGAAAATATGGAAATAAAAAACATATTTAGGCCTACAGTTTTATTATTTTTCATAAAACAACTTAGTCAACTTAGATTGTAGGGGTCATTAATAATAATAAATTAATAAAAATTATCATCAAGTAGAAGATCCTTTTCCAAGCTCAAACTCAAAAGTAAAAGTACCAGCAGTAACACTTGCATTACATTACAGACAGTTGTGAGTTTTTAACTTGCCAACTGTTTCTAGTTTCTAGATACTAGATCTCTAGATTCTAGATGGATCAATATGTGTAAAAAACTAAAAGTGTAAAATAGTAAAATAAAACTTTAAAAATCTGTAGTGTTGTGTTGGAGTTGTTAGCCCTGCTGTTACTGTTGTACTTGTGACTTGTAGCTAGATTCTGGATCTAGATCTAGAAAAATATCATTATCTAGATCTAGATCTAGATTCTAGAATTAATCTAGCTAGATCTATATACTATATACTATATACTAGTAGTTATTATTTACGGTAATCTATCGTTTTGGGTACGTAAAATCGCCCGCGGCTATTTATGTACGAAAACGTTACCTCATTGTCAAGGCTTTAATAGAAGTATATTGTCATACTTTTGTGTCAAATATTATAGATAAATGATAAATGAATAATAAACCTAAATCAATGGCTAAATATAATATATCGATATAGGCCAGAAATTAACTTTAAACAGCAGTGTCTGAGAGCAAGATTTGCTATATAAACAGCAGCCATTTGTAAAATAGAGTGGCTTCCCCCTGAATCTGGCGCTAAAAGCTTATAAAAATAAAACTTAGACAAGATGGCTGCTATAGTAAATGAGCATGGTTGCATCTGTTGGAAACATCGCTAGTCTTCATTTATTACGGAAAAGTTTTAATTCAATTGTTTAAAAACAGGTACATAAATGAATCAAGGAAACATTTTTGAATTTTTTAATACATAAATCCTCCTCAAAATGTGAAATAATTATTAAAATTTAAGGAGTCACCTGTTTTTCACATTACAAATCGCGGGCGATTTTAGTCATTTTACGTACCCAAAACTCCCAAAACGATAGATTACCTTATTTACATCTAGATCTAGTATAAGGATCTAGATCTAAAAGTATTACCTTATTAAACATTAAGCAACTTCTCACTTCTTAGATCGAGTCTAGATCTAGATAAAAAGTGCATGCTACACAAGCCTAAATTTAATTTCAAAACAAAAACAAACCGGTGATGTAAATTTCCAATATTTTCCACAGTACAATTAAACCGGAAGCAATATCTTTGTTTAGCTCCGAAAAAACACGCTATTTGCATTTTTTTTTTACTTAGATTAAGTTAGAGTTAGAAATCCAGATTCTACTGATTAATTTTATTATTGAATGATAAAACTGTTTTAATATAAATCTAGATCTAGATCTAACTGTTTTTTAAAATGTTGCATTAATTCAGAATGAGTTCACACATTTGTTTATAAATTATTATGACAGAAGAATGAAGAACACGATTAAAATAAACAACTTAAAAAAAAAATAAAGTTTACGAAAGGGGATAGGGTTATGTTAATGAAAAAATTATCGAATTAAGGCAATAGTATTAAAATTATTTTCAATAAGAGTAATTATAGTATAGATGGTAGGTTTTGTAAAAACGGATGGGCTAGTAATTTATCCCATGCCTAAATCTAGGCCTAAATCAAAGTCGTCAAGAATTTAGAAATCGGAGAAAGAGTATACCACCCATTAAGTTATTCTAAATTGTGTTGAATGCAATTAAAATAATTACATTAAACATATGCATTGAGTAAATAAATGTACAGTTCGATATATAGGCCTAATCAATGTCATGTTAGTTTCAGATTTTTTTTATATTATAGAGAATATTAACTAGCATAAGTAAGAATATAATAATTGCAAATGAGCAAGTTGATCAATATAGAGGTGTGTAAATAGCATATGCGTGTTCTAAGTATGCCTTTAATTTAAAAAAAAAACTAGGATTATTTTTTTAAATAACTGATGCTAAATCTGGTTCTTTTTTGTCTCTACTCTCAACTTTTTTGTTGACGCATGCGCAAAAAAATTCTAGGTCAATTATTGATTAAAATAGGTCGCTTAATAATTGTTTTATTTTTTAAACAAATATTTAAACTTTCAAGTGCGACATTAAATTTAAATAATATTTTTGTTTGGATGCCACAAATCTAGATTGTATGTTGTAATAGATAAATTAAACAGTTTCGGTTGTAAAATACACTTGCGCGGAGGTGTCGATGCAGATAAAAGTTAAAACGGCCCCAAATAAACGGTCTCGTCTACTCGACCTAAGGGGTCGTCCATAAATGACGTCACACTCATAGGGGGGAGATGGGGTCCGTAATTTTGAGACGGTGTGTGATGAGGGGGAGGGGGGGGGGGGTTCAGATGGTGCGACGTCACACTTTTGCATTATAAAAAAAGCAATGTTAGAAAACGAATTTTAGACGTTATTTTGCGTTTTAGAAAACTGTTTTAATAAATTGTGATAACCATTGATTAAAATACTCTATTTTGACAGAGTTCAGATAAGATTTAGGAAAAATATAGCTGTTTAAAAAAATTCAACTGCAATTTTGAGGGGGGTTGTAGGCTGAGGTGTAACGTCATTTTAGCGAGGGGGTCTGGCTTTTTGTGACGACGTGTGACGGAGGGGAGGGGGGGGGGTAAAAATCGTCAAAAAAGGCGTGACGTCATTTATGGATGACCCCTAAAGGGCTGAAACAAAAACCTACGGCATTTGACAAAATGTCTCCTGCCAATATGGTCGTCAATAAAACCCTATATTTAGAATGAGTAAATTATGTGATACACAACTGAAGTAGGCACAAACGTCTGGGTTGGGTTTTTTTTTTAATATACAGTATCAAATATTGCCTTAGTATCTAAAAAAAGATAAATAAGTTTTCTCATAAAAATTATATTTTTCTCATAATTATTTTAAAAAACTTTTCTTAGTAAACCTACCAAAGTAAATGTGTCGTGGTCTGTATCTAGAGGATTGTTGAAGAAATAATATAATTGGCGCTAACATTAAGGCGAACTAGGGACGGTGCAAAAATGTAATCGACTTTATAAAAAGTAGCTAATATACTTAATAACCAGAGGCGTAGCGAGGGGGGGGGGCAGGGGTGCGGACCGCACCGGGTGACACCATTTAGGGGGGGGGGGTGACATCAAGGCAAAGAAAAGCAAAATATATAGAGAAAAACTTGAGGGGGGTGCAAATCGAAAGTTTGAGGGGGGTGCAAATCGAAAACTTGAGGGGGGTGCAAATCGAAAGTTTGAGGGGGGGGGGTGCTAATCGAAAACTTGAGGGGGATGCAATTCGAAAATTTGAAAGTATGTCACCGGGAAGGGTCGCTACGCCGCACCGGGTGACAGCCGACCTCGCCACGCCACTGTTAATAACTGAATATACATTATATAAACTATAGACAGGGTCATATAATAAGATAATTATTTATTATTATAAATCTTTTAATAGAATTTTGATTTTGTAATAGTCAACTTGTAACTTTCAAATAAATTAAAAGGTCACATGTAGTGTAGTATTTACTTATACATATTTATTTGTTAAATTATATTGTGTTAAAGTTGAGTTTTAATACGTTTAGCTTAGGGCCCTAAATAACCTAGCGCCGGAACTGGTTGGTCTATGGAGATTTGAAATTCTTTCTGTCATCTCTCCGGGAAAGGGGACATCGCGTAGCACGCCCCTCCCCCAACCCCCACTCCCCCGGTTTTAAGTACGCCTCCGTGGAAGTTTTAATTGCCCCCTCCCTGGAAAAATGTCTGAAAAAACCTTGTTTATAACATTTTACAAAGTACCACTTCTGCTGTTACCGGAAATGGCTCAAAAGTTGTTTTTTTTAAAGCGTATATGAGAATGCTCCGATTATAGATCAAATTTAGTTCACTTAACTGAATCGGTACTCATGTTATCGCCATTCCAGGAAATGGAGATTGTTACGCAAAAGCGTAGCGACCCCTCCAGCACCCGAGGACAAACTTTCAATTTGGCGCCGCGCCCCCCCCCCCCCCTTTCCCCCATATATTTTGTATGTTTATATTTCAAATCTGCAAATCTGCAGCTAAATGAGCTTTAAAAATTTTTTCAACTCATTTTGGAGCCCCTTGGGTCGACGCCCGGGACATATGTACCCGGGGACAAACTTTCAATTTAGCGCCGCCCCCCCCCCTTTCCCCCATATATTTTGTATGTTTATATTTCAAATCTGCAAATCTGCAGCTAAATGAGCTTTAAAAATTTTTTCAACTCATTTTGGAGCCCCTTGGGTCGACGCCCGGGACATATGTACCCCCCCCCCCCACCCCCTTTCGCTACGCCTCTGTTGTTACGTCACACTTCCGGTTACAAACGATCTGAATACAACTGACACAACTCGAAGATTTGGATTTCTCAGAGGATCTCTGCCTTCTCGCACATAGTCAACAACAGTGGCATCGCCAGTCATTTTTCATGGCACGGGTGGGGAGGGGGGAGTTCAAATTACATTGTGTCAATACCCCGACAATAAAAGACACCTTTCAATTACACCAACATGTGATTAAGGTTTAAACAAATCGAAAACACATTTGACAAATATGGACTTAGCTTGACTTTGAAAAGAAAAGTCTCAAATGTAATCATAGTTGGTCACTATAATGGTAAGGTGAGACAATCGTGGAGGAAATGCCGATTGGGGTGGAGGGAAGAGAGGGACCCGGTCAGGATAAGTATCTTTCTTTGCATTTAAATCTACGGCCTATGAAGAACATGTCGGCTCAGTCAGCACAGGTGGACAGTTTACTACCAACCTACACATTGTTGGTAGCATACATGCTATATCTTGCAATGAATCTGGGTTGATAGAATTAGTAGTCACGATTGGACAGAACATCAACAGCATATAGCATGGAAATTAATACCGAGAAGACGAAGGTCATGACCAACAAGCCATGCGGTATAAGGCAACTATAAGGAAAATGGCCAAAGTTTGGATAATGTTCACCCCATCAAGTACCTGGGTGCCATCAAAGAACTGTACAAAGAACTGCAGCCAGTAAGTTAAGAAGCATTTTGGCGTGACAAAAAGACTTCTCTTGGCACAAAAGCTGAATACAGATCTCAAAAAGATCTCATACAGAGATCACATTACAAATGAAGAGGCTCGTGAAAGGATAAACAATGGGTTGGTCCCTTAGAGAACCTACCAAACATAATCAAAGGTAAGGGCTTGTCACATAAGCCAACGGCCTATCAAAAAACAGTAATGCAGGTCAATGTGCTAGGAGGGAGAAGACGGAAAAGGCAAAGACGAAATTGGATTGAAGAATTACTAAAAAAATCAGCAGAAGACCCAAGAGGTCGTCAATAAATGACGTCACACTCGTTGGGCGAGGGGGGTCCTTAATTTTGTGACGATGTGTGATGAGGGGGAGGGGGTTCATATGGTGAGACGTCACACTTTTGGATTATAAAAAAAAATAATGTTAGAAAACGAATTTTAGACGTTATTTCGCGTTTTAGAAAACTGTTTTAATAAATTGTAATAGGAATTGATTAAAATACTCTATTTTGACAGAGTTCAGACAAAATTGTGGAAAAATATCGATGTTTTAAGGAAAATTCAACTGCAATTTTGATGGGGGTTGTAGACTGAGGTGTGACGTCATTTTAGGGGGGTCTGGCTTTTGTGACGGAGGGGAGGGGGGGGAGGTAAAAATCGTCAAAAAAGCGTGACGTCATTTATGGATGACCTCAAAAAAAAATGAGAACAAAATTATGAGAAAATCGACTGAGATGCCCCATCAACCCCAGGGGTTAAGCGACGATTGACTGATCACTGAACTACTCTATCGCATCTAATCCTACACTGTTCTATCTCTCGCCCTCCACTTGCATTTGATATTTTCGGGGGGGGGGGGGGGGACGACTAAATTTTCCGGGGAGGGAGGGGGACACACTGATAAAAGTATATATTTTCTATATAAATTCTATATAAATTCCATTTCTTTCTGAAAAGCCCTAGGGGGGGGGGGGTGTTGGTTAAAATAACGTCATTGTTTGGCCTAGACTGTTTTGACATTAATTTATTTTGCCCTTTTTCGAGTTTGTGTCACCCGGTGCGGGCTGTGCCCCCATCCGCGTATTGAAACGCCATTGATGTGCGTCGATTGGGGAGAGGGTAGTTCGGCCAAAATGCGTGGAGTCATTTTTAGACGAAAGTTTATTTGATTGTCACAAAAAATTACAAACTCCCTCCCCCTAGGCGTGTGACGTCATGAATAGACGACCCATTATGCCTTTCGAAGATTTACAGACCTATAATCTAGATTTAGATTATTATAGTTTTAGTATAGGACCAATGCTACTTCGATTAAAATTTACGCCAATAGTTAGATCTAGATATGAGCAAAGAAACTAGAAATTAAAACAAGGCCTATGTTTTGTTATCCATTTTATTTTTACATCTATCGTTACCCGAGCATATAGGCCATTATAGGGGAAAAAACTTAGTGAGCTCTTTAAAAGTGGCGGTAGATTTACTATTTGGCTGCTTCAGCGGAAATCTGGGAAACAATGTTAAAAACATTGAGTTTATGATAAAGGAAAATCTTGGCTTCTAATACATGTAGCCCAAAAACAATTTTATTATGTTGCCCCGAAAAGGATGGAGATGTGTGCCGGGTCGTTCAGCTTTCCGTCTCCAATCAGAAATACAATATACCGGCAAAGGGCCTTCCAGATTAACACAGGTAAGTTTAGTTTCACTGTGGTGTAAGCCAGTTGCAAACTCGGTCATCGACAAACATCGTTCTTTTCTTGTGAAGAATGTCAATATGGCATTATTAAATAAACAAATACCACGACGCAGTAGTATTTTTTGTTAGTTTAAAACTAGAAACCTTTGGAAATCAAATTCGAATACATTACAGATAAAATGTTACTCTAGTTTTCTTTTGTTTGTTAGGCTAAAGTGTAAATTGTTAAGTTTGTTGAATGTTGAGGCCAAAGTTTAATTTCCTGAATCAGCACTATTTTTAATTGTTTTGGTTTTGCTTCATTTGTCTGGGTTAGGCCTATCATTAATATACTGATTTTTGTACTAGATTCTACATAATTTCAAAATATAGGCTAAGCATATTTGTTTTTAAAATAAACATATTTGAAAAAGCCCTACTAGCCTGTTATTAGTCAGGCCAATACAAATGATCAGAATACTGAATACTGCCAATACTGGAGAAGACCTAATCATCTAATGTTTACTTTGAGTCTTAGCTCAAGTTAGTTAGACCTACTTAGAATTTATCGTCTTATAGGCCTATATTATAATATTAGATCTAATATGATTTTTTTCTCAATTTAATTTTTTAAAAATTTACTTAAAAGAAAAAGCAATGGACAATTAATATTAGGCTAAGCCTAATTTTTAAAGGTAGTCATGACGATACTTCCTATCCCTAAATATTTCTCTAAGCTTCTTTTTCTTCTTCTTCTTTATTCTTAATTTTTAGTGTTGGGAAGGATCGAGCCTTATCTGCCAGAGGGTTTGAACTCAAGACTTTTTTTTTTTCCAATTTATCAACCATGAGCTTTGCCGACTCGACCATGCTTCCATTACAATTAAGGATTACGTGTCAACTGGTTTTGCGCCATTGAGGCCATTGACTCCGATTTTAGCCTGCTTTTCTTTTTGGATTTGCTTCCATAGCCTTTGTCCAACCAAGAACAAACTACAAGGCAGCAGTTGTTTGATTTTGGAGTTGTCTAACCTAGAAGAGTGGCTGTCCCCAGCTGACGAGCCACATCTGCCCGAGGGTTCGAACTCGAGACTTTTCGGTTTAGCAACCATGAGCTTTACCGACTCGACCACGCCGACCTCTTCTAAGCTTCTGATATTGTGATAATTGTCATTATAATTTAAAGGCCTCTAAACTAATTAATTAACCTATTACTTACTAATTTCAATACACTTGCCCTTACAATAACACTACGCCAAAGTTATTTAGTAGCAGCATAACACCATTTATTTTTGTGAAACTGATTCACATGGCACTGGACATGGGGAAGGGAACAATGCTGATGTTACAGAAAAAAACAGCTTGATGTGTAATCAAGTAAAAGCTTAAGTTTCTTTTTTTTTTTTTAAATTCTTTTCTGATGTGGCCGTATGAATAATTTATAATGCTGCATGTGACTGTAGCAAATGTAACTTTTACAACCTTCCCTTCCATGCAAAAGACATTGAAAAATCCCTTGGTAAAATGCTGGAGACTATAGAAGTACCTTGCTTTGTCTATAATCTAGTATTCTCATCTGTTAGGTCATCTATAATATTTGAGTACTATTTTCAAGTATAGTAAAAAAAAAAAATTTTACATTTGAGGCCCTTTTCTCACTTTCAACACTCTGAGGCCCTTTTAACACTTATTGGTTGATTAAATAAACAAAATGGTTTTTTAAATATTTTATCATAATGGGGCATATTAGTTGTTTGTTACACTTGGTTAATTTTAAGTAGCTGCAGATTTTCAAATCTTTCATTGATATGACATCGCCAGATAGTCCTACTGATAAAAAGCCTAATATTTGTATTAAATTGTCCCTACAAATTTTTCCAGCTGCCTCGTCATCTCTTGAACGACATTCCAGAAGGTAATGATGTTGTTGACATCATCTTTGCGCTGGACAGACTCAGTGTTCAGCACTGCTGTGAGCAGTATGCTGTCTCCGACCCTAACAATGATGAGGCTTTTATTGAACTCAAGGTGAGGGTTTTAACTTCAACTAAAAAATAAACTGAATAATGTTGTTTTTAGTTTTTAATTTTGAGACCTTATCATCTGTACTGTTTTAATTTTTTAATTAATAAATTTTTGTACATATAAAAGTGAACATTCCCTTTTCAGACTAATGATCTATAAAATCTATTTTAGGTATAAGTTACATCTTTTTAATCTTGATCAAAAAACATTACTAAAATTCTGGTTATACAAAGTAATTGGTCTGATAATATTTGCTTAATGCAAGAAATGTGAACAACTGATTATATAAACAGGTACTTTTGGATTGAAAATAACTTGACTATTGTCAGTTTCTTTCAAACATTTATATTTTTTCACCCCTTTACTGTGTGTCACGAGTTACCTCGTCATATAAAATCTTGGGCTTAACCGTACATCACGAGTTAACTCGTCTTCAGATAAAAAAGTCGTCTGTGTGCCGTGCGTCCCGAGTTAACTCGTCTTGATACGAAAATAGCATTGGAAATCAATAACAATGTAGAGGGAGGCTAATCTAACAGCCAATTCAACAGCGGATGATAAAAATAGGCCATCACGTGATGTTTTATTTTGTCAGGACAACATAACAAATCAAATAATGAAAAGAAAAAAATTACAGTTTCCAAAAAAAAAAAAAAAAAATTTCCACGGTAAAGGGGTTAAACATTCATTATTTCATTTTTAAATTTAACAAAAAAATTGTTTGAATCCATTTTAGAACATATAATAATTTATTGTAAATATATGTTGATGCTTACTTTTAAAAGACAGAACAGCAAATTTTCTTTGAGATGTGTGCTGTTGGATTTTCATTATTTTCCCAATTTACTGATAAATATTGTATCAAACTTTTCCAGAAAGTTCATTGTATGCTGATAAGTTTTGAGCCCAGAAGACCACACAACACTGAAGTACAGGCCACAGATGAAAACCAAGAAAAATTTGCAAAAAACTTTGCTAGTTTAGGTGGAATTGAGGTATGTTTTGATGTTTTTAAATAACCTTTTATATTCTACCCTGTAATCTTCTGTCTTAGCTTAGAGCTAATGTTTAAATCTCAATAAAACATTATTTTGACCTAACATTATGTTAGTACCAAATGTTGTGCAAACTTTGTAGTTATAATACTGTTGGGTGTTTTGGTGCTATGTTTGTAGACTACAGTTATACCATGTACAAAGTTTACCTTAGAAGTAAAGCTTTATAAATGTTTCTTGTTCGCATTTCTAAGCTGAAAGTATTGCAGCATCTCTAAAAGGATGTAAATAAAAATGTTGTCCTTTGTTTTTTTAGATTATGGTGCGCTTTCTTATGGCCGGTACAGTTTTTCCCAAGCTTGCTGTTGGTCGACAAGAAAGCAAAAAAGGTACACGTGGATGGTTTAAATCTTTTTATATTCCTATTTTAGTTTTCATTATTATCCCTCTTGGACTAAAACAAATTATGAAAGGATTGTAACTACTGATTATGATCAAAACCCATAATATATTGTTCAAATTTCCATGTTAGTTTTCATTATTATCCTTCTTGGACTTAAATAAATTATAAACTACTGATTATGATTAAAACCCATATTTGTTTTAGGCATTTATGTATAATTAGGTTTGTTAAGTAGACGACCTACGACCTTGAATAGAAGGCACGCTTTGAATTAATTATATTATTTTAAATTGAAAAGTAACCACTAATATTTTTTTTATGGATATTACAGCCCTTTATACAGAATCAGCGAGAGTGTTAAGGATAAAAAGTCTGGTACTTGAGGTCCTTATTAAACTCAATACTGGGGTCAGTATCTGCTATTGTTTGTCTCTGTTTTTCTTTCATCTGCTTCAATCATTGTGGGATCCTCTTGTTTACTAACATGTCTTTGGCAGTTGTAAGATTCAATTTTTGTTTTGTTTTTCTCTTTGTATGTATTTGGTCTAGATAGTGAATTTATTATACAGAACTGTTTGTATTTTTAAAAATTTACACTTACTTGTACCTCCAGTTAATTTAATTCAAAATGAAGTTTGAAATGTATACCTGTCCTTGCAGTGTGTGGCAGAGCAAGCACTGTCAAAAGAACTCTTCTGTGATGAAACAATGAATTACCTTTTTACTTTATTGGCTGCCAAAAAGACTTTTGTCAATGCCTGCCAGCTTATTGAAGACATTTTACAGCATAGGAAGGATGTGCTAGATTTACACAGGATAAGTAAGTTAATACATTTTTGGTGTTGATGGGTTTTTAGTTTGAGTTTCTGGGCCTTGTGACAATATTTTGTCAGTGGCAATTTTATTGACTGCATGTTTATATTAATTATTAAATGTTTTCTTTAGATATTTTTTTCTCAAATTTTGAACTGTTGAATGATTTTTTTTTCCAGCCAATTTAAGGGGTTTGGTTGCCAGTTTAGATGACTCCCAATTAGCCAATTTTTGTAGGATACTAGCTGTTGCCATCTCAGATCTTGACATTTATGAAAACAAATCTTCATGTAAGTTTGACATTTAATTCATTATTTCATCATTTACTATTATATCAACATTTATATAATGGCAAAAAAGGGTAGGATCAGACTATTCTAGTTTGATCATATTTTAAAACCATTCTGAAAGTTATATTTGACTTCCCTGTGTTTATATCGTAAAATCATTCTAAAATGTATATTTGGCGTTTGGAATGTAGTATAAATAGAACAAAATTTTTTTGTGTTAGATGTGTGTGTTGAATAGTTAACAACAACTAAACACTTTGAGAGGTTTTGCTAAATTATGTTATCTTTTGTTTTTAGTATTTGCTCAGAACAAACAGAAAAGGAGTAAAGGTTTTGTAAATCTCAGAGATATAAACCAAGGTGAGTGTTTTGTGACTACACATTGAGTTAAATGTTATGCTGTACTAACATCTATTTTCTCTACAAGTAAAAAGTATATTTAAAATGTAAATTTAACATATTAATTGTCTTTTTATCCCCCACAGAACTGTTGTTAGGAATCCCTGATCTGTTACCCCGCCTTGTACAGATTGCTATAAATAAAGAATGTAAGACGTATTTTTGTATTGTAGATCTCTTTGAAAAAAATACTTCAGTTACTGTTTTACAATAGCCCTTTTTTAAAAAATGGGAGGTAAGGGGTCAAACTTTAAAGTATTTGATCATTTAACATGGGTTCTATGTTCAAATATAGCTTAATGCCATGATCAAAGCTAAAATCCTTTGAATTATGCCAGGTCCAATGTTTTCCCTCCCTTAGTGGAGTAAAAGTTTCAATTGCCATGGAGTCCCAGAGTATGCTATGGTGACAGTAACCTAGACAATTGCCTGCCCTGTAGAAGGGAATAGTTCTGTAGTAATCTTTTAATAAATACAACACATGATAATTTTAGCTACATTTAATAAGGTTGCTTTCTTTTTGTTTAAAGATACCCCACGCTACAGAGGAATGCCCAGTGAGCTGGACTGTTGGATGGAGTGGATTGACAATCAAATGGCCGATGAAGTCTACGAGCCTCAAGCGGCAGATGACTTTGATGATTTTATTGGAGGTACATTTTTTCTACTATGCTGCATTTTCAAGTCAATTTTGCACGTGATCAAAAATGTTTTAGTTCATTAACTTTTCAAAAATTCAATATTGTTGGTATTTAATTTATTTTGTTTTAAATTTTTCTTGTTTTAAATTTTTTGGATTATTGCAACACCTTATTGAAACATTGGCTTATGATAGGTGTATCAGAGCCAACAGCAGAGGGCCATCCTATGGTGGCACAGCAAGCACTAACAATAACAGAAGAGCTGGTTCAAAGGGTAGAGGTCGTCTATGTTTTGGGGCTGTTTTTACTGGGGAAACATAGGAAAAAGGTTTGTTACATTTTTTGTGTCTTTCTTGCTTTACAGATGGATACATGTGATTGTGTGTCTGTGTATATATATATATATATATATATATATATATATATATATATATATATATATATATATATATATATATATATATATATATATATAAATGAATATATACACACACACACAAGCTTGTACATAATACAGAGTTTTGGCTTTTACAGGTCCAACGAAAGCTGGCGGAGTTAAAATTAGCATCTGGTCTCAGTGACCTGTTTGATCAGTTTATATGGAAATGTCAAGTGTAAGTATTTTTATTCAGCTTTCACAAGAAATTGGTTAGTAGAGATTGTTATTGTTCCTGTGTACTCTGCGTAAAAAGTTGAAATAATTATTCTAAATATAATCTAGACCTATTAAGATTTCAATGGTTAATAATTATATTACATACTTTTCATAGTTTGAAAGCATGGATTTTTAGTGAAAATGTTAGATTATCATTTCTTTAGCCGTACTTGTCTTTTATATACTGACTTTTGTATATATATATTTTTTGTTTTCAACAGTCGCACACAGACAAGGCACAGGTTAAGAGGTCACAATTCTTCTTGCGAATGTAGTCCTGTAAGTTTAAATAACAAATTACCTTTTATAGGTGGAGAGACTTATAAAATTATTACTTTAGTTTTTGTGGTTATATTTCAAAAGACATTAACAGAACTATTAGCTTTATTACAGTATTCTTGTCTCTTATGATTAATAAGAATTTTTTTTTTTGTGTTACAGGAAGTTGCATTGAAAATCCAGTTCTTACGGCTTGTACATAGCTTTTGTGATCATTCAGAGTAAGTTATATAGAAAGATAATCTTTAACACTTCTTGGCATCTTTTTATGACATGACAGAAAAATAAAGTCCAAACAGTTGTCATTCTATAAGACTTAGGACTTTGTGTACAGCTTTAAAAGTTATTTAATGTTCAAAGCTATCTGTAATTTGAATAATAGTTATTTCATTGGGACCATAGACATAGTGCATCTAGAGTTAGGCATCTTTAATATTTATCTAATGATTTAATTTAAAAAATTAGTTTTGACTGGTGAAAAAAAGTCAGTTTAATAAACTGTTCTCTCGTTATATGTTGTTTCTATTATTCTTTATTTATTTCAGTTACAAACATTTATTATTATCAAAAAGTGAACTGAATGAGGTCAAAAAAATAAATGGTGAGTTTATCATTATAATATTTAAAAATTACATCAGACTGTTTATTTTCATTCTTTAGTAATTATTATTTTGTTCAAAAGATTTCTATTATTTTTAAAAAATATTATCTGAACATGTATAGTTATATATAGTTAAATAATATGCATAATTTTTTTTTTAAATTGTCAAACATTTTATTATCATACTTTATAATGGCTAATGTGATTCATTGTTTTACATTTTCAGTACGAGCAGGAGGCCTAACATTACAGAATCTTGACTCTATAAATAAGTAAGTCGTTTGTATACAGCATGGCTAATGATTTGAAATTAAAAATTATTTCTAACAATTATTTTTTTCTAAATGTTTTATAGCCCTCGTGTTAAATAAACAATTTTTCTAATCACCAGACAACTTATGTGTAGGGGGTCAAAAGGTCTGCTGACAAAAATAGTTGAAGTCATGAAGAAAGAGCCAACAACTTCGACCTTCAGGTTATGGTTTGTTCTGTTTGAATGATCTCTAGGTCTTAGTATTCTGTGTCTAGTGTTTAACAATGTGGATGGAGTGTTCACCTCTTTGTTGAGTAGAATTACCATTTTTAAAATTTCAAATGAATTCTTGTCATTTAATGGTGATATTTTTTTTGTGTTAAGAGAGTTATCTATTTTTAAGTAAGTAAGTTTCCCTTTCAAACCAGACGGTCTATGGGGCAAGTGAAGGGAACTTTTTTTTTAAAAAGTGAATCTACTTTTAAGCTAAAGTAAAAAAGTACGGTTCCCTTTTCAAACTTTATGGTCCATGGGGCAAGTGAAGTAGAGGTCACCTGTTTCTGTGTCCTCTGCATTTGGTCATCACTATGCCCAGCCGCATATTTAAGCTAAGACATGTAAAATTTGCTAGCATATACATTTTTTGTATAAAAATATGATAGCCAGATATGATAATGAACACATTTTGTATTTTTATTCAGGTTTTGGCTGGCAAGAGCAGTGGAAAGTTATTTAAGAGGAGACACTTCATACTGTGACCAAATTTTTCTAATGAGGCGAGGACTTCTTGCAGTGAGTATAGACTGCCTAAATGACATTTTTCTGTACACTTTGTGCATCTTTTTTTTTGGTGTTGCCTAAAATTACATCAACATTTGATGTTACTTTTGGATTTTGATATCAAAATTTTATTTGAAAAATGGATAATGTTGGCTTAGTCCTACTAGTGCAAAATTTCAGTTTGTGTTATGGTTATTTTATATAGCAATTCAATGCTGAATAACTACGTTGTGTGTGGTACTTTCATAATGCTGTGGGAAGCTCTAACTCAACCAGCTGACTTAGATTCATGGCTTTTATAATTCCATCTCTCTCCATTCATCTGCTTGTCTCTTCAGCCTGTTAAAGACTTTGGCGGCCAAGATCAGGTTTAGCTGAAATTTGTAGTGAAAAAATTAAAACATTAAATATATTATTTTTTGTAGTAACAAATTTTTAAATATCCCACCTTTTCAGCATGTTGCTGGCAACATAGTCGAGAATGAGATCCGCCACAAGGAAATTCTACAGAGCAGTTTTGATTTACTCGGTGAGCTGATCAAGTTCAACATCGAGGCCTTCAAAGCTTTTGACTCCATCCTGACCACAGAGGAGAAGTTTGAGAAGTTTGTGAACATGGTCAACAGGAACCTGGTGGACTCCAACATGTTCATACGCAGCTTAATCCTGTCACTTGAACATTTCAGGGCGGAAGGATCGGAAAAAAGTAAGGGCTTTTATAGTAGGTTATGTGGTCGTTGGACATCAGGATCTGACAAAATTAAGGGCTTTTATACTTAGTTAAGTGGTGGCTGGAGATCAGGATCTTAAAAAAGTAAGGGCTTTTATAGTTGGTAAAGTGGTGGCTGGACATCAGGATCTGAAAATATTAAGGGCTTTTATAGTCTGTAAAGTGTTGGCTGGAAATTGGGATCTGAAAAAAATTAAGGGCTTTTATAGTTGGTTAAGTGTTGGCTGGAAATCAGGATCTGAAAAAATTAAGGGCTTTTATAGTTGGTAAAGTGGTGGCTCAACATCAGGATCTGAAAAAATGTAGGGATTTTAAACTCAAAACCTCTCCCCGCCTTGGATCTCCCACTGTCACTTAACCATTATTGACTCAATAGACACCATAGGAAAAAAATCTGACTATGATCTAGAAGAACTTAAGAAAATAACAAATAAACACATTAAGGATCAGTACCCCAGCAATACCTGGATTAGAGTTTTCACAGATGGCTCAGCTGAAGATGCCACAAAAAACGGCGGGGCTGGCATCCTTATTGAATGGCCAAGCGGAAAAAGCCTGGAAAAGGCAATAGCCACAGGCAGCCTATCCGACAATTTTAGGGCAGAAAAAGAAGCTTTAGAACACGCAGCAAACCTCCTGTCAGAACACCCTGAATCACCGAATAGTCAGATTGTATTTCTTACAGATGCCAAATCAGTCCTGCAATCCCTACAAAATCCGGAGTCCTATATTCAAACACTCATGACAGCACTAGAGAGGCTAAAAAATACCTGCAGCAGAATTGTGCTGCAGTGGATCCCGGGCCACTGCCAGATCCAGGGTAACGAGATCGCAGACCAGCTGGCAAAAATTGGGGGAAAGAAACCACAACCGGAAATTTCGCTACACCCAAAAGAAATAAAAAGAATAATTAAACACAAACAAACGCAAATGTGGTCTGTCACACACCCTCACTACATTAAAGACGACGGCTATTACAATTTAACACGAAAACAACAATACATAATCTTTCGACTTAGAACAGGCCACAACAGACTAAATCAACACATGCACAAAAAACTGAAGGTTGGGTGTAGCGAAATGTGTCCTTGTGGCAAGGCCCCGGAAAACACGGAGCACGTACTCCAGGATTGTACTCTGTATAGCCAGGCAAGAGGCAGACACTGGCCCCAGCCCACCCCACTCAGGGAAAAATTATATGGGACACCTGACAAACTGGAAACCACAGTCCGGTTTGTCCATGAAGTTGGACTTGTTGTCTAATTCCTCCAACATATTCAAAAATTAAGAACGAAGAAGAAGAAGAAGTAGGGATTTTATAGGTAAAGTGATGGGGCTGGGCATCAGGATAAAAAAAAAATTAAGTTCTTTTATAGTTGGTAAAGTGTTGGCTGGACATCAGGATCTGAAAAATTTTTGGGCTTTTATAGTTGGTAAAGTGGTGGCTAAATATCAGGATCGGAAAAAATAAAGGGCTATTATAGTTGGTGGCTGGACATAAAACTATTAATGCTATCCCTCCATATGCTGAGTTTTACCTAATTTGCCACATCCAAATTTATGTCAGAATAAAGGTAATCACAGTTTGTTTCTGAAAACAAAGAACTTTTAAAACATGATTGATCATTGATGTAGATGACGTAAAGTTCATGCTTTATCAATGAATATTGTGGGCAGCTTCAATCTTATCAAGGCTATATCTATATATTACATCTGGTTAATTCAATTTCGTAATGGACACCAGCAAGTTGACAAGATTCCTTCCATAATGTTGTTGACATGGAATAAAAATGTGCTTTTTTAGATTAAGGACGATAAAAATAATAAAAGATAAAATTTTATTAAAAACTGAAGCCTAAAATTAATTCAGAAATTTAATATTTTTAGAATCAATGCTATACAAGTTGCAGATCCAGAGAACTTGAAAATAATTTGTTGAGTTTAAGGCTACATTTCTATGTATTTTCATCAAGCCTAAGTTATAACCCGATGTTTCACTTTCGTAAGACAAACATTGATTGGCTGTAAAGGAACTCCGTGATCGATTTCTGACAGCCCCACTTTATAGTTATTTTGTTTACAAAACTTTGCAGATCAAGTTTTTAAATCTTCTTCTTCTTCTTCGTTCTTAATTATTAGTGTTGAATGGGATCGAGATTTATCTGCCAGTGGGTTTGAACTCGCGACTTTGTTCGAATTTATCAACCATGAGCTTTTTGCCGACTCGACCACGCCTCCAACACAATTAAGCGTTACGTGTCAACTGGTTATGCGCCATTGAGGCCATTGACTCCGATTTCAGCCTGCTTTTCTTTTTGGATTTGCTTCCATAGCCTTTGTCCAACCAAGAACAAACTACAAGGCAGCAGTTGTTAAATTTTGGAGTTGTCTCTCCTAGAAGAGTGGCTGTCCCCAGCTAACGAGCCTCATCTGCCCGAGGGTTCGAACTTGAGACTTTTTCGGTTTAGCAACCATGAGCTTTACCGACTTGACCACGCCGACCCCCAAGTTTTTAAATAACAATGCAAATTTAAACATGACCTAGTTTTTCTATTTTTAGCTTACAATGTGTACAATAAAATTTATGGCGGCCTATCGAATAGCAGGATGCCATTGTTTATGTCGCCATTACACGTGAAAACCAAATTGTTTTTGCTTTTTTTTTTTTTTAAATTTTTATTTAGTTACCGAAAAAATTTTAAAAACATCAAATGCATCCAATCTTTAGTAAAGTCCGAAAAAACCAGACAGACAGGATTTTATTACCATATTAATTGTAACTACGCCTTGCAAGATTTTAAAATTAATTTATGGACCTCTCAAATACCTTTGAGACTTTTCTCGCTGGTGTCCATTACATGCAGTTTATTTTAGTGGATGGGTTAAAGTTCTGAACAGCACTTGGAAAAAAATAAATGAATTTTTTCTAAATGAGATTTTTATTTTATTTTTAAAATTTTCTTGTGGAATTGCTATTGCCATTTGTTGTATTGTCTAATATAACTGGTAAGATTTAAGTTAGTATATGGCTTAGTGCAAAAAAAAATTATTATTTTTTAATTGTTGACTAATCAAATCTTGTTTCAGCTTTAAATTTTGTTGGCTCTGCCGACGGAGACAAAGTGGAGAAGCGAGAGAGCAAGCTGGTGGGTTACATTGGGGACTTCTCCAGGCAGCTGGAGTACCTGTACAAGCTGATCAACATCATCAGCGTCCAGAACCTGACCCAGGAGAACGTCAGCTGCCTGAACACCACGCTGGTCTTCCTCATGTTTGCCAACAAGAGGAACCAGCTGCCCAGGTACCTGCAGGCTTTGAGGGATGAGCAGGACGATGCTTTGGAAAATGTCAATGGCTCCTCAAGTATTTTACAAAATTTCAGGTACGTGATATTTTTTTGTTTCATTAATAAGACTATTTTTTTTTCCCGAGCTTAGACAATTCTGGTAATTATATGGTAATGAAATAATTTTTTTTTTTTTAAATGCACAGTTTTTGATTAACTAATGATTGATAAAAGGTATATTAGAGTCTTATTCGATTTACATTTTGGACGAAGATAATTGTTGTAGATCTACCAATATTTTAAAAAAAATGTTAATATGGTTCAGAAATTAATGTTTGATAAGTTTGTGTAGCTGGTTCTGTATGCAAATTATTAATTGCATAATAAAGTAAAAGAGGGAAGATATTAAAAACATGAAAAAAATACACTAGTTAAATCAACTGTAATAGTTTTTTAAACAGTTTAAGCAGTAGAAAATGATAATTCTATTTCCTTCATGTTTGCAGAGACCTGCTGATATTCTGGCAGGACCATTACTTACATAAAGATAAAGACTGTAGTGCCTTGGAGAAGGTAAGTTTGACTTATGTACACATAGCTTGCGTGGCTTGTTTTAATCAAGCTAATAGATGTCTGGCCTATGGCTGCTAACTCAAAAGTCTTGAGTTGGGGGTCATTTCTTTATAACGTCTCTGTGTCCACCCAGCTCTGATGGGCACCTGACCCATGTTAGGGAAACAGGTGGCTGGGCATAGTACTGACCACATTATCCTCTTGTATGCTGAGGTAATTGAAATACATGTTCTCTACTACATCTGCCCCATATGTCATGGACACAGACAGGAAAAGATGTCTACATAAGCTTATTTGAAGCATAGATATTTGTTATAAATGTTCATAAAGTATGAGTGCAGTGAAGTTTTTTTTTAGTTTTATTTCAAATCAAAAGGATTTTTTTACACCATTATTCTCAAATCTTTCATTTTGTTAATTTTTTAAAAAAAATTTTTTTTTACGCATAATTAATCAATAGTATACACACATATCAGCAGACAAGTCTATTTTTAAAACTATTCCTTTTATTACAGAGCTCAAAAATAAATTTTAGCTACTGTATGAGTCTATTTTTATAAAACTGCTCCTTTTGTTACAGAGCTCAAAAATAAGTTTCGGCTACTGGAAGACAACAGTTTCAATGCTTGTGTCAGAAGACAAAAGCTTACCTACATCAGTCTCATTCTACATCAACCCCTTACCAAGTGACAGAACCAATTGAGCCTGATTCTCAAACAATGAACACATCACTGCTTTGTACGTCATATCCTTATCATGTGATAAGTAGCTAGGTTTCAGGCACATATCCTTATCATGCGATAAGAAGATAAGTTTCAGGCACATGTTTAACCTAAAGTACATATTCCACACAATTCTGAGTATAAAGTTGCTTATTTTAAAAATAGGAATTAACCACAGATTTTAAGAAAATTTCCACATCATAATTTTGCATATAGCAATTGCAATACCTAATGAGTAATGATATTGGGATCTCATCTGATCAAGATAGTAATTGTTTTTATTGTTAGCATTTATCTAAGAAATTATAAAAAAGCGTTGTTTTTTTTTAATGAGCCAAAAGAAGAACCAAATTTTAATTTCATTCATTTAGTCCGAAATAGGAGAAAATTATTATAATTTTATTTTTTGGTTCATCTTTTTATAAGGATTATTGAATATTCCTTCAAGACCTGTATTCTCTGTACAAGCTTGGTGTTCTTTTGCATCTGAAGATCATAACTACTTACAAATAACACTAGCCAGCTTATAATGCATTGAATTTTCATTCATTTTGTGTTGAAGATTATGATTTAATTTAATTCACTAGTAATAATTGAACACTGCCTAAATAATTAAAATATTTAGAACAATATTATATTCTGTTGATAAACTACTTTTATTTATAACTTACGTAGATTTATCACACTTTTTATATGTATTGAAGGCTATATCAAGTGCAAACAAATAATCAATGCTTTGTGTGATGTATTCATAATTTTATGGCGATGATGGTACTATTTAGGTCAGTTACGTAACATTGGATGTGCTGAAAGAGATAAAGTAAAAAAAAGTAACATATTTAGTAAATAATGTGATCTATTTTTAACCATAAAATTTATTTCTTTGTGTCAGTGTTTGTGCAATTGCTTAGAATTTTAAAATTGTATTTTTATTTTTCCATCTTATGAAAATGGAAAAGCAAGTATTAGTGTTTTGTAAAGCTGTTTCTTTCTGAGAAAAGTAAGACTAAAACAAGAGAATTCAAATTTTAAAATAAATAATACATAAAAGTTTTTAATGACAGTATGTTGATTATTTTTTATTGCTTTTTAAGTCACTAATTTGCAAAGATTTTTGTTTAATGCAATTTTTTTACTACAGTAAAATGTAATTTTCAAGTAAATTTAAATCCTATGTAAGAAAAGTAATGTATGAGCTAAATGCTTTTGAGTATGTTATTCATTCCTGTTGTCTAAAATGGCAAGGATAATATTTTCTGTTGTGGGGCATACTACCCATTTGCCTTTTTTAATATTTTAATAAATATTGGGAGTTGGTAATTTTTACTTTTAGTTGTTAACTTAACATAGATACATTACTTTTTTAATTTAGTGAAAACCAAATGGAAATTTTACAGAAATCTTTTTAACCTGCAGCTGTAATTAAATTTATATACTGTTCAGAATTTTAAACAATGGATTATATACTTTTGTTTTGTTCCGGTTGATAGCGGAATCCAATTTAAGTTCTATGAAAAGTCAGCAGCAAATTCTGGAGGAAAAGTATCTTCAAGCAAGAGAGTACAAATGTAAATAGTGGTGTGCAGATGAGAGCTGTAACATAAGTGGTGTATGGGTGAATTTTTTTTCTTTATGAATTTATTTATAGATCTGTACATAAACTTCCTGTCTGGGTTATGAAATTGTATATAGACTTAGGTGTAAAACTGTAAATATAGTCATTGTGTTGGTTGATGTCTTGGAGCTCAGAGAGTTACGTCTGGCTTTGGGCAAAAATAAAATAATGAGTTGAGGAAGTTTTCACAGTAAGTTACCATTAAAAACAACGTGAGACCTTTATTAATGCAGAAGCCTACTTTATTTACCATGCATTTATGATTTTTAAAAAAGATTTTACAATTATTTTATAAATCTTTATTTATTTTTTATAGTTATGTACAGATAAAACAGAAAAAGGCAGGAAAATATTGATAGTTAGATATGGCTGTATGTCATTTTTTTTTTAATCTTCATCCAAATGTGACCCATTTATTTTTTCTCTCACATTTTTTTCACACAACGGCACAGTTAAATTTGCTTTGTGCTTTTGTTTGCATCTTTAGCAGCTTTCAAAAGCTGTGCTAGATATTTTAAAAAGCTATCAATAAAATATTTTATTCTAGTGAGCCAACCTTCTTAGAATTGAAATGTTCTTAAAAGACACATTACTGTTGACTTTAAATAGATCTAGGTAAGATTTAAGGTTAGCTGCAATGTTAATTATTTCTTCTGATATGGCATTACAAAGTACAATTTTAAAGGCTTCTTAAAAATTTTTAGTACATAACATTTCAGAAGAATTAGTTTCATTAATTAAACCTTTCATTGCCTACTTTTGTAAAAATAATATCAAGTTAAATGTAAACTTTGTCCGTATTGAATGTATATACTATTTTTTTAAAAACTTAGTGGTTCTGTTAATATTTTTATCATTAGTTGACACTTAAAACCCTAATTACATACAAAATTACCTTAATTTTTAAGGGAAAATTATTATCAATATATCTTGTGTATAACTTTGAATATTCTTTTATCCTACTGAATGAGAAGTCACAAAAATTGCATCAAATCACATAAAAATGTATTTAGTTCTAATTTTAGAGGTTTTTCTTTTAAAAAGATTGTAAGAAAAAAATGTTAAACTTTTCCTTTTTACATATTGTTATTTAAAATACTCGTTATATGTTGAATTTTTATTTTTTTAAATATTTTAGTGATGGAATTTTAAAGGTTTTTTTTCATCTTAATTAAATAAGACAATTCTTTTTGTGGTTTCCGTAAAGTTGAAGTCAATCCATAAACCATGTGGTGTGGAGTTTTATTTTATTAGCAAAGGGGACATGGAAGGGCAGTGCCTTGGTCATGATTGATTTATAATATTTACACAGTTTTAAACTTTTCTTAATGTAATAACGAATTATTGCAATGTTGTATATATTCTTGGTTACTACTGCTCATGAAAGTTGAAATGTATTCAAAATCTTAATAGTTTACAAAAATGAAGAGAAACTTGTTAATAATGTTCTTAATATTTTTGTGGTATTGAGTTAAAGTATTTAGTTTTTTTGAAGCAACTGTTTTATTTAAATTTTTAAAAATATCAGCGAGCAATTATTTCAAATATGGTTATGTCTTTTAATGTATATGTTGGTTTGTCTAGTTATATTGCAGGATATGACTTGCCAAAAGTTTTTTTTTTGTCAAAGTTTTTTTTTTCAGATTGTTTAAAATTCTTCGATTACAATGCCATCTTTTATTGAAATCTTTTTGCACCTTTTCTAAATTTGATGTTAACTGTTGTCAGAACTATGCGTTGTTGTGATCATGTTGAGGGTGAAAGAGTAAATAGTAAATGAATATAGTCATGCATAAATGATACATTTAAATTTGACCTATGAAATTAGCCTGTATTCGCCTTGCAAGAAATCTTTTTTTTTTCCTAATGATTTTTAGTTGTTCCTTTTTAAAAATATCCTTAATAGTTAACACTTAAATATTAGTGGTGCAGGTCTGTTTTTTCTATAAAGATTTTTCTTCAATTAAATTCTTACACATTTTTTGTAACAGAACCTTGTAACATATTTATGAATGCTTTGAATTAACTTGTCATCATAGTGATTACTATTAAAAGGCTTTTTATTGAAGTATTTGTAATATAAAATTTTTTTTATTCTTGTTGCTTTGAGTGTAGTATTTTCATGGGTGTATTTTTCTTGTAAATATACTTGTACATGTAGTGGGGTGAAAAATGCATACGTGCTATTTTGGTTGAATGCGTTTTTAGAATTAAAAAAAATATTCCTATATATTGCAAGTGTTATATTTTTTGTTTTAATCTTTTAGTCTTTTATGTCAAAATGATATTTTGTAACACCTTTAACTTTTTGAACTTATACTTTGTTCAAGAAATTTTTTTTATTTCCTTTAACTGATAAATTGCAAAAAAGATGCAATCATTTTGGGTTAGGAGCTGTTTTATACATAGTTTCTGCTTAGAACACCTCTGTAATGTTAGAATTATTGTCTTACAGAAAGTAGAAAATTCATTAAAACTAATTTCATGTTTAATTTTTATGATATCGATGTCATTGTCTAAAAAATTAAGCAAACATTAGCCTAGTGTGTCATGTTGTTCTGATAGGGTTAAAGCTATAAATCAATTTGTGCAATTGCTAACAGCTTGAATGTATTTATCTAAATTGCTTGAAAGTAACTGTACATTGTTTTATAGGCACACAGTTAAAAATCTAATGGGGGGGAGGGGGGATTTATACAGAAATAACAGCAGGGGAATGTGTTTAACTTTTAATATTCATGCTAGTAGTCTGTCAAATTGAATTTTATTCTTTGTCGGACTGTCAAAGTACTAGGGAAAACTTTGTTAACAGTTTTCCCCTTTCGGCACTAGAAGCATTTGCAATTTGTCAGCTATTGGTCATAATTATTTATGTAAATCACACCCCCCCCCCTCAACCTGTGCCCCTTGTCATGACATATATACACTTTATAAGTAATTCATTTCATTGTTATTTTCCATTATGTTGATGATTTTGTTATTTAAAAAAAAAACAACTAAGCTATCACTTCATTTGTCTTGAAACAGAAGTTTAGAGTAAATAATTATCTTCAAAATGTATTTTTATTTGTTGGGCAGTGTTTTATTATTAGCATAAAAGAGGTGTGTAAGTTTTTTTTTTTTTTTGTACTTAATTATAGAGAACTGTATGGAGCTTCTTGTCTACAGAATAATTAAACTAGTGATAAGAAACAGCATAGCACAAACTAATCAAACATGAGATTATTTTATAGGTACTGTTATAGTTTTAGCTCTTTCTTGGAATATCTTAAAATGAGTTATTTTTATAATTGTTTTTACAGATTACAGAATTTCTCTCTTATTTTTAATGGGCATTTAAAACAGTTTTACATTTTTTATTTCTTAACAAGGTGAAAATTTTTTTTTTCTCATTCACTGCTGAGAGTTGCTAGAACTTTTGAACCAGTGATAGAATGTACAGACATTTTCCTCATGCTGATGTTATTGTGTTGTATTTAAGGCAGTGCATGATAGTGATTGCTTTATTGTACATGAATTATTTGAACATTTAATGTAATGATGAATGTGACAATACGGCACATGCAAACAAAAAAAAAGTAATTAAAAATTTTAACGAAGTTTTGTTTTTTAATTTATTAGACAGTAGTAAACCAGATACAAATGGCTAACATTGAGGCTTATAGATTTAAAAAAAGCAGGAATAATTTATTTTGTTTCAGTAATTGAGATTCCATAAAGTCTATAGGAACTGTGATGGTGGTGTGTGGAGTAAGTGAAAAAGAGTTTGGTAGAAAATTTGTGATGGTGGTGTGATAGTAATTGTATAAAATTGGTGGTGGAGGTAGTATTAGAAAATTTGTGATGGTGGTTTTTAGAGCAAAATGTTTGTGATGGTTCTATGATAGGTGTGGAAAGACAGTGAGTTGTGAGAAAATCATGGATGAAAATGTTTATGTATTTGAATATTATATAGTAGACATGCCAAATAAGGAAAGAGATTTAAAAAAAAAAGCAATCCTTTATTTTAAGAAAATGTACAACACTCATTAAATATTGCAATATAAAAGACTAGGGGTGCAAAATGTACAAATATAATTGATCTTTGTACAGGATGAAGATGAAGTAAATTCAGATAATTAAAAAAAAACACTTGCATCAATCAAAGTTAAGTATTTAATTATGAGATTCTGATAAAATAAAACTGAGTTAAAGAACAACATTATGCTTTCAATAAATAAAAATAAAATAAGGCGAACACGGTTCATAACTAAGTAAACACAGGTCAAGATGATGTTAAACAATTTCAAAAATACTTCTTTTTAAAGTAAATTTCTATTTTTTAAAATTAATCTTTTTGTTCTCTTTTTTACTTAAAATGATATATGCCACAACTGTAGAGTTCAGCATAATTATTAATATTTTAAAAAATACTTAATAGACAATCCAACACATCTTTTAAAGGAATTTCTCATGTGACATCAAATGTTCACTACTAAAATTGACTAAATAGAGTCTTTAAAAATTAAAGCTTTTCATTTCTTGTTTAAATTAAGATTAAAAAAAAAAAACTGGCAGATAAGGCTCGTTCCCTTCCAACACTAAAAATTAAGAACGAAGAAGAAGAAGATTTCTTGTTTAAATTAAGATTTAAAAAAAAAACTTTGTACATAGACAGTAAAGAGTAACTAAGAAGAAGATTTCTTGTTTAAATTAAGATTTAAAAAAAAAACTTTGTACATAGACAGTAAAGAGTAACAATGAAATAGTAGTACAATACAGTAAACACTCACTGTAAACACCTCAAAAAGAAAGCTAACCTGGCCAGATTTTATCAAGTAAAAATTAGAGAACTATGAAGTCTAGGACATCTTGAGAGTACCACAGAGGCGTAGAGACCCTTCCCAGCGCCCAGGGACAAACTTTTCGATTTGAACCCCCCTCAAGATTTTGATTTGCACCCCCCTCAACCTTTCAATTTATTTTTCCAACCCATTTTGGCGCCCCCTTAGGTCGGCGCCCGGGGACATACCCACCCCTCGCTACGCTACTGGAGTACCAAACAATAAACTGGCAATGACAGTGGTAAAGAGTATAAGCAATACAGGAACTAGTTGAAAACTGAATTAGAATTCCAAAAATACTGAACATATGGTGAATAAAAAAAAAGATTAAACAAAAAGAAAATAGAGTGAAAGGAATAGAAGATGATATATTAAAGTTGTTTAAAACAGAGTGAAGTGGTGTTTAGCATTTATTGAAAACCTGTAGACCAACATACAAAAGTCACAGCTAGGATATATATAACTTATATTACACTTTGGCATATTATTAAATCAAACCTAGTTAAAACAAAATGAATTAGAAAAACTTTAATACTACTGATGACAATCGTGTCTCTTCTATCAACATTTTAAACTTAAAATTAGTAAATCTTTTAAAAAGGTAGTTTTAAGTCACTAGAGATAATATTCATTATTTTATTTATTTTGTGTTAATTTGAGTATTTTTTAATCAGCCATTTCTTAATCCACTAGACACGGTTAACATGAGTAAATAAGGCTTAGTACAATAAATACATATTTGAGTAGGGCTATATTTTTTTTTGTTGGCTAAATAGCAAAAAAAAAAGTTATTACTAGCATAAAAAAATGGAGATGAACAAATTTTTGTATTTAATGAGGCAATCTTTCCATGGAAGCCGCCATATTGAACTAAAATAGTAAGAAGCAGTCTGGTTGGCTGATATGATATTAGAAAGCCAATAATGTGGCATCTACTATCACGGCTGACACCCGGCCGATAGATCGGCGCTCATCTTTTTGGCTATAAAATCGGCATTGTCCCAAGAGGGTTAAAATATTGTTCCTTAAAATTTAAAAAAAATTTGCTATCACTATGGATAGAACTGCTTTGTTGTGACAAAGATAAAACTCCTAAAACAGACATACATCCCCATGAATCACTTATTGAAAATCACTTTCAATAAGAACATGTATAGAATGATAATCTTTGCACATCAAACCAACTATTTTATAGATTTAAAAAAATAATACACATCTGGTTGTTATCAACAATTTTAAATATCAGTACTGAACACATCTACAAAAATATTGTAAATTCTTCATGTTTCTTCATATTGACCCTCTTGTGATCAATTTTGATTTTCCAGCTACCAAGAGTTTCAGGTATGTATCATTGTATGAAACAAATATCCATATATAATCACTAGCAAAGGATGCAGAGGATAAACATTAAAAATATAAATTATAAGTTTCGGGCAGATATGAAACAATTAACCATGATTTTAAAAGTCAGATTTGTACATAAAAAAATCAGATCTAGTGGTCTTTTGTTTTCTTATAAAATAAAAAAAATTACAACTTCAAAAACACCTGTGTGACACAAGACTAATGTTTTTAAAAATACAAAGTATAGATACAGCAAAATACATTGTAAATAGATGTTTCAACACTAGAACAGCTGCTTTCTTGATAAAAAGACATCTAATTTCTAATTAGTTGAATTTAGAGACATTTTTTCCCTTAATATCTATATCACTCTTTTAACTAAAACAATAATAGCTGTGAAGTGTTTTACTAATAAAACTCTGTTAATATCAGATCAATATTTATCTTTATTGACATTAATATCACAATAATAATAACATTTATAAAATACATTTTTTTATTGAATCCTGAATATGTACACTTTGAAATGCCTACATTTTAGGAATATTTTTAAAATATTCTGATAATTTAAAGTTTAATGGCAGATTTTAATTGTTTCTCATTAAGCCACATTTAGCAGCTGCATCTAAATATAAAAACTAATTTAATCCACACTTTGAGTTAAAAATTGGACTAAAATTTATTTATTTCTTTAAACAAAAAATTGATTTTTAAAAATTATTATTAGCTTTTTCAGAAGAAGTGTTTTTTTCCCCCCACAAATATGAATCTGTTCATTATTTTTTCTTATCTAAAATTAGTAAAATTTCTTTCTTTAATAAATAAATCCCTACTTATCATTACTATGATTATGTAGGGAATTCATTTACAATTATTATTTTATATATACTTTTATATAAACTCTGAAAAAGATTAGTCTGTTTGCAGATGCATTTAAAAAAAAATCAAGGGAAGAAATAATCCCAGCAGACAGTGGATAACAATTCTGGGCTAAGAGAACTGTTGTAATTCAATTTTTACACTAATTAAAAAGTTCTGAAACTTGAAAATGTTTTCATTTTCTGTTTTAAAAAAAGGTGGTACACGCATGAATAAATGAATCCAATAGGATTAAACACGTAAGTAGTTGCTACAGTAAAAATTGCACTAGCCTAATGGCTTTTTAGCTAAAAGAATGGATTTTAACTTATCTGGCACAGAAGTAGCCAGGGCCACAATCTTCACATCACAAACAGGCAAGTTATTTTGTTTACACTTCTCTCCATCTTAATCGAAGCTTCCAAAACTACCAATCTTCTCTCCATTTTAATCAAAGCTTCCAAAACTGCCAAAGCTTCCGCAGCTTCCAAAACTACCAAATGAGCTGAGGGAGCTCCAGCTGCCCCACCTTCCCAGCCCCCAGCCTCCGCCCATCATACGGGAGGCACCGTATCCCAGAAGTGCCCCTCCAGCTAGACCTGAAAGATGCAGTGCAATTAATGTACAAAAATCATTAGTGACAGAATGAAATGAGCTAAACCTGAGGCTGTTAAGTACAAGTACCAATCCATAAATGATATTCAGGGGTGAGGAATTAAGAATGTGAATTTTTTTTAAAAATGACAAAAGGTTAGATTTATGGAGATGGGGAGGGGAATGGGGTCTGAAAGGGTTGGAACTCTGTTTTTGTGTGTGTTTGTGATGATGAGTGGCTGCAGGGATGAAAATAAGCTAAAAATGCATAGTGTAAAACAGCAACAACAAAAAAAAGTAAGAGTAACCTGCAACCATCTTGCCAGTATTGCTTCCCAGAATTCCTCCCTTCTTGTGGTGCTGTTGGTAGACAACAGGCTGTTGGTAGCTGTACGTTTGGTGTGGGTGACCTACAACAGAACAACATAGCCCATAATGTAATAGAAAAACATAATGAAATAATAAATAGAATGTTTAGTTAAAGTCTACGTTTCTTTGTTTTTCAGCTAATACATGAAATGAACATCTTATTAAATAGATTTAAGTAAACAATATTCATGGCATTTAATATTAATACAATGTTTTAATACATCTAAAGATATAATTTCAATAAATAGAGCAGGTGATTTAGAATCCACCTATTTCAGTGACCTCTGCATATTAAGAGATAGTGTGGTCAGTCTTATGCTCAGCCGTATACACTTTCTCCAATGTGTGTCAGGTACCTATTATAGGTGTATGGACACATGGACATCCTATGGGCTTGAGCTTAAATCCAAACCCAAGGTATTTGGGTGAGCAGTTGAGTGCTCTACCACCTGACCATACAATCCCATACATCTAAATTAACACATTGAAATCACTGTTTCCTAGCAGAATTTCTTCAGATTTATAAATGTAGATTCCCTTTTTTAAGCAAATTAAACTGGCTAAAACCAGCTTCTTCATTTCCAAGTCTCAATGACAAACTCTCTATACAAATTGCTGTGTAGAAAGTTTGGAAATCTCCAAGCAACAAGTTCACATTTGGCTGTAGCACTTTATAGCAATGGCCAAATATGGTCCCAGATAAAATATGCCCTTTCAATTTTAACACACTAATCTAAATGCTCTTATGTTTTGGAAATAAAAATAAAATGTAAAAAAATAAGCTAACTCTAACAACAAAAACAACAACAGAGAAACATCTACTACCTTGTACAACATAATGCTGAGGTGCTGGAGCGTATGCACCCCCATAAACTAGAATTTAGAAAAAGTAAAAAAAAAATACAACCAATTGAAATAAGGATTAAATAACTTATTCTAGTGGGGAAAATATTGCAAATTAAAATCACTGTGTTTAAAAATAGCTTTTTAAATATGAAAAATACTGAACCTCCATTTTAATATAATTTATTAAAATAATAGATAGCAAAAAAAAAAAAATTAAAACACCCATCTTTAAAAAATGTATCAGTTCTAAATGTTGCAATCAGGGGCATTAATTATAAACAATTACCTGGGGCTGGTTGGTAATACTGTTGCTGGGGATAACCTGGTAGAGAAACAGCTTTGAATTTCAAGACAACTTCAAACAGAAAAATTTCATCTAAATACCTCTAACACAATAACGTGTTACCAAACATTGTAGGTTTAAATAAGCTAAAAAAAAAGTGTCTTCTCTTAGTTGAATTTGTTTATGCGTGTTTACTAGTGCAATTGAAAAATGTTAAGCAAACATAATTACCTGGATTGGGGGCAGGATGATAGCTTTGTTGTGGGTAGTAACCTAAAAACACAATCATACATTTGAAATGGAACTATATTTTAATTACCATGAAGATTAATTTAGAACTCCTACAGTAATTCTTTATCTTAATGTTACTTACCATGTAACTATTAAAATATTTTTTAAAATGCCCACTTCTTAAATTATTTTTAACTGCTTAAATTTACCATGCAACTATTAAAATATTTTTATAAATGCACACTTCTTTAATTATTTTAAACTGCTTTTACTCTATATTAGGAGATTCAAATTTTAATTAAACACAGTATATTATTTTTGTCTATCAATTGTCTTCAGTTTTCAAAATTAGACAACTTAAGTATCACAAAAGAATCAACTTACCCTGGGGTGCAGGTTGGCTGTATGCGCCTTGAGGGGGAGGGGGGTAGTACTGAGGCTGGGGGTACTGATGAGCTTGGGGTAGGGGGGAAGGGGGTCTGTACTGTGGCCCTCCTGGTGCTGGGGGATATGGTGGTGCAGGGCCACCCACTGTTTCAAAAAATAATATGATGAATAATTTCTTGTTTTTGAAAATTGAAGCAGAGAATCAATTTTAAAACTAAATATACCAAATAGAAAACATGGACTAGTCAAAAAATGGAGCATAACACTAGTGGTAACTAGATAGTTTAAACTTTACTTCTCGTTCATGATCACTAAAAATTGCTGCTTGACTGAAGTGTTAATTGACAAGTATTTTTTGCATGTTATGTTAAAAATAATGAATCAGCCACTATTATTCCATTTCAAACAATAATAAGACAAGAAAATACTCTTATCTATATATATAATTCTCTTCTGGGAGCCGTTAGAAAACAAGCTGCAAGCGCCTCCTTGCAGTTCCCGTCTCTTTCTCTCTATCACTATTACTACCACCCCCACCCCACATTGTCTGGTGAGCTGTGTGTGATGGGGGGTTTCATATATATTATATAATTATATCTTCTCTATATTCTGATCTGCTACTATTCATACGACAACTATTATACTTGTGAGTAGGATGGGAATCACTCTTATGTTCCGCAGACACTAATTAACAAACGTCAACCACTTCGTTTATGAAAAGAACACTAACTTTATTAATACACACTTATTTGCACAATATCAAAGAATACCTCCGTCTCCTACCATTACTAACCCCCAACTCCCGTTACTGCCGCGGTCTACGTCATTGGTACATTTTCGTGTCATGCTCACGTCACATTCGCGCCACAAATATTGTATTCAACATGCGCACAATACTCTCGCACCAAATCGTCTACAGTCAAGTTCGCACCGTCCTTTGTAACCTCTACTAGTTGTCTAATTCTTTATATCTACGCTATGACATCTCCTCCCCCCCTACAATTAAAAAAACTAATACTATTAGTTTTTTTTTTCTGTCTTCTTAGTCAATCATCGTATAAATACATAGTCATAGCGTCATCAATGACTGAATTACATTAACATTTCAATAGCAACAATTCCAGCATTCACATTTTCAAAAAAACAAACGACAACAATGTCATGCCGCATCTTGAACTGCCAGTAGAGAACTTTATCATCTGTATTGAAAAATTTACAAAATAAACGTCAGTCAATTTATTCTTTATCTTCGGTAAAGACTGTTCCACAAAAGTTTATCATCTGTGTAGACAAATTTACAAAATATACGTCACTCAATGAATCTTTATCTTCGCTAGAGACAGTTCCACAAAGTTTATCATCTGTGTAGACAAATTTACAAAATATACGTCACTCAATGAATCTTTATCTTCGGTAGAGACAGTTCCACAAACGTTTATCATATGTATAGACAGTTTTCCCTGTTATACTTGACGTCTAAATGTTCCCTTGAGCTTTATAAACACAAAACTTGGCAACACTGTGACCGAAAAACAAATATTTATAAGCTGAAGTTGCCGTTACGACTTGATCGAAAATTGACCGCGACCGTGCGTAAGGCTTTTGTTAGTTGGTTATGGTGGCCCTTCTTGCCGTTACGACTTGGTCGGAAATTGACCGCGACCATGCGTAAGGCTTCAGTAATCTGGTTAGGATGACCCATCTCACATTGATTTGGTTCCTCTAGATGTGTTACTTGACGTGATCCTGCGGACGTGTCCTTGACGATGTGTTTCATATGTTCACGTTCATGATGTACTGCTCGTTTGACCGCTGCATTCATTTAAGCTGGGCATCAGTGCGTAGCATTCACGAAGATGACGTCAGATTCTGAGAAAATATGAGCGGACATGTCGTCTTAAACATATGCCAGCTAAGCGTTTTTGTGCCCGTCGGACAAATAACCTTCCTCTTTTAAAGAAAACCCACCAAATTTTGATATGCTGGTTATTTGTCCACGACACACTACATAATAAAAATAGTAACTACATTATTATAATTATCAACAAAATACCAACTACATTACTAAATCATTAACTACACACGACTAGCATTAAAATAGAAAGAGATCTACTACACACAAAGAAAAGACATGTGTGTTGTATTGCGTGTCACATATCTGTAGTGCAGGAGCAGCTCTCTGCCTGTGACTGTACATAGCCATAATTATTCATCCTCCAATAGCAACTAACATATTCTTCACCTTATGGCTATAATGGAGCAGCTCTCATTATACCATGTTATGACAACGACTTCCTTCTGCACCATCAGAATTGAAAAATTGCCTCACGTCGATATTTACGACGACTTAGATTCATACCATACATTTAGCTGTTCGATAACTTGAATTTACTTTACTTATTAATCCTTGTGTAGTCGTTGTTCAAAGCCGTTCGTAAGGGGGTGTGCGTGGTCCAAGTTCTATCCGTCACGGGGTAAAGCACATGGGGTGCTAGGTTAAGGTTAGGGTTGAACAGGTCCGTCGTCTGTCTTGTACTCGTGTGCAGGTCATTTCTTTAGGCTCTGTAGTTTCTTGTGCTCCTGACATTATCTGATTAAGTGCTGACCAGGAATAGTAGTAAGCTGTCTCACCAATTGCATTGTTTAGGACATATTCTTCATTTTCATTGTTGAGTTTTTTCTCCAATCTGAGCAATCTGTCATTAAGTTTATCATTCTGTTTTCTCAAACTGAGAACAACTGAGCCGATTTCTGTGATTTTTTTAGACAACTCTTCAGTAACTGTGTTCATGTCTATCACCAAATTATCACTCCTTTTCTGTAGATCGTACATCGTTCTGTTTACCGTTTCGATAGAACTTTGTGTGTCGGCCTGCTCGCTTCTTACTTGTGTTGTATGGTTCATGTCATTCTCAACTTGAAATTGTTTGACACCTCTGATGTTGCCTAGGATCAGATCGTGTGGACCATATCTAAAAACAACTGCCTCTACTGTTCTTGTTGCTGATGGCGTGCTAATCTGGATTATAGCTGTTGGCCAAACATATGTTATGCCTCGTGAACTCTGGACATGTTGTGTTCTGCCTGTGTATTGATGTCGTCTAACAAAGTAGCTTCTAACAGCTATTGTTGAGCATCGTGTGTCCCTTATGGCTCGTGCAAATCTGTTGTTAATCTTGGCTGTAAATGTGTCTTTCCTGTTGCTGGCTTCACTAAAAGATGTCATGTATGCTGATCTATAAATTGGTCTCTGGTATTGACGTCTATTCTGCTGTATATTCCGCTGGAGTCTATCATCATATAGTTTCTTACAATTAAACTTTTTGTGACCTGATCTATTGCAGTAATAACATCTGATATTGTGATAGTTCTTTTGTCGACAATAGTTCATCTGCATGTTGTGGTCTGTTGTGGTATCTTCTTGAACTGAGTGTGGCGTATTAATTTTTGTAGTAGGCTTGCTCTCTGTTTCACTGTATGAGTCATCTGAATCGTAGTAATATTCATAAGTAGATCTAGGTAGCTCTGCTTTTTGTTGTAGCGTTGACTCATGTTTAGGTTGCTGTGATCGATTCTCTAACTTTAATTTATATTGACGTAGTTCTTCTTCTACTTCTTTTCGCCTTATTTCTACTTGTAGTCTCATTTCGCTTAGTTCAAGTTCAGTTTGTTTTTCAATCTCGGCTTTATAAAGTTCAAATTGTTTTTCCATCTTGGCTCTACGAAGTTCGGATTCTCTTTCTCTTTCTTGCCGAGCCTTGGCAAACATAAATTCAACTTCTGCTTCACGTTTTTTGTAGTCTTCTGATTTCTCATCTAATTTAGCTTTAGCTTCAACGGATTCTTCTTCTCGTTTGGCCTCTAGCTGAACTCTATAGTGAGCTAACGCCACTTGACATTGTCTTTCCTGTTCTGCATCCTCTAAAAGTCTTAACTGGACTAACTCAAATAATTTATCTTCATCGACAACTTTGTCTTGCTTTCCATATTTGCTTTTCTTCAGCGACGAGTCTCCAATGGTATACTCTAAGCCTAACTCGGGCTTAGTTATAGTTAGAAGTTCGTTAAATGGAGGCATGTCTTAGTGTGGTGTAATAAAGGTGATGTGTGGGGAAAAAAAAAGAGTAACAAAATAACATTAACTGAAAAGGACGAAACACATAAATGGGCGAGAGTAAGATAGATGTAGCTTACTCTAATCCTACCACAGTACGGAACACGTGACAGGTTATAAAGAGAAAAAAAAATGCTGGGAGCAGCACGATAAACACGATAATGCGAACATTACGTGATACAGCTAACTATAAATGTGTACCTCTTAAATAGCAGGCCTACACTCAGTGTGTCCTATAATTAGGAAGCCTCAGCCAATTTAAGAATAACAAGACTAGATCTATAAAGACATAAAACAAACACGAAGAAGAAAAACTGCTGAATAACCAGCACAGGATCCAAACAATCCCGGTTACTTAAAAAAAAATCAGAGGAAGGTACTTATCTTGCTTCCCTGCGATGATCAAGTAGCCCTCTGCTCAACACGAATCCGCTTCAAACTTCACAACTTTTCACTCGAATCCTTTTTTAAAACACCACTTGCGGAATTAAGGACCACTTGTGCTCCACCAATATGTGATGGGGGGTTTCATATATATTATATAATTATATCTTCTCTATATTCTGATCTGCTACTATTCATACGACAACTATTATACTTGTGAGTAGGATGGGAATCACTCTTATGTTCCGCAGACACTAATTAACAAACGTCAACCACTTCGTTTATGAAAAGAACACTAACTTTATTAATACACACTTATTTGCACAATATCAAAGAATACCTCCGTCTCCTACCATTACTAACCCCCAACTCCCGTTACTGCCACGGTCTACGTCATTGGTACATTTTCGTGTCATACTCACGTCACATTCGCGCCACAAATATTGTATTCAACATGCGCACAATACTCTCGCACCAAATCGTCTACAGTCAAGTTCGCACCGTCCTTTGTAACCTCTACTAGTCGTCTAATTCTTTATATCTACGCTATGACACTGTGGTCACGCTGTTTACATTTTACAATCATAGAGACGGGTTTGGTGACGGCTATTAGGGGCAGATAATTTAGTTTGAAACGATTTTAAACTTAGAGGAGGTAATTAAAAGGAGGCTGCTTTCACGTGGGGGGTGGAGGGGGGTTTAGTGTTTTTAAGCAAATATTTTCAGTGGCAGCGTTGGTACTGTCAAATTCACAAATTATAAATTACTGAAAAGTAGAAAAAAAAACACAACTAAATAACGGCGTATGATACGCAGCGGGTCGGCTCGTTTGTTTTAAATTGAAAATTGTAGTACGAGGGATGATGAGACTTAGCAGTGAACAAGTGGTATCTGGTCTCATGATTGTAGGTCATTAGGTCATCCCTTGACACCTAAACCAGGTGTTGCAATGCCTGGTAGGGTGGGGGGGGGGGGGGGGGCGCAAAAGGTGGAAATAACAATGTCTAGAGGCTGGCAATATGAGTATAAGATTGGAGTTGGACAATCATCCCATAGACATAAACTGCTAACAGAAGCCTTTCAGGCAACTGTACCGATTGTTGTGACATATATGACAGACATTGTGAAACAAATCAACATACCTGTGAGATTCTCAAAGCCTAGCATGGGGCCCTGAGGAGGTGGGGCGTAACCGGCTGGTGGGTGGCTAGCTGAAGTGTAGCTGGGAGGGTGGCTAGCTGAAGTGTAGCTGGGAGGGTGGCTAGCTGAGGTATAGCTGGGGGCATGGCTGGGACTCACATGATGTTGTGGGGACTGTTGAGGGGGGTGTTGTGCATGTGCACTGGGGTCCTTTTGGGGCGGTGGAGGTAGCTGTTAGATAAGATAAAAATAATGTTGAAAAAAAATCAACTGTGAGTTAAAAAGTTTACAACAATATATAATACTAGATAAATGGCCCGTTGAGGAAGGGTACAACGGGCGCTAGGCTGATAGTGCTGTCTCTTTTCTCTAAACTAAAACCAACCCACCCCCCACACACCACCCCCACCCCACCCCCCCACCCCCACACACCACCCCCACCCCTCACCCCCACACACCACCCCCTCCACACACCGCCCCCCCCCCACCCCCCACCCCCCCCCCCCCCAAAAAAAACATGTCTACCGTCCCATTCAACGAAATATAATTATATACTTTTTCCAGTGTCCGCCCCCTCCCAGAATATTCTACCCCCGCCCCCGAAAATTTCAAGTACCCCCACCCCTCTCCGGGGAGGAAAAAGTCTGAAAGAAACACTGAAACCAACCCACCCCCCCACACACCACCCCCCACCCCTACACACCACCCCCCCCCCCACCCCTCCACCCCCCAACCCCCCCAAAAAAAAAAACATGTCTACCTTCCCATTGCAAGAAAACCACTTTTTAGATTAGACACATTAATTAGGCTGTAATTTTATTATAGAGTATCGATGAGGAAATTTCTTTTGAGTTGGGGAGGGGGGGGGGGGGCTCAGACGTTCTTACGCGGGGGGTGGGGCTTCGCCCCTACCCGAAGAATTGTATGCAAGAAACTCTTCACGCAAACCATTTAGATTAGACAACATTTCCTTTTTTTCAATGTTTACGCGATAATCAATGACGTCATATTACTGTGTGCACTCTCTGGTTTGAGATTATGTTCTACTCTACGCTAAATGTGTCGACGTCATATTTCGTTTTTCGAATTACTGTGCATGTTTTTATTTTGCTTGTGTTTTCTCTAGAGCGTTCTTGTCAGACAGAGCGTTCTTGACAGACAGCGAAACTATTATTATAGACTAGATTCTCATGTCAAGAATTTTTCAGATCATTAAGAAGTAAATTTCTACTTACAACACTGCAAATGGCATTCATCCAATCACTGGAAGTAAAATAAACATATTAAGCAAGGTATTCATAATTTGAAAAAAATTAATCTAAAAAAAAAAAACATTTAACATTATTAACATTTTGTTAGTATAAATAAGAACATGTATTTTGAGAGATACAAATATTTATAATTCTTAAATTTTATTTGAAACTTTTCTTTTACAGATAATTTTCATATTATTTAAAATGAAAACACAATGGAATAAAATTTATTACAAATTTATTATGAAAATACAATTTACAAGCTGTGTGTTATAAAACAAGAAACTCACTGTAACTCTTTTGTGGTAGAAAAAAGAAACCAGTGTATTTTAGCTTTGCTGCTGGGTTTCTGTGGGATACCCATAATGCAATCATAGGAGCCGCCAGGTGGAAGGTCAGGCCTATCAGGCATACCAGATGTGAACTCCCCATATGCAAAGTATTTGCAAACATCCTAGCAAAACATATTTAGAAAATAAATACAATACTCCAAAATGTTGAAATTTAATATTTTAAAACACTTATTTAACTGGAAAAGACACACAAAAATTGAAAGAACTTTTTTCAAATTAAAAATATAATTTCTCCTCTAATCAAAATTTATCATCTAAAATTAAAATTGATTACGCAGTTTGAGTCTTATCTCTGTACTATTTCTTTAAAAGTTTTAGAAAATTGACTAAACAAACCTTCATATATATAGAGCCTTGACATTTAGATTCACCCTGTTTCTTGTAAACATTTAATGTCGAGTCTCTATGTAACTGAAGAAAGGAATTGTTCCAGCCACCACTTAAAAAACTCTCTGAAAACATTGAAAAATGGTTCCTTAACTACAAAGTAGATACACTAACTATATATAATCTTTGTATATATAAGGTTTATACTGCTTTTAGAGACAAAAATGTAGCCCAAACTATACTAAGGGAGTGTTAAAAGTATCTCCCATAAATGTGCCCTGAGAAGAGAAGATGTCAACATTGCGAGACGTGTGTTGGACTGGAAAGCCCAGAGGAAAAGAATAGCAGACCAGCCTAAACAATCATGGAGACTGTCAAGGAGAAGCAAGGGCTACAGGGCTTACAAGTAAGCTACCCAAAACAGAGTCCAGTGAAGAGGTGCAACTGTAGCCCTTTGGAGCACTTTGCTCCTCAGGGGATATAGGGATAAAGTCTAGTCAAGTAAATCATCCTATAAACACTTTTTCTTTATTGGAAGTTATACTATGATACAATCATTTCTTAGACAGCACAAATTTTGAAAAAATAACTATAAATAAATAAAAGGTGGTCCAGTTTTGAAATGACACTCACTTCTATTTAATTGCATTTGTATGTTGTGATATGTAGCCTATAATCTAAATATGCTGAAATACTTACTGCTGTATCTTTTAATATAGCCACTCTTTACTATGTCACCCATCTAAAAAAAACAATAAGGCAAACAAAACTAAATATTAAACCACAATGTACACAAACACTTTATATGTACACTAGAACTAATGATGATAGAAAAGCAGTAAAACAAATGAGACCAAGTAAAGGTGAGAGACAGACTAATACTTTTTAAATTGAGCTTGAGCCAGCATGGGGACAGAGTGGTCTAGCAGTAGAGAGCTGGACTGCTAATGCGGCTTAAGTCTCGAGTTCAAATCCGGGTTCAAGTCGGTAGATCCTCCCTGAGTCCACCCAACTCTGATGGGTACCTAACTCATGTTAGGGAAAGTAAAGGCGGCTGGGCATAGTGCTGACCACACTATCTCTTCATATGTCGAGGTCACAGAAACAAGTGAACTCTACTTCAATTGCCCTATAGGCCGTCAGGTTTGAAAGGGAAACTTAACTTTTGAGCCAGCATTGGTAAACATGTTGCCCATAATAAAAGACATTGGTATAGATCTACATTTAGAAAAATCCCCAGCATATTTCATAGTGTCAGTTGCCATGCAATCAATCACATACTAGAATCTATCTGCTCATTCAGTCGGACGGCGGCCGACACATTAATTTTTATTTTCATTCGGTTTTAAAATGTATGGACGGCTTTATTACGAGGTGCTATAATACATGTTATACATTTAAATAAACGTCGAGATTTCGGGAATACAGCTCAGGGTTCAATTGTAAAATATGTCCAATAATAGACCGGGAAACTTGGTTCAACTTTGCGGTCCGATATCTCCAAAAGTATTTAACTTATTTTGACCACGAACCCTGAGCGTTATACGTCTACATTTAATGTATTCGTCTGCCAAATTTAACTGTTGTAGTACGTAAACTCGATATGTGTATACAAATTTTGTAACGCATTATCAGTTTAAAGACGGCGATTCGAAGCACGGCCGAGCGGTTCAGTCGGACAGCGGTTGGCGCGTCATGTTTATATTTTCGGTCCACTTCAAAGTCTATAGACGTCCTTATTATAGGGCCTTATAGGACATATGATACATATTAATAAACGTCGAGATTTCAGGAATACAGCTCAAGGTTCAAATTTAAAAAATCGGTCCATAAATAGCTCAAATAACTTAGTTTAACTTTGCAGTCTGATATCTCAGAAAGTATTTAACATATTTTAACCAAGAACCCTGAGCGTTACATGTGTACATTTAATCTATTCTTCTACAAAGTTTCACTGTTGTAGTACGAAAACTCAAAGAGTCTATAGACTCCAAGTAACACCCCCCTTTTAAAAAGGTGAAAAAGCCTCCCCCCTAATCGGCACGTCGCCGCGGAGGGTAAAAAATGTGATTTAATCGGCGATTTCTTCAACGTCTGAAATAATACAGAAATCAAACTAATACAGTTAAAAAGGTTATTCAATTACGAACAGAATGATGTATAACATGTTAATATAAACACAATAAAAGCATGCAAAAAACAGAGTTAAACATGCAGGGGGTAGGGAAAAGCCGATTTGTCCGATTTTCTCGGCAGCGGCATTGGCCTAGCTAATTAAAGTAATTAAAGATAAAGATATATCTAGTTTCTAGATCTAGATCTAGTAAGAGTCAAAAGAGTAGAGTAGAGGAGACACTGACAGTCACCACAGAGAATGAATGTTTTCCTGCACTAGGCACTAACTAGATTCTAGAATTTCTAGGACCTGACTGGCTGACTAGGATCTTGTTCTAGATTTAGATCTAGATCTATCTGAAATATCTATTTCTATACGTCTATTGATCTAGTTAAAAGATATAGATCTATAACACAAAAGAAAATGTTTGGGCTTACAGTGAGTAATCAGTAAACTGAGTAATGAGTAAAGTATTTAGATCTCCAAGTAAAAGCGTTTCACCCACTCCCACTGTTTTGTGTTTATGTCTTGAAAATACTAGATTCTAAAACAATGACGTCATAATGTTATCAAGAACTGCTACTCAAATAAAAAATATTGATTTAAGATTCACTTCTTGTCTCCCTTTAGCTTTTATTAGGAAAATTATTTTTATCTAGTGTCTTTTAATTAATAATAATTATTATTTTAAACGCTGTTTTAAATGTAGTATACAGTATCAGCTTTGCGTCTATCACAGAGCAAATAAAATTTTGATAAATATTTCGGTCCAGTGAGTGAAAAATATTACAGTTGCATATTTTACCATGTAAGTGCATAAGAAAAAAAAGATATCTTAGATAAAAATAAAAATAAGATATAGTATTGTAGTACAGGACGAATAGTTGGGCATATTTTAAACATGTCCGTAGAACAGTTAGCCTATATTAATATAGATCTCTATATTATTTCCACATACTCATGGGCCTTCCACTACCCCGCATATCGATTCTATATAGATTCTACCCATAGACTGCCACCAGTGTTTCTTCCAGGGGGGGGGGGGGGTACTTGAAATTTTCGGGGGAGGGGGCGGACACTCTTAAAAGTATATATTCTCTATATAAATCCCATTTCGTTCGGAGGGGGGGGGGGGGGCGGTGGACTCACTTCCGAGGGGGGATAGGAGGGCTCAGCCCCCCCCCCCCCCCCCCCCCACGAAGAGATGCCTGGAAGAAACTCTGACTGCCACAGAGGTAACACTTCTTTCTAGCAACCCGCCACATAAACTATGATAAACCACGACATACTGTATTATGTAATATGTATGTTTACAAAAAGGGTTTGATCTCGAATTCGTATTTATCAATCATGAAAATGAAATAATTATAAACTAAATATCTTGTTAAATCTACATTAAAAACAACTTTTATTGTGTTAAAAAGAAAGTATAGACCTAGAGCCACGAATAAGCCAGTAGGGTCAGACTATTCAATCAACCACGCTCAACAGTAGAAATTTAGCAAAACAAAGATTTAAAAAATAAGTGTGAGAAATCGATACCACACACTCCATATGCCTACCCTATTGTAACAAATCCTAAAGCAAAACGATAAACCACTTACCAACCCACACCCCTTCAACGTAAGGTCTATGACATGTAGCGCTGCTCGATCCCCCATAATGTAGCTGATTGATAAAAATGATATTTACAGCATAATAGCCAATTTTTTCCCCCAAAAAAACTTTTAATATAGATCAATCTGCGTGATAATCCTATTACTAGATCTAGTAGTTAGGGGCCTAATATCTTTAAAAAAAAAAACAACACCGCATGCACGAATAAATATTAAAATAACGCAATAGATTACTTAGTAATGTTCATAATGAACTCATTATCCCCCCCCCCCCCCCACCCCCCGCCCCCTCCATCCCACCCCAACAAACAACTGCATGCTAACCCTTAGATTTAGAATGTAGTTAGGCCTATGGTGGTATCGTAGTCGGCTCTAGTAGAACTCACTAGAGCAACTTAATGAATGAATAATATTCGAATCTATTAAGTTTTAAAAATTAAATGTTAAGACAATTTAAAATGTGTGTCGTACGAGGGTAATATTGTATTATAAATATTTTAACCAAAAATGTTAATATCTTTTAGGCCTGGGCCTAGATCTACCTAGTGTGGATATTTTGGGTTATTTTTAGTTTCGGTTGTTTCCCTTTGATGCTACCCGGAAGAGAATATTTTCATGTTGACAAGTGTTGGGGATTTTATCGCTGACTTAATTGCATGTTAATATATTTTAGATTAACTCTTTCATTTATTTTTATACAATAGGTCTAATCGATAAATTATTATCTTTCAGTTAGCGGGTTACAAAACATTTTACCTGATGAGAATTTATTAAACCATAACTTACTGTATAAAACATTACAATACATTAAAATTTTAGTTTCATAGTTTGGATTTGTGACTGACTGGATTGGATTGTGGTGGAGTGATAGTTTTTTTGTGTGATTTGTATACTTGTCGTAAATGAATGTAAATTTTAATTTGTTTTCAATCTTTGTTTTTGTAGGTTTATTAGCCAAATTAGCATACAATCTTACAATACAGTCAGTTATGTATGTTTATGTTGAACATATAAATAGAATAAGAAATAGATGATTATTCCTGACTACTCACTCAGTGACTACTCTCATGGCAAAGGACAGGTAAGACAAATTTGGTTGTTGTCTTGCCTTCAAGTTGACAAGTAGATTAGATCTAGATGTAGAGTCTAGTTTTAGTACATTAAATAAATTCTTGATTTAGACATTAGTTAGTACTATGTAAATCACTCAACTGGAGTAGAGTACTCTTGTACAGGGGGGTGCGGGGGGGGGGGGGTGCGGACCGCACCGGGTGATACCATTTGGGGGGGGGGGGTGACACCAAGGCAAAAAATAGCAAAATATATAGAGAAAAACTTGAGGGGGGTGCAAATCAAAAACTTGAGGGGGGGTGCAAATTGAAAGTTTGAGGAGGGGGGTGCAAATCAAAAACTTGAAAGTTTGTCCCCGGGAAGGGTCGCAACGCCTCTGGGGGGGGGGGGTGTGACACCATTAAGTGCCGCACCGGGTGACACCCGACTTCGCTACGCCACTGCTCTTGTACATTGTAATTTACATTGTCATACTCATACACTACACTGTCCTGCCTATAGGCCCTACTATTTATTATTTATTAATACTAATTAAATTACTATTTATTATTTCATTTTTAAATAATCATGTCGTCAATTTATTTTAGATCTATATATAGTATTAGTAGGCTACATACTAGGCCTAGGCCTATTTATTTATTATAAAGAGGCCTTCTATAGGGCTTATTTTTACCATATAAAATACTATATGCCCTACCTAACTCCCTATTTTAGGCTCCTATTATTATTATTATTAGGCCTATTATTATTATTATTTTTAGGCCTATTAGTCTTGGGGCCTACTGTAGTGCTCAGCCTTATTTACTAATTAGTAATCAGGCCAGGCCCTAGGTTACTTTAGATAAATTAAAATGAGTTTGGACGAAAAAATTAAAAGTGTCAACATTTTTTTTTTGAAATGCTTCACTTCGAGAACCTAAATAAAAATAGGTCTAGTTTTTTTTTTTCTGACTAACATTATCGTTTTAAACATCAAATACTGAATATAGACCAAACAAATTTAGTAAATTTATTTTCAAACCAGTTGTAGTTGCATAACTATTGATGCTGGTGTTGGATTTTTAGCTATTTCTAATTATTTATTTATTACTGCACATTTGTGTGGTTGGAGGAATCTTTGTATCTTTTGTCTAGGCCTATGTTTCTTTTATAAACAGATTAAGTCTGGCTTCTATGTATCATTTGAAGACATACTGGATGGATGTTTAAGCCTATAGGAGACTGTTTTGTATCATAGTTTGCTGGAAAGGTAAATTAAAAAACAAACATAGTTTGGAGTTCAATCTAAGTTAATTATAAGTGAAATTAATTTTAAAATTGCCTTACTTTGGTTTTATTTATTTATTTATCGTTCAGTTCTTTCTACTGTACATTGTATTGTGTTGAACTAAGTTAAAATATTTGTAGAAGATATATTCAGGAAATTAAATCTTTTCAGTACTAAATAGATTAACATTTGCATGAATTATGTCACTTATTGCTGTGCATCTTTACTTTCTCCTATTCTTTGTCTGTGGCCAGAGTCATCTCATCATGCATAATTTATATATAAATTAGTAGGCCTAATTTATCCATTAATTAAGGCCTTTTTTTCATAGAATATAATTGTAAATTCTATCCACCCAATAATTATAAATTATGTCATTATAGAGTCTCCAGGCAAGGTATAAAAAAAGACACTAAACAAGATGGCTTCTCCACTAGTGAATGGGGGACCTCTAACCCCAGACATAGTGGAGGTGATGAGGCTGTTGGAAATGGGACTCGTTACGTCAATTTTCTTCTATCGAAAGCGGCCAGAGAGGAGAACTTTAAAAATAAAACTGGAAAGCAGGCAGCTGATGTGGGTTAAAGGCCAAACTAGTCGCCCAGAAGGGATAGGTAAAGTTTGTTTCATTTCCTTTTTAAATAGTTAAAAAATGTTTATATATTTTTTATATATTTATATTAAAAAAATTATATATTTTATATATGTGCTGTTAATTTATTCAAGAAAGATTTGAAGTTTACTCAATTTTCTATTTATGAATGATTTTTTCAGCCAACCTTCGTGATGTTAAAGAGATACGATGTGGTAAAAACTCCAAGGACTTTGAAAAATGGCCAGATGAAGCAAAGAAAGCTGACTCGCGTATTAGTTTTATTGTGTTTTATGGCAATGACTTCAAACTTAAATCTCTATCTGTTGTGGGTTAGTATTGTTTTGGTCTTTTTCTTAATATTTAACAAGAAACTTTATGTTATGGTTTGAGAATATCATGTTTAGTAAACTTAAATTAAACCTTAATTGTTTTTACTATTGCTGAAAATTTTTGTAATAATTATTGGACAACTAAATGTAATTAAAAAACAACAAAACAAGTGTGTTAAAAATCTTATGATAAATTAATCTAGCCAATGATTATGATGAATTCAACTACTGGAGAAAAGGACTGGAATATCTTGTACGAGAAACAAAGGAAGCTTGCCACCAGTTACAGCTGGAGAGGTAACTGTATATTTTATTGTTTTTGTGACATTGCTTTTTCTAAGTGTTTTAAAGCCTTTAGTTTGTTATTTTACAAGATACATAAACTTAGCTTTAAATATACTTCAAAATAATACCATTATTATTTTACAAAAAGAATTCAGATGCAAATTTTAATCTATTATCAGCATACTTAAAAACAAATGTTTTCAAAATTTAAAGGAACAAAATAGTTGTATTCTAGAAGTATCCTAAGCTTGTGGTCTATAGTACAAGTAAATATACCTTACTTTGGGGTACCATGCTTCAAATTAATTAGAGATGATTAATTGAAAGAACAGACACGCTGAGTAGAATATTAAACAGTTGACCCTCTTCTACTTATTATTTCTAATAGGAGATAATCTAGAAGAATACAAACATACATAGTAATTTTAGCACTTAATTGAGAACATTAATTTATTAAGTTTTAAAAAGCCTGTTCAATTTTAAGTTTTTAGCATTTTTTTTTTAGTAAAGTTTAAAATATGGAATTAAAGTTTTAAAGATCATCTATTATTTCTATTATTTTATCTTTGTCTACTTGTTACATTGTATGTACAACACATTGAATGTATGTGTTTTGTTTTCTAGATGGTTGCGTAAAGAATTCTACCTCATGGAAAAAATTGGATCCTATGTGTAAGTTAAAAAAAATTTAAAGCTTGAGTTTTGTTAATAAACGTATGTACTGTTTAGATACTAAAATAGTGCAGAAATGAAATGCTAAAGATTTTACTTTCGTCTTTTTGTGTAGAGTGACACTAAAAAATTTAAAAGCTTGGTTGCCTCGAATTAACTTCAAGATGTCCACTAATAAACTCAGAGAACGCTTTCAGGTAAGTCTTTCATCTAACTCATTTCACTTAAATGTTGTTAGAATGAACTGCTGCCTTGTTTTTGGTTGGACAAAGGCTACGGAAGCAAATCCAGAAACAAAAGCAAGCTGAAATTCGTCAACTGCCTGTAAGACACATAACAAGTTGACACATAATACTTAATTATATTGGAGGAAATCCCTTCTAACATAGTGAACGAAGAAGTAATAGAAACATAGGATGCTTAAAATGGTTAAATGTAGTAGATTTAATTAATTATATTGGAGGAAATCCCTTTTAACATTATGAACAAAGAAAGAAGTAATAGAAAGATAGAGCTGGTAGGATTCTTAAAATGGTTAAATGTAGTTGATCTAATAGCGTTACTAAGCTATTTCTTACAGCTGGTAGCTTCACAAAGCGTTTTTTTTTCTGTCCAGCTGTTCAATAAATTTAATTTGTATTTCTTATATTTATTTATTTCAGGAGTTTGACACTGATGGCAGAGGGGAGATAAACTATGAGCAGTTTGCTGCACTATATCATAAATTGATTCATGTATCATCAGTAAGTCTTAGCTTGGGCCAAATTTATCTTATTTATTAATTATCACATTTTTCTATTCAAGAAACTTTTGTTTATATAGTCAATTTTATTTACAATTTATTAATTATCACATTATAAATAAACTGTACTTAAAAGCTTTATATATATGATATGGCATGTTTCTTATAGGACTAACTTTTATGGTCTTTTATCATCTTTTTTAATTATCAATATTGACTATATAAACAAAAGTTTCTTGAATAGAAAAATGTAAAACATACTTATTTATCATTGTGAAACATTTATTTAACTCAGTTATCAACTTAGAAAGATAAAAATTGATCTCTTGTTCGTGCTATCCTCAGATGATAGATGATAACCTCAGCAAGTATTTTGAAGTAGTTGGAGATGAAAAGTAAGTAAAGAAAAAATAACTCTTAAGAATATATAGTTTCTTGTGAAGGGGTTATTTGTGTATCACTTTTGAGAATTATTATCACTGAACATTCTCTAAGAATGGGTATTTTGTTTCCTTAATTTTGCTATTAACGTTTGTTTTTATTCTTTACAGGAGGATGAAAATTGATAGTTTTCAACAATTTTTATTAGAAGATCAAAAGGTTAGTTTTCTAAGTTTTTTTTTCAATACTGCTAAAAATTTATTTTTCAACATATTGTTTTATTAATGCAAATATATTAAAATAAATTTAATATAGAAATAAAAGTTTAATTAAAAAAAAATTTTTTTCACTCTCAGTCATCATTAATTAATTCTTTTTAATTTACTTTTTTTCAATTATCAAAAAATTTGGCAAAATAGCCAACATCATCTGTTCTCTATGGCATATGAAGTAAATACTTGAATTAAGATGAAAAATGATAATAAGTTAATTAATTATTTTTATTTTGATGTTTTTTTACTTGCAAACAATTCACCATGACACTTAATATTACCAGTAAACAGTTTAATGCCGTAATGCCGTACTTTTGTAGGAAGTGAGGGCCTCAGAGTTAGGCTACGTCAGGCGACTGATGCTAGAGTTCCTGGATGACCAAGTGAGAGCAGCAGGAGGGTTGTTCTTCACTCAGCAGGAGGTGTGCAACATTTGTTGTCCTCAGTAGTTTCACTTATGTTCTATCATTTTAGCTTTGTCTAATTTGAACAATCTATCATTTTAGCTTTGTGTAATTTATATATTCTATCATTTTAGCTTTGTCTAATTTAAGCAATCTATCATTGTAGCTTTGTGGAACTTTATAATTTTTCTAAAATTTATAATTTTTTTTAGATGTGTATCATTTATTGTCCTCAATAATTTGGTTATCAATTTTAATCTTTGTCTGTGATAGTGATTTTGACAAAATTAAATTTTATTATAAATTTATAAATTATATTATCCAGTATTCATTAATAAGCCTTACCCATCTATTGAAAAAGCTAGAACATAGGGCAAAAGTATTGTTATTGATTGTTCCCATTACATGAATGTAGATACAGCTAGACAATAAAATTCAATTTTCCATTTTTAAGTTTATTCAACAATACTGTTCTAAAAGTAATAAGACTTTTAAAAAATTTATTGTTTACTCAAATACGCATACTTACTGCAAATTTGTGATCACTTAAAATTTGAATACTCAACATAAATGAAAGTTATATACATAGATTTATATTTTTTTACTTTATTGTTAGAGTTCTAAATTTCTTAAAAATCTTTTTCAATTAATGTTCCAAGATTCAAAAGCTTTTCTTACCTATTATTATTTGTACTAATAATATTTCATATTTCTGTTTCTCTAGTTTGAAGAGTTCCTGTTCTCCCAGCATAATCCCTTGTTTGATTCAAAGTATGAGGCCATCACTCAGGACATGAATCAACCTTTGACCTCGTATTGGATAGCCTCTTCACATAATACGTAAGTATAAATATATCAAATAGTATAGTGAGAAATATAGCATCTCATAAATAGGTGAGAAGTATATCATCTCATAAATAGGTGAGAAGTGTAGCATCTCATAAATGTCAACCACCACTGCTGTCTTGAATTGTTTATAATTTGGCTATTTTGAGGTAAAAACGAAACCAAGTGGAATGGTGTATTATATATGCGATTTTATCTTTTGGTTATTTTTAATTGTTTATTAATTTATGTACACATCTATTGTGGTGTGTTCTTAAAGCATTATCATTAATCAAAATTATTCAATAAGAATATTCTTAAAAATCAGTGCCTAGCTCTGAACTTATTTTAGACAGTCTTAAATAAAAACAGACTTCAGATATCTTCAGAGACTATCAATCTCTTGAATGTTCTTAACCTTAGCCCATAAAATCTGATAAACTAGTTGTTAATGTCTGATGAAAAAGGAAAATTTGCAATGAGGTGAAAAATAACCCTAACACAGTGATGGGTAAAAAAAACTTGTTTCCACTTTTATGTGGGAAAAGGTAGTTGAGACATGATACATTATACTTTAAAAATCTTGTGTAGAATTAATTTTTAAAGGTAAATTTGCTGTTAATCTAGAAGCAGAAACCACTCTCTCTCTCTAAAGTTAATTTATCACAATAGTAAGACTAGTGTTAGTTTTATATTGGGTATTTTATAAGTTATGTTGATTCCAAATATCCAACAAAGTTAGTTACTTCTTTTTTCACCCTAACATGTTACTAGTATCTCTGTTTTGAGCCTAACCTGTAAGTCCAACACTAGTAACACAGGTAATTTTGTTGTCCGTAGCTACCTCACAGGTGACCAACTGTACAGCAGCTCCTCACCTGAGGCGTATGCCAGAGCTCTGAGAATGGGATGCAGATGCCTAGAGTGTAGGTCTACTTAGTTGCATCTGTTGTGTAGTAATTTAATTAAATTAAAAAATGTGACCTTTTTGCTTCTGAAATAAAATTTTTTATTCACTAAATTTTCAAAATTTATAATTTTCAACCTATAAGTGTTCTTAAAATTTTATGTGGATGTTTTTTTTTGAAGTAGAAAATACCTTATAAAACATCAAAATTGTTTAAAAAATGGTATGTTATATGTAGAATATTTTAGTAAAATATCTAATTGTTATGAAAGTTTAAACTCCCCCCCCCCCCCTTCCCCTCAAGATATGGTGTACTTATAATTGTATGTAAAATGGCTTGTCTATTTCTAAAACTATTTTTTTCGCAGTGGATTGTTGGGATGGCCCAGATGGCTACCCTAACATCTACCATGGTCACACACTTACATCAAAGATTAAGTTCTTAGATGTGCTCAAAACCATCAATGAACATGCATGGGTAACTTCAGAGTGAGTTTTTGTTTTACATACTTTTGATTAATTTTTAAAGTTCTGATTTCTGTGACATGTATATGAAGTTTTAAAATTATAATCTAGTACAATGCATGGATGTTCATTTAATACAAATACGTGAAAGAATTTTTTGTTAATCTTAATAACTAAGTAAATGTTTACAATTTTTTTACTGTAGGTACCCTCTTATACTTTCTATTGAGAACCACTGTAACTTGAGTCAACAGAGAAATATGGCAATTGCATTTAGAGAAACATTTGGTGGTGAGTGGTTTTTCTTTGTTTATTAAAAGTATATTTCTATAAACAAGTGGGCCTATAGCTTACTTGTTAAACTTTTATTTATTTCTGTATTTATTGTTTATATAACATTAAAGATAGAAGCGATATATATTTAAAAGTTGTTAAATTTTGTTTGAAATTTAAGTTGCATTAGGTGTTTCCACAGTATAAACTTAGCGTTTAAAAAAATTCTTATTTTGTTCTAGATAAACTTCTAGTAGAACCACTTCAAAAAGATGCTGCGATGATGCCTTCACCGAATGAACTAAAATACAAAATCATCCTCAAGGTAATAAAACCTCCGATCTCAGCATTTTACTTACCTCTACATCTACATCTAATAATTATTCTGCTTAATTTTATTTATCCTTCTCCTTGTCGTATTTATAGCTTTTCCATTTATTATAGTTTGTTTCCTTTATTTTTTCACTACCAATTTTTTTCAATCTTTTTATCTTCTGTGTGTAGAATGTTAAACTTTCCTATTACAACTTGTAGTCAGTCCTTAAATATTTAGTTTTCATTTGTGAGGTTTTTAAAAATGAGGAAATCTGTATACTGAAAAAAAATATGACTACTGCTTATAAACATCAATTAAACATCCTTTCTTTTGGAAAAGTAAACAAAAAAATTCATTTAATGAAACATTTTTTTTATATCAGACTTTGTTGCCTATAAACTTTGGAAAATCCGCGCCCAATATTTGAATATATTGGAACATTGTTTTTTAGTTTGACACTGCTTATCTTCAGGTGCTGTTCCATTCTCGAGCGAAACTTTGGCTGCCATTCCGCTCTAAATCACCCTGCAGCCAGCAGGTCTTTTAGACTTATCAGATGTTGTTTCATTGTTTTTGGTTGTGTTTTTTTATTTACACTCATTTTCTCAAAAGTTGACCTTTTTTTAAAAAAAAAAGCTGTTTGTGAATAGTCGTTTTGTTTGTCAGCTTGGAGCCTTGCGTTGTCTTTCAGTTTTTGTGGTGTGGCATTTTATTTTTCCTTTTCTTTCTTTATAAATGGCTGCAGGACATGAAGAGCAGTGGCTATTGTTTGACTAAATTCATGCAGTCGACATTTATCTACTGTATTTATAGTTTAACCATAGACGACTGATCAGACATAGGATTCAAATGATCCTTTTAAAAGTGTATTTTCTATGTGTATAAGTAGTGAATTCATGAAAATTCATAAAAGTACATTCACTGTGTTCTAATTTTTTCTGTTGTATGTCTTCACATATTTTGGTCTGGTCACATAAATATCTTGCACAATAAAACAGCACATTTGAATTGGACAAATAGTTTCGGTTTAAAAAACAAATTTGGCAATGTTATTTATTTAGAAGATATACGCACAAAATTAGCATTGATGAACATTATTTTTTAATATATTGCCAATGTGTTAATCACAGCTTTCTCACAGATAAATGCCAATGCGTTTATCGTAGATTTCTCACAAATAAATTCTTGAAACTTTGTTCAGATATTGACTAACTGGTGATGGGATGTTGGTTTTTTTTTTTTAACTGCATCAACTGGCAGGGATTATATTTTTCTTGGTTCAGCACAAAAAGTTTTTCATTTTTTTTTTTACAAACCTACCCCCTCTGTTGTCTGGGTGCATTAAAGCTATCATGATGGTTAAAGTAGAAGTGATAGATGTATTTAGTTGATAGCTTTATTTTATCCACTAGTATTTTAATTTTTTTAAATAAAGAAAAAATAGTTTTCATGTTTCAGCATTATTTCTCTTTGCTTATGCTCTCCCCTTAGTTAGTATGTATTCCTTTCCTGATTACATTTTCCTACTTTAAAAATATGAATTGTACATATTTTTTAATATTTGATAGAAATAAAAAAAAATGTTAAATCATTAGATGCAATGTATTTTATACAACGAATATTTAAATTGTTACCTTATTCACAAATTATTTAATTCATAATACATTTGTACTTGAATGAAAGATTCTTAATTTTTAAAAAAATTCTTATTGGTATGTTTCTTATTTTTATAGCATAAGAAACTTCCAGAATGGGTAGACGGCAATGAGTGGCGCTATGCTGTGTCCTCAGAAGATAGTGGTAAGACTTTTTAATCTGCCAGCTTTAACTTTACTACAATTTTCTTGTACCAAAGCTTAACTACATAAACAAGTTAAACAGAAAAATATTAATGATTCTTTTGTAGTCATTAGATGATTAGTGTCAGTGTTTAGTAAAACCATTGTTTAAAAACTTGATGGGCTTAATGTCTGTTGCAGGAACTATGGAAGTTGACCTGAGTTCTTCTGTAAAAAATGGCATCCTGTACTTAGAAGATCAGGTGGAAAATGTGAGTTTAACTTTCAGACATTTTTTCTTCTGTCCTGTTTACAAATAATTGAATGGCAAATGGTACAGTGTTCAACTGTTATCCCTATAGTCTCTACTTCAAATTCTGTGTTTGAGTCAGTAGGACGTCCCTGAGTCCACCCAGCTCTGATGGGTACCTGACTCACATTAGGGAAAGTAAAGGCGGCTGGGCAAAGTGCTGACCACACTATCACTTCATATGCCAAGGTCACTGAAACAGGTGAACTCTACTTCCCCTGCTCCATGGACCAATAAGGCTCGAAAGAGTACTTAACATTTTTTCTATACAAATGGATAGGTTGTAACATTTTTCTATACTACAAGTATTCTAGCTAAATCATGTCCTTATTACCATGTCATTTTTTACTTTTATGTTATCTATAACTGTAACTCCTATATAATGAAACCTATTGTACTTTCATGCTAAAATCTATATGTTTTATCTCTTCAGACTTGGCACCCACATTTCTTTGTGTTGACTGGCAGCAAGCTGTACTACGCTGAGGAGACCCCCACACAAGACCAGGATGAGGAAATGGATGATGAAGACACAGCCTCTATAGAGGTGATAGTTCTCTTGATATTGTTATTTTTTTAAACCTTTTTGAAAACTGTCCATTTTAAATTTAGACACAGCTTCTATAGAGGTGATAATACTCTTGTTATTGTTATTGTTATTACTTTTTTAAAACCTTTTTGAAAGCTGTCAATTTTAAATTAAGACACTAATTCTATAGATAAGGGAATTTTGTTATTGTTACTATTATTGCTTGGTTGTTTTTTTTTAAATTGTGTATAAGCCTACTCATCCATTTTAAGCAGTATAATGATGGGGTAGTTTTGGAAATAAGTTTTAAATCTAGCCTTTTTGTTGTGGTTAGTGTTTAAAAGCACTGCAAGGCATAAAAAATGATAAAATTGGTAAACAGGACCATGGGTTGGTATGGTCAAATGGTAGAGCATACTACTGCTAACCCAAAAGTTTTCGAGTTCAAATCTGGGTTCAAGTCAGTAGAATGTCCCTGAGTTTGCCAGGCTATTATGGCTTCCTGACGAGTGTTCGGGAAAGTAAAGGCTGCTGGGCATAGTGCCGAACACGCTATCATTTTATAGGCTGAGGTCACAGAAAGAAGTGAACTCTACTTCATCTGCCCCATCGACCAGCAGGTTTGAAAGGGAACTTTATAATGACCTACTACCATGATGTACCAACTGATGAACCCATCCATTTTTCTCACCCATTTCTGGCCATTATTTATGTTCATCTGCAATGCCTATCAATTTTTGTCCAAAATTAAACAATCCAATTTGTCACTAAACAAGATCGTTCAATCTGTTTAAATTTTGTGGGAAGTTGATGCCTTACTGAGCTGTGAAACAAGAAAAAAAAGAGACAATCTTCCCCTGAATCTATTGATATAATATGTTTCTGGGAACTTTTTAGTACCCACTAGCTACGTTTTATCGCAGGTTTTTGTTACCAGAGTTTGTCGTTAATGTCTGACAGGGCCGGCCAGTGGATGAGCTTCACTTCAGTGAGAAGTGGTTTCATGGCCGCTTGGAGGGGGGCAGGAAAAGAGCCGAGGATTTATTGCGCCAGTACAGTTACCTTGGCGACGGGACGTTTCTGGTCAGGGAGAGTGACACGTTTGTGGGGGATTTCTCTTTGTCGTTTTGGTCAGTGAATATTGGTTTACCATCTTTGTGTGATATAATTTTAGAATATAGCTGATATTTTATGGATAATTATTTTCTAAAATTTTAATAGCTCTTCTATGATTACAAGCACTTAACAAAAAATTTGAAGATTATTTATTGTAATCGAATTCTTGCATTTACTAAATTATTTGAGACTTAAGTTTAAATTATGAAATACAATAAATACTGTTATGTTACTGCATTTCTTGATGATCTATTAACTTATGAAAAAGATGGTTAATTATTTAAGTCATTTCTGCAGTATTAAGTTAGATTTCCATTCTATTTCTAGATGTTAATTTTGAAGTGTCTCTCTGCATTGCTGACCATTACAGTTTTCATTACAGGAGACAGGGGAGGGTGAACCACTGTCGCATCAAGTCGCGCCAGGAGAGGGGGCAGGTCAAGTACTACCTGATTGACGCCGTCACGTTTGACAGCCTCTACCACCTGATCATGCACTACAGGCAGTTCCCCCTGCGCAGCTCCGACTTCACACAGGTGCTGAGGGAGCCTGTCCCACAGCCACAGAGCCATGAGGGCAAACAGTAAGTGTGGGGGGGGGGGTGACTATAAATAGAGGGCTAGCACAGCTCCGACTTCACACAGGTGCTGAGAGAGCCTGTCCCACAGCCACAGAGCCATGAGGGCAAACAGTAAGTGTGGGGGGGGGGGGGGGTGACTAGAGGGCTAGCACAGCTCCAACTTAACACAGGTGCTGAGGGAGCCTGTTCCACAGCCACAGAGCCATGAAGGCAAACAGTAAGTGGGGGGGGGGGGTGACTATAAATAGAGGGCTAGCACAGCTCCGACTTCACACAGATGCTGAGGGAGCCTGTCCCACAGCCACAGAGCCATGAGGGCAAACAGTAAGTGTGTGGGGGGGGGTGACTATAAATAGAGGACTAGCACAGCTCCGACTTCACACAGGTGCTGAGGGAGCCTGTCCCACAGCCACAGAGCCATGAGGGCAAACAGTAAGTGTGTGGGGGGGGGGGGGTGACTATAAATAGAGGACTAGCACAGCTCCGACTTCACACAGGTGCTGAGGGAGCCTGTCCCACAGCCACAGAGCCATGATGGCAAACAGTGAGTGTGGGGGGGGGGGGTGACTATAAATAGAGGGCTAGCACAGCTCCGACTTCAGTAAAATGTGGGTTAACAGTTGGGGGGGTGGGCTGTAAACAGTAAGTAGGGGCTAAAAATAAATGTAAAAAGAGAGTAACAGTTGTTGGAAGGTTAACTCTAAGTAGGAAGTGATATTAAAAGGGGTTAACAGTAAGTTGGAACAAACATTAAGTAGAGGACTAACAATAAATAAAGGACAAAATTAAAGAAAGGGATAACATTCAATAGATGGCTAACAGTAAGGGCAGGGATACTGGTAAGAACTTGTAAATAGAGGGCAATCGGTATTTAAGAGACAGCAGTGTGTTGATGGCTAAAGGTAAGAATGGGTAAATCTGCCTTTATTATTTATTGCACAAATTGATTGCATGTTTATTTTAGTGAGGATTATGAAATAATTTTGTGATAATTTATAAATTTAATTCATTCAGTTGATATTGTTATGAAATAATTTTGTGATAATTTATAAATTTAGTTCATTCAGTTGATATTGTTTCAATGATCAGGTGGTATCATGAAGGGATGACACGTTCAGCAGCTGAGGACTTGCTGAAAAGGATTCCTCATGATGGGGCTTTTCTTGTGAGGCATGGAGGAGAGGACCAGTACCTTTATGCCATTTCCTTCAGGTGAGTAAAGGACCAATACCTTTTTGCCATCTCCTTCAGGTGAGTAAAGGACCAATACCTTTATGCCATTTCCTCCAGGTGAGTAAAGGACCAATACCTTTATGCCATTTCCTTCAGGTGAGTCAATACCTTTATGCCATCTCCCTCAGGTGAGTAAAGGTCCAGTACCTTTATGCCATCTCCTTCAGGTGAGTAAAGGTCCAGTACCTTAAGGTATTTTTATAGCTATAGGTAAATATGTCAGGAAAACTGTTTAAAACTATTTCAAAGAATCTATCAACCATTTTTAATTAATCGTTTTTTTTTTAGTTAGCCTTTTTAAGTTACTTTTTAAAACCTTTTTGTTATTGTAACGTTATAGTGTAACTTACACATTTTTATTAAAAACTTTTTTTTTATAAAGAACAGAGTTTCAGTGTATTACTATTTTTAAAAAAAATAGTAATTTTTAATGACAATGGTTCTGAAATAAAATATTTAAATAGCAATGATTGTGAGAATGATTGTTTGAAAACTTCAGGGCTGAGGGCAAAATCAAACACTGCCGCATCAAGCTGGAAGGCCGACTGTTTCTAATAGGCAACGCACAGTTTGAGTCTCTGGTGGAGCTGGTTCAGTACTACGAGCAAACACCTCTGTACAAGAAGATGAAGCTCAAACACCCAGTGAACCAACAGGTTGTGGCCAGGCTTAACCAGGTAGGCGGCACGTACAGTGTGGTGTAGTGGTAGAAAGTATGCATGTAATCTTGAAGTTTTGAGTTCGATACTTGAAGCCGTAGTTCATCCCTTGAAAGACTACCCCTTGTTTTAAACTAGGAGGAGCAGTGTGTAGAAGTTGGTAAGATAGGTGTAAGAAACGCTTGATTTTTCATCTTGTTCAAATCTATCTGGCTTACGAGTATGATTCCAGCCAGTCATGTCTGTATAAGAGTGAGAAAGGTGGCAATTACTCTAACACACATTACATGTTTTGAACGGGAACAGGGCATTTCCCCCCTGTCAATTTTAGGGCTAGGTTTAGGGCTAGGGTTAGGGTTGCGTCTAGTGTTGGTTTTGGTTTTGTGTGAAGTTTTAGGCTAAGGTGAATGCTTAGGTTTTGGTCTTTATCTTAAGGTTTGAATTAATGTAGTATATAGGTATAGAATTCTAGTTAGAGTTAGGATTCTAACTTGAGGGGGGGGGGGGGGGGGGGTAATTTCTGGGGTAATGTCCTGTAGCCGTTTTGAACACATGTACATGTGTTAAGTTGTATACATAAACCAGGTTCAATTCACACCCACCTCCTTGATCAAGTTAACGTTGGGTTGCAGTTTCTGTAGCTTGGGTTTTTTTACGAGGCAGGGTTGATAGCTCAGCGCTCAACCCTTCTCCTTTTTCATCCGGGTTTAGGACTGACTTAGGTGGAGTTCGCATACACACCAATCAAGTTTTATCCATGTGTCTTGAATGTGTACACAAGTCTTATACATGTTCATATACATTATGCTTTATACACATATCTAGTAGATCTAAATTTACCGGGTTTTATTTATACTTAGCTCCCAGTTTTTAAAAAGTTGTATTAAGACCTCCAACAAAAATATATAAGATATATAAGACATAATGAGTTTATAATTTACAATTTTTATTTATGCTAATTAAACTTCACATTTTCAGCATACAAATTCTAATGAAACCTTTTTTTGCAGTACTACATTCACATTTGATATAGTTACGCTTTGTTTCCATTTGATTTATGGATAATGGATATTGTACTGGAAAAGATCTGTTTCAAATTTCCATTAAAAGGTTTATAATTTCCATCAGTAAATTATGTCCATCAGCTAACGTCCCTAGTATTTTGTTGGTCTCAATTCTTGTAATGAAAAATTTTTTTTGGAGAAACGTGCAACACATTTTAGTCTGCTGTAGGCTTGTTGTTAAATTTTGTCTGATCTGCCATAACCTCAACAGGCTCCGGATGATACTGGAATCTATGGAACTCCAGATCTTTATATTAACCCTAATGATTTCACCACCAAGGTACCGTAACCCTCACCCCACTGGCACTATTTACCAAGTGGTTACCCCCCCTTCTTGTTGTTGTAGTGTTGACTGATAACCCATCTAACCTGCATGCTGCATGGAAAACATTGACAAAGCTGTAGTTGTTTGATTTTGTAAATTTAAAAAAAAATACATTTTTGCTTTGGTGCTTCTTGGTACTATTCATAGTTTACGGTAAATAGTGTAACCTTGCTCGCATACAGCAATCTAGAGTAGTCTTTAGATTTTTTTCTTGGTTAGGTTTAAACTTACAACTATGTTAACAGTTGTTTCTAATATCTAGATAGGTATTATTTCTTAATCCTACAGCAAATAAAAAAAATTATTCTAATATTTTGGCCATAAATGACTCCATTTTAAAATTTTATTATCGATTTTACATTGTGGTTTAGTGGGGAAATTCAAACATGTATAATCTCCATTTCCTGCCACAAATTATGCTTTTTACCTTTTTTTCTAAAAAAAAAAGAAAATTTTGCATCGTGTTGCATTTGGTTTTGCACAGATTTTTAAAAAATACAATTTAAAACACTTTTTGAAGCTGATTTTCTAAAGGAACTGAACCCTGATTTTTGTTGTTGTTGCAACTTTTGGATATATCTGACAAACTGTCTGCACCTATTTGCTTTCTACCTCTTTCCCCTCAATCCATTTCTACCCCATTTTACAAATACTCTCTGTCCAACTGCACTGGTGGTCAAACAGGCTTTTCTAATACTGTCATAAAAAGCCTCAGAAATACCACACAAATGTAAATGGCTATTTGCACCAAAAGTACAACATGTTTATAAGAATGAAATATATCTAGACTATGTAATCTGCACTTTCATTAGTAAATGCTCAAGTTATTTAAAAAAAAAAAATCAAATGAAAACATTCCAATTTTTATATTTTTCTAGAGCTTTAAAAAGCTAAAATCATATTTAAAGATGTTTTTGGTACATGAGAAATTCATCGAATTATATAAATTTGATAATTATTGAAAATATAAATGTATAAAAACACTTTGGATTAAATAAAATATTTGGTGTTTTAAATCAGACTTAATGACCATTACATTTCTTTAAAATGTCTTATAACTCAATGTTAATTTTTTTTACTTTAAAAAATTCATTTGCTCTACAGTCTTTTGTTTTTTTCCATTCTCCCCAAGAATGTTGAATTATTTACATGTGTTTACCAATTATCTACCCCTTCCATGCTACTCTCCCCTACCCCTGAGTGTTGATACCCCTGAATGTTGTTACCTTTAAGTGTTGCTATGTCTGAATGTTGAATTGTTCACATGTCTGTATTAATGATTCTACCCCCTCCATACTTGCTTGATGTTTGTTGAGTGTTGCTACCCATGAATGTTGAATTGTTCTCATGTCTATACTAATTATTCTACCCCCTCCATACTTACTTGATGTGTTTAGCCACCTGATGAAAGTGGTGCTGGCATTTACGACTCGGGTGTGTACCATGTGCCCAATGATTTTGTCACAAAGGTAAAAAAAAAAAACAATTACTTTTTACTTCATTCTTTTTTTAGAGACGGTTTTAGAAACTAATTTAAGTAAACAATGAGGTATTTTTTATCTTTGAAATTTTTGAAATACTTTGGAAAAAATAATTGTTGAGTAAATTAACATTGGTAGTTTTAACCGGTCAATTTTAATTTTGTAATTTAAAAAAAAATCCTTCTCATTTTTTAAACTGCTCGTTGGGCTTGCAAATTTGTGTGATGAATTTCTCCATTTAGCCTAACTTAAATTTGTAACATGATAGTTGGTTAAGGCACTTTATTTAACATATCCTGACTCATCTTTTATTATTTGAAGTAAAAAAAAATCAACTTAACTCGTAGAGAAATAGATATTTTAATTTTTCAGTGTTTTTAAAGACCAGTCTGTTTTGTAACTGAAATGTAAGCTTTAAATCTAAAGTTTTGATTTAAAACGTTTTTTTTTTTGTTGAATATTTTATATAGAAACTTATGTTAAAATCCCAAGCTATAATGCGCTGTCACCATTGATAAATTACAGTAATGAAAAATGTAGTTCATAAAAAACTGATAGATCTGGTGGGCTCCTTTCTCTTTTCCGCCCCCTCCCCCACCACCTATTCTACACAATATTTTGCTAGTATAAACTATGTTAGGGGTCATCCATAAATGACGTCACACTCGTAGGGGGGAGGGGGGGGTCCGTAATTTTGTGATGATGAGGGGGAGGGAGGGGGGTTCAGATGTTATAAAAAAGCAATGTTAGAAAATGAATTTTAGACGTTATTTCGCGTTTTAGATACTGTTTTAATAAATTGTAATAGTTTAGACAAGATTTTAGAAAAATATCGATGTTTAAAAAAAATTCAAATGCAATTTCGAGGGGGGTTGTAGGTTGAGGTGTGACGTCATTTTGGGGGGGGGGGGGGAGGTCTGGCTTTTTGTGACGACGTGTGACGGAGGGAGGGGGGGAGGTAAAAATCGTCAAAAAAAGCGTGACGTCATTTATGGATGACCCCTTATCATACCTACTTTTGATTATTTTAATTACAATTGCTAATTTACTATATTAGTGCTTTAGATTCCTTATGTCATATAAACTAAAATGTAGAGCTTTGAATTTTATTTTATTCGTTACCTTTGAGTTAGAGCAAAATTAATATCAGAACTAAAATATCATGCTTTTTTTAAAATAATGTTTTTAATTAAATCTAACTAGATGTTTTAACAATATTATTAATGGTATAAAATATATTTTCAAGGAAGCCTTTTTAACTGTTTTATACAATGTGTTTTTCTTTTTTGGTAAAAAAAAAATAACTGTTAGTAGTTAGTATCAAAATGTTAAGAAACTCTTTTCTCACACTCTTCTGCATGCTTTTTATATTTAAAAATATTTTAATAATAACTATTTGAAGGTTTTGTGGTAATTTATTTTGTATTATTTACTATTTTCATTTTAGATTAGATTTTCCTTTCTTGAAATTGAACTAAACAATTTTTGTTGTTGCTTTATTCCTCTTCTAGATTAGCTTTTTTGCTCTATCTTGAACTTGAACTTCATTTCTCTTACAGAACCCTCCCAGCCTCAGTGGCTCTTTCAAAAAGAAACTTATTTTAAGTACCCGTCGCAAAAGTGTAACAGAAATTTGTTTAAAGCATCAATCTGATGATGACTGACTTGTCTAAACGCTGCGTACTCCTCTTTGCTTTTATTCACTTGGAAGTCATGTGACTTGGCTTGAGCGTTACATAATCATTTCTGTTATAATGTAATGCTTTCAGCTTTTTACCCTTACACATTTCAGTTTACAAATTTTGTTTGTATGGACAATTTTTTTTTTAATTATAACATTTTTATTCCTCGAAGCATCCAAATATTTTGTACTCAATATTTTGTGAGATATTCAACTTTTGAGATGATCCTTTAAAGTACTATTTCTGCATGTAATTGCACAAGTATTGCCTGCAAAAAAATCTAGATATCACAGTTTTTTTTTTAGTTTTGTAGATTGAAATAATTTTTCATCTCCTTCTTGATAATATATAAATGACTTCAGTTGTAACATAAGCACTGAAGGTAATATATTTCTTGTAAGTATAGAGTCTTGTTATCATTTTCAAGCTTTGCATTACCAGATATTTTATAATTGACTTTCCATTTACTTCCTTACACTTGTTTGTTTTTTGAATGCATACATATCAATTAGCCGTTTTATTAATTTAAAAAAAATGTTTACAGCTATGGCAACTTTAACATTTTTTTGGCATAAAGCACAATTATTTTTAATATTGTAATATTTTTTTAAAAATATTTATAAAAACAATCTAATACTAATATTGTTTTGTTTACTAAAGAACTATTTAGTTTATTATTTTGATTTTTAAAGTGTTATTCATGTCAAGTTATGTTGTGTCTAACTCTGTTCTAAATTTTGCCTCACAGCTCAGAGTTAAGGCCCTTCATGACTATAGTGCTAACCGCAGTGATGAACTCTCCTTTTGTAAAGATGCTATAATAACAAATGTCACCAAACAAGATGGAGGATGGTATGTGTTTTCTGTACTTATTGAAACATATAGGCTACATTGTTGCCCATACTCTAAACCTAAGTTTTCTATGACAATTGCAGTAGCTATTTTTAATTGATGTGTGACCGGTTAGAAAATTTTATAATATTTTTTTTGCAGGTGGCGTGGGGATTACGGGTCAAAGAAACAGCTTTGGTTTCCATCTAACTATGTGGAGGAAATGAACACCCTGTCAGAGAACTCGTCAGAGTCTACACCCCTGGGTGTCCTGCAGCAGGGGTCAATAGACGTGCAGGGATGTCTCATAGGTCTGGTGGTTTCTGTCTCGTAGGTCTGGTTGTTTCTGTCTCATAGGTCTGGTGGTTTCTGTCTTGTAGGTCTGGTGGTTTCTGTCTCATAGGTTTGGTGGTTTCTGTCTTATAGGTCTGGTGGTTTCTGTCTTGTAGGTCTGATGGTTTCTGTCTTGTAGGTCTGTGGTTTCTGTCTCATAGGTCTGGTGGTTTCTGTCTCATAGGTTTGGTGGTTTCTGTCTCATAAGTTTGGTGGTTTCTGTCTCATTGGTCTGGTGGTTTCTGTCTCATAGGTCTGGTGGTTTCTGTCTCATAGGTCTGGTGGTTTCTGTCTCTGGTGGTTTCTGTCTTATAGGTCTGGTGGTTTCTGTCTCATAGGTCTGGTGGTTTCTGTCTCATAGGTTTGGTGGTTTCTGTCTCTGGTGGTTTCTGTCTTATAGGTCTGGTGGTTTCTGTCTCATAGGTCTGGTGGTTTCTGTCTTGTAGGTCTGGTGGTTTCTGTCTCATAGGTCTGGTGGTTTCTGTCTTGTAGGTCTGGTGGTTTCTGTCTCATAGGTCTGGTGGTTTCTGTCTTGTAGGTCTGGTGGTTTCTGTCTCATAGGTCTGGTGGTTTCTGTCTCATAGGTCTGGTGGTTTCTGTCTTGTAGGTCTGGTGGTTTCTGTCTCATAGGTCTGGTGGTTTCTGTCTCATAGGTCTGGTGGTTTCTGTCTCTGGTGGTTTCTGTCTCATAGGTCTGGTGGTTTCTGTCTCTGGTGGTTTCTGTCTCATAGGTTTGGTGGTTTCTGTCTCATAGGTCTGGTGGTTTCTGTCTCATAGGTCTGGTGGTTTCTGTCTTGTAGGTCTGATGGTTTGTATGGTCTGGTGGTTTCTGTCTCATAGGTCTGGTGGTTTCTGTCTCATAGGTCTGGTGGTTTCTGTCTTGTAGGTCTGATGGTTTGTATGGTCTGGTGGTTTCTGTCTTGTAGGTCTGGTGGTTTCTGTCTTGTAGGTCTGTTGGTTTCTGTCTCATAGGTCTGGTGGTTTCTGTCTTGTAGGTCTGGTGGTTTCTGTCTCTTGTGGTTTCTGTGTCATAGGTCTGGTGGTTTTTCTCTTGTTGGTCTGGTGGTTTCTGTCTTATAGGTCTGGTGGTTTTTCTCTTGTTGGTCTGGTGGTTTCTGTCTCATAGGTCTGGTGGTTTTTCTCTTGTTGGTCTGGTGGTCCCATGGTGTCTTTTCTGTCCCTTATATCTGGTAGTTTTTGTCTTTGCTGTCTCATAGGTCTTTGGGTCTTGTTATATTGTTAAAAAATACCTTGTTTTACTGATGTGATCTTGTTTCATCTTTAAACTGTTATTTTAAGTGTAAATATTTCCAATATAAACAAAAAAAAACTGCACATGTGTAAAAATGTCCCCAGATATGTATGTGTTAATTAGTGTCAGTGTTACCTCAGATATGTTCTGTCTGTTACCCCTGATGTTGTTCACTTATGGATTTCTGTCTCCTCAGATATATTGTTTCTTGTAAATTTTTGTCTCTTTCTCCAAATATGTTTTTCACTTATACATTTCTGTCTGTAACCATACATATGTTTTTCACTTATACATTTCTGTCTGTAACCATACATATGTTTTTCACTTATACATTTCTGTCTGTAATCATACATATGTTTTTCACTTATACATTTCTGTCTGTAACCATACATATGTTTTTCACTTATACATTTCTGTCTGTAATCATACATATGTTTTTCACTCATACATTTCTGTCTAATCTCAGATATGCTGCCCGCAAGAGCTGGAAGGTTCATGTTTCGTATAGCCCCCCACAACACTAGTCCACCCATTGAAATAGCTGTTGACTCTGAAGAAGAAATGAAAGACTGGATAGAGAAAATATCTGTGTCCTCATCAACAGCCATTATGAGGGTGAGTCTCTTTGTAGAATGTCTTGCTGGTGGTTCTGTTTCTAATTCATTCACCCCTGATTTAATAAGTAAATTTTTAAAAATACAAGATGTATTAAGATTTTAAATTTTTTTTTTTTTTTTAAACAAAAATAAAATAAAAATATATTTTTTATGTTTAGCAAAGTATAAATATTTACACCTAATATTACCTACTGTTAATAATAAAACATCACACTTTATTGTTACCTCATCTTCAGCTAAGTTTAGATTTGTAGTTTCTATTGACTTATAAGTACCGCACCATTATACGAGGTATAGATTTAAGGGTAATAATTTTTGGTTAGTTTCTTTAAAAATGTCGGAATTATAATTCATTGTTTGATACTGGCAGTAAAAAAAAAAGTCATGTGGCTACCTAAACCAGCTATTGTTTCAACTAACCTTAGGGGACCATTAGATCAAGTTTGACATGAAGAAAGATATATCTAGTTTATAGAAATTTAATGTTGTCTCTGCTTTTCCAGACCTCGGAACAAAAGTTGTTGGAGAGGACGATGAGAATAGCCAGAGAGTTTTCTGATCTGATTGTTTACTGTAGAGCTGTACCCTTTAACCCTGAAGGTAATGTCTGTGTGGTTTAGAGAGTTTTCTGATCTGATTGTTTACTGTAGAGCCGTGCCCTTTAACCCTGAAGGTAATGTCTGTGTGGTTTAGAGAGTTTTCTGATCTGATTGTTTACTGTAGAGCCGTGCCCTTTAACCCTGAAGGTAATGTCTGTGTGGTTTAGAGAGTTTTCTGATCTGATAGTTTACTGTAGAGCTGTGCCCTTTAACCCTGAAGGTAATGTCTGTGTGGTTTAGAGAGTTTTCTGATCTGATAGTTTACTGTAGAGCTGTGCCCTTTAACCCTGAAGGTAATGTCTGTGTGGTTTAGAGAGTTTTCTGATTGTTTACTGTAGAGCCGTGCCCTTTAACCCTGAAGGTAATGTCTGTGTGGTTTAGAGAGTTTTCTGATCTGATTGTTTACTGTAGAGCCGTGCCCTTTAACCCTGAAGGTAATGTCTGTGTGGTTGGTTTAGAGAGTTTTCTGATCTGATTGTGTATTGTAGAGCTGTACCATTTAACCCTGAAGGTAATGTCTGTGTGGTTTAGAGAGTTTTCTGATTGTTTACTGTAGAGCTGTACCCTTTAACCCTGAAGGTAATGTCTGTGTGGTTTAGAGAGTTTTCTGATCTGATTGTGTATTGTAGAGCTGTGCCCTTTAACCCTGAAGGTAATGTCTGTGTGGTTTAGAGAGTTTTCTGATCTGATTGTGTATTGTAGAGCTGTACCCTTTAACCCTGAAGGTAATGTCTGTGTGGTTTAGAGAGTTTTCTGATCTGATTGTTTACTGTAGAGCTGTGCCCTTTAACCCTGAAGGTAATGTCTGTGTGGTTTAGAGAGTTTTCTGATCTGATTGTTTACTGTAGAGCCGTGCCCTTTAACCCTGAAGGTAATGTCTGTGTGGTTTAGAGAGTTTTCTGATCTGATTGTTTACTGTAGAGCTGTGCCCTTTAACCCTGAAGGTAATGTCTGTGTGGTTTAGAGAGTTTTCTGATCTGATTGTTTACTGTAGAGCTGTGCCCTTTAACCCTGAAGGTAATGTCTGTGTGGTTTAGAGAGTTTTCTGATCTGATTGTTTACTGTAGAGCTGTGCCCTTTAACCCTGAAGGTAATGTCTGTGTGGTTTAGAGAGTTTTCTGATCTGATTGTTTACTGTAGAGCCGTGCCCTTTAACCCTGAAGGTAATGTCTGTGTGGTTTAGAGAGTTTTCTGATCTGATTGTTTACTGTAGAGCCGTGCCCTTTAACCCTGAAGGTAATGTCTGTGTGGTTTAGAGAGTTTTCTGATCTGATTGTTTACTGTAGAGCTGTGCCCTTTAACCCTGAAGGTAATGTCTGTGTGGTTTAGAGAGTTTTCTGATCTGATTGTTTACTGTAGAGCCGTGCCCTTTAACCCTGAAGGTAATGTCTGTGTGGTTTAGAGAGTTTTCTGATCTGATTGTGTATTGTAGAGCTGTACCCTTTAACCCTGAAGGTAATGTCTGTGTGGTTTAGAGAGTTTTCTGATCTGATTGTGTATTGTAGAGCTGTACCCTTTAACCCTGAAGGTAATGTCTGTGTGGTTTAGAGAGTTTTCTGATCTGATTGTGTATTGTAGAGCTGTACCCTTTAACCCTGAAGGTAATGTCTGTGTGGTTTAGAGAGTTTTCTGATCTGATTGTGTATTGTAGAGCTGTACCCTTTAACCCTGAAGGTAATGTCTGTGTGGTTTAGAGAGTTTTCTGATCTGATTGTGTATTGTAGAGCTGTACCCTTTAACCCTGAAGGTAATGTCTGTGTGGTTTAGAGAGTTTTCTGATCTGATTGTGTATTGTAGAGCTGTGCCCTTTAACCCTGAAGGTAATGTCTGTGTGGTTTAGAGAGTTTTCTGATCTGATTGTTTACTGTAGAGCCGTGCCCTTTAACCCTGAAGGTAATGTCTGTGTGGTTTAGAGAGTTTTCTGATCTGATTGTTTACTGTAGAGCTGTGCCCTTTAACCCTGAAGGTAATGTCTGTGTGGTTGGTTTGGCAAATTTTTAGATATTACGCTGAAAGTTTTTTTGAAACATCTGAAATTTATGAAAGTGAAATCAAATTTTTAAACATGTTTGTTGTCTTATTTTCAGAAATTCCTGGCCCGTACTATGAAATGTCTTCATTCCCAGAAACCAAGGTTGAGAAATGGGTTAACAAACAGAGAGCCAAACAATTTATTGCGTATCCTTCCATGGTTATACTCTTAAAGGGAGATAATCTATGGTAAAGGGAGATAAGTTTTGGTAGTGTTACAATTCCTGATTACTATAAATTTCTGTAACCAAAAAGAGTACCAGAAAGAAAATTTTTTCACAATGTTTAGATTCCTTAATTAGGTTTACACAGCTATCACAGGAAGCAGCTGAGTCGAGTGTATCCCAAAGGTCAAAGGGTAGACTCTTCGAACTATGACCCTGTTCCCATCTGGAACTGCGGGTCACAGCTGCTGGCCTTGAACTACCAGACACCTGATAGGGCCATGCAGCTCAACCAAGGGCGCTTCCTCATGAATGGCAGGTAAAAAAAAAAACTTTCTTAAGATTAGGGAACATTACATGACTTGGAAGATGACACTTAAAAGTGAGGGGAGAGGGTTATACAAAAATGGTTTTCTGTATCACCTAAATAACTATCAATGTACATATAGCAAAAAACAAAATGTTTTATTATTCTTATTGATCACTAAGTACCAGTTATTTATTAAATAGTTAGTTGAATTAACATTTGTCTTGCAAGATACTATTTTACTAAGAAAAAAAAGCATGTGATAAAATATTTCTTTTCATCGTAGCCTGCTTTCAGGTTAATCATTAACCATAATTAATCAATTGATTAAACACATGTATGTGTTTCAAACCTTGTGTGTTAAATTTTCTCAATAAGTCTAACTAACAGTGTTCAGAATTCAGTGTTTAAAATTCCTGTATTTGATATCCTCCAAGTTAAAAATATTTTTAATCCCCCCCCCCCCCCCCCGTCCCCCTGGTGTTTAAAATCATGTGTCTAATATCATCTTGTCTTTAAAATCCTGTGTTTAATTAATATCACCTATGGTTATAATCGATGTTAAAAGTATTGTTTAATATTCCTCTATGTTTAAAATCTTGCATTGTAAAGAATGTTGCATTTAATATCTCACTAGTTTAAACACCCACAGTTAAAAAAATTGTATGTTTAATATTTCCCAATGTTGCATTTAATATTCCCTATGTTAAGATGCCCTCAGTTTTTAAATATTCTTTTCATGTTTAATTGCCCCCAATGTAAAAAAAAATGTTGCATTTAATATCCCACATGTTTAAATACCCACAATTTTAAAAAATTCTTTCCATGTATAATGTTTCTGCAATGTTTAAAATCTTTTGATTTCCACCACCAGATGTGGCTATGTCCTCCAGCCTGATGTAATGAGAAGTGACCTGTACAGTCCTTTTGAGAAGAAATTTTTGACCGCCCTCAATGTTGAACCTCTGACACTTTCCATCAGTGTACGTTTTCTGTTTCAATATTTTATTTCTCCTGACTCTACTGTATCATATAATGCCTACTTTTTTTTTATACTTTCCATCAGTGTACGTTTTCTGTTTCAATATTTTATTTCTCCTAACTCTACTGTATCATATAATGTCTATTTTTTTTTATACTTTCCATCTGTGTACGTTTTCTGTTTCAATATTTTATTTCTCCTAACTCTACTGTATCATATAATGTCTATTTTTTTTTATACTTTCCATCTGTGTAAGTTTTCTGTTTCAATATTTTATTTCTCCTGACTCTACTGTATCATATAATGTCTAATTTTTTTATATACTTTCCATCAGTGTAAGTTTTCTGTTTCAATATTTTATTTCTCCTGACTCTACTGTATCATATAATGCCTACTTTTTTTTTTATTCTTTCCATCAGTGTAAGTTTTCTGTTTCAATATTTTATTTCTCCTGACTCTACTGTATCATATAATGCCTACTTTTTTTTTTATTCTTTCCATCAGTGTAAGTTTTCTGTTTCAATATTTTATTTCTCCTGACTCTACTGTATCATATAATGCCTACTTTTTTTTTATTCTTTCCATCAGTGTAAGTTTTCTGTTTCTGTATTTTATTTCTCCTGACTCTACTGTATCATATAATGCCTACTTTTTTTTTTATTCTTTCCATCAGTGTAAGTTTTCTGTTTCAGTATTTTATTTCTCCTGACTCTACTGTATCATATAATGCCTACTTTTTTTTTTATTCTTTCCATCAGTGTAAGTTTTCTGTTTCAATATTTTATTTCTCCTGACTCTACTGTATCATATAATGCCTACTTTTTTTTTATTCTTTCCATCAGTGTAAGTTTTCTGTTTCTGTATTTTATTTCTCCTGACTCTACTGTATCATATAATGCCTACTTTTTTTTTATTCTTTCCATCAGTGTAAGTTTTCTGTTTCAATATTTTATTTCTTCTGAGTCTACTAAATAACATAATGTCAAGTGTTTGTTATTTTCAAAAAATTAATATGCAAGCAATAAATTGAAAGAAATCTTTGTTGGACTTGATAGATTTGTATAAGGCCTACTTTCCCAGCCACTTTGATTAAATAAGCTCTCAGCTTTGTAAAGCTAATTAGAAAGTAATTTTACATGATAATCTTCCAATAATTTTATTGTAATTTTTAAAAAGCAGCACCATGATAATAACTAATGGCCTTGTTGAAAAAAAACCCTCCAAAGATAGTTTTTAATTTTTATTTACAGAATGTATTGTTTTGCTATACAAATAGTGTATTTTACATACATATTTTACTATACAACAGTATAGTATTTAATAAGACATTACCTTATTTTTATAAATACAAAGACCTTATATCTAATTATATTCAACTTTATACTGTTGTGTACTTTCCCCCCACAGATTATAGGAGCTCGGCATCTAGTGAAACAAGGCCGGGGTATTGCTAGTCCTTATGTGGAGATTGAGATAGCTGGCATTGAATGCGACAATCAAAAGTACAAAACTACCCCTCATGGTGAGTGGCTAGTTACTTCAGCACTTGTAGCTTACTTCAGCCAACCTGGGTTATTTCAGAACTTGTCTAAAAAAAAGTCTCGAGTTCAAACCCTCCTGTAGATAAGGCTCGATCCCTTCCAACACTAAAAATTAAGAACGAAGAAGAAGAAGAACCTGTCTGTTACTTAGCACTGCTTGGTTACTTCAGCACTTGGTTACTCACTGGTTACTTCAGGTCAAAGTGTCTTGTTACAGTTTTTAACCTTCAGATAAACAAAACCAGGAAATTTATATCTACTTGATAACTTTGATATTTATAGGTTAAGATGGAGGTTTGTGTGGTCGGGTTGGTAAGCTCATGTTTGCTGAACCGAAAAGTCCAGAGTTCCAACCCCCTGGGCTGGTGACAGTAACTCTTCTAGGAGAGACAACTCAAACAACTGCTGCCTTGTAGTTTGTTCTTGGTTGGACAAAGTCTATGGAAGTAAATCCAAACAGAAAAGTAGGCTGAAATTGAAGACAATGGCCTAGAATGCATATAACAAGTTGACATGTAATACTTAATTGTTTTGGAGGGAATCACTTCTAACACTAGAATTAAGAAAGAAGAAGAAGAATGGTTTGAGATGCTTAAGGATCCACCTTCATTAGTAGAACTTAAGCGCATTTCCAGCGCTCAATACAGAAATAATTTCTTTATAATCAGGACTCTATTATATGTGTATTGTGTTGTGTTTGTTTAATGCACTATCTTCTTTTAGTTATTTCATGTATTTCCCTGCCCAACCTTTGACCTCTTGTTGCAGTGGACAATGGTCTAAACCCAGTCTGGACGGACTCGTGTGTGTTTGACATCATGTGCCCAGAGCTGGCTCTCATCAGGTTTGCTGTCATGGACGAGGACATGTTTGGTGACCCAAATTTTCTTGGTCAGGCCACATACCCTGTCCAGTGCATCAAACAAGGTTGGGCTTTACATTTACATTTTGTAAAAAAAATATGAATTAAGTATATTATAATCTTGTGCATGGTTGGGTAAGTAAAGCTCATGGCTGCTAAAAAGAAAAGTCCTGAGTTCAAACCCTTGGGCCAATAAGGCTTGACAGCTTGATCAGCAACCCATCTAGGAGATACAACTCCAAAATCAAACAACTGCTGCCTTGTAGTTTATTCTTGGTTGTACAAAGGCTATGGAAGCAAATCCAGAAAGAAAAGCAGGCTGAAATCATAGTGAATGACCTATATAACACACAATTTAACATATAGTACTTCATTTGTTACGGAAATCCCTTCCAACATTACAAATGAAGAAATTTTACCTAACTAAAGAATGCAAACCTGCCTTACTTTCTTTACCTTTTGTTTATTATAAAATTGTTATCTGATTTCCAACTTGTAGAACAAAATTTTGTGTAAATAATTATTCTGATTATTTTCACCCTAAAACAAACAATAATTGTGTGTTAAAGTGGGTTTGTGTTTCTCGTACAGGCTACAGGTCTATACAACTGTGTAATGGCTACACAGAGAAGTTGGAGCTGGCTTCATTGTTGGTGCACGTGGACATGAGAAATCCTAAGGTAAGCTTGGCTTATAGAGGAGAGGGCTCAATGGTGGATCTAAATTCTTGATGTTACCAGTAACTTTGATTAATAATGCAGAGGGGGTGCGGGATTTTTTTTTTGACATTAGCTGAGATAGTTAACAACTTTTTTTTAAAATTGTTCTTTTTCCAATTTTTCTGGTTATTTTGACCATTTTTTCAATGTCACAGTGAATTTTTTTAAAATATTCATTCTTTGTAGATACTATCTCCTTCTCCCCTCCCCCACCTCCTTCCTGCTCATAAGAAGCTGCATTGCTTTGTAAACGGAGTGCTATTTTGACACTGATACAAACTCTAAGAAATTTTCTTTGTCTTCCCTTGTGGGTTCCACTCCAAAAACTCTGTGCAGTGATGTTTTGTTTTCTAAGGGTGTATTAAATAAAAACCTGAGTAGTTATTTGATTTCTGGGTATGAATGATATGGTTTAGTGTCTACTTAGCCATTATGCTAAATATGAAGGCCAACCCAGTTCTATACTGTAACACCTGGCAAGCAGTGGCTTTGTTAAACAAAACACAATCACATTGAGTACATTTTCTTCTGTATCAGGGCTGGTGTTAGGAAAATGTCATTGCTAAAGTAATAATAATAACAAAAACATAGATGCAGCTTCTATTTATTATATTTTTTTCCCCACAAATACGCTAACTGCTTATCACCATCAATATATTATTTACATTGCTCAACCCATGCGTAAAATGTTACTCTTCACTATGATGGGGTAGCGTGGTCAGTTAGTAGTGCACATGACTGCTGGCTGGAAATTCTTGAGTTCAGATCCTAGATTTGATTCCATGTGATGTCCTTGAGTCCACCAAACTCTGATAGGTGCCTGACTCACATTAGGGAAAGTAAAGGCAACTGGGTGTAGTGCTGACCACACTATCCCTTTTATATGCAGAGGTCCACATAAATGGGTGAACTTCATCTGCCCTATAGACTTTTTACGCAAAGGTCAGCAGAAACAGGGGAACTCTACTTCATCTGCCCCATAGACTTTATATGCAAAGGTCTGCAGAAACAGGTGAACTCTACTTCATCTGCCCTATAGATGCCCAGGGTAACATACTAACAGATAGTTCATCAAGTAACTGACTTGTGTCTTCTGTTGACCCAGGAAGGGGAAGAGAGTGACATCTATGCCAGCATTCAGGAGCTGAGGGAGGAGTCGGACAAGCTGACGGCGGAGCTGGAGAGTCTGGAGATCAGGGGTGACAGGGAGCACGCCATTGTGCTGAAACGTGAGCTGCAGCAGACGCAGGAGAGGCTGCTGGCCAAGCGCCAAGAGAGACAACTGAGGAAGTAAGTTTTTTGTTGAGACAACTGAGGAAGTAAGTTTTTTGTTGAGACAACTGAGGAAGTAAGTTTTTTGTTGAGACAACTGAGGAAGTAAGTTTTTTGTAGGGACAACTGAGGAAGTAAGTTTTTTGTTGAGACAACTGAGGAAGTAAGTTTTTTGTAGGGACAACTGAGGAAGTAAGTTTTTTGTTGAGACAACTGAGGAAGTAAGTTTTTTGTAGGGACAACTGAGGAAGTAAGTTTTTTGTTGAGACAACTGAGGAAGTATGTTTTTTGTTGAGACAACTGAGGAAGTAAGTTTTTTGTTGGGACAACTGAGGAAGTATGTTTTTTGTTGAGACAACTGAGAAAGTAAGTTTTTTTGTAGGGACAACTGAGGAAGTAAGTTTTTTTGTAGGGACAACTGAGGAAGTAAGTTTTTTGTTGGGACAACTGAGGAAGTATGTTTTTTGTTGAGACAACTGAGGAAGTAAGTTTTTTGTTGGGACAACTGAGGAAGTATGTTTTTTGTTGAGACAACTGAGGAAGTAAGTTTTTTGTTGAGACAACTGATGAAGTTTTTTGTAGGGAAAACTGAGGAAGTAAGTTTTTTGTTGAGACAACTGAGGAAGTAAGTTTTTTGTAGAGACAACTGAGGAAGTAAGTTTTTTGTAGGGACAACTGAGGAAGTAAGTTTTTTGTAGGGACAACTGAGGAAGTAAGTTTTTTGTAGAGACAACTGAGTAGTAAGTTTTTTGTAGGGACAACTGAGGAAGTAAGTTTTTTTGTAGGGACAACTGAGGAAGTAAGTTTTTTGTAGGGACAACTGAGGAAGTAAGTTTTTTGTAGAGACAACTGAGGAAGTAAGTTTTTTGTAGAGACAACTGAGGAAGTAAGTTTTTTATATAGACAACTGAGGAAGTAAGTTTTTGTAGACAACTGAGGAAGTAAGTTTTTGTAGGGACAACTGAGGAAGTAAGTTTTTTGTAGGGACAACTGAGGAAGTAAGTTTTTTGTAGGGACAACTGAGGAAGTAAGTTTTTTGTAGGGACAACTGAGGAAGTATGTTTTTTTGTAGAGACAACTGAGGAAGTAAGTTTTTTGTAGAGACAACTGAGGAAGTAAGTTTTTTGTAGGGACAACTGAGGAAGTAAGTTTTTTGTAGGGACAACTGAGGAAGTAAGTTTTTTGTAGAGACAACTGAGGAAGTAAGTTTCTTTGGATAGACAACTCAGTTTTTTTATATAGACAACTGAGGAAGTAAGTTTTTTTGTAGAGACAACTGAGAAAGTAAGTTTTTTTGTAGGGACAACTGAGGAAGTAAGTTTTTTGTATAGACAACTGAAGAAGTTAGTTTTTTGTAGATACAACTAAGGGAGTAAGTTTTTTTGTATAGACAATTTAAGAAGTTAGTTTTTTTATATAGACAACACTAAGAAGTAAGTTTTTTTGTATAGACAACTTGGGAAGTTTTTTTGTATAGGTAACTTAAGAAGTAATCTTGAGATAAGGTGAAATATGGATTAGGTAGTGCAAACCACCAAGTTAAGCTAGAAGTGATGGTTTTCTATTTCACTGTTGTATTTATGGGTTATTGTTCCTATTTTGTTGAAAGACCAGGGAACCCACTCAAAAATGAAGTCAATTAATTAAGTATAAATTATTCATTAATTTTGAATAAACATTGGGTTTTTTGTAATTTTTGCAACTTAAAAAAAATTAATCCCAATAATTTACGAATGTTACAAAAACCAAATTTTGGCTAACTTTTCAGGGCCTGCTCAAGGCATCAAGTCAAGTACATCAGACAGTCCAACACATAATCCCCAACTAGAACACTACAATTCTTAGAACACAGGCCATAACTGTTTCATGTTGATTGTCTAGAAACTTTATAAAAAATGTTAAATAGTTATGAATGGAAAGTTATGGAATGTTATGTATGTTGCTGTTATACTGACCCCTAAATGGATTCTTTTGTTGCTTTTTTGTTATATATAATTAAGGTATAAGATAGTAGTAATGTAATTTAGAGTACTGTTATCAGTTTATATTGAATCTTGTAAAAAAGGAGTTAGCTAATTAAATATAGCTTGGTTCACTATTACAGAGAATACTTTATTAAGGTGTATTTACCAAAAAGTATTAATGGTTTAATAAATGGCAATATTTCCATGTGAACCATTAGTTTATTCAACAATGTTATTTGTAGTTTCAGTAAAAAAAAAATTAATTTTTTTTACTAACTTGTAAATTGCTAGCTTTGAATTATAGAAAAAACCATTCTCCTATTGCTGTGTAGAAATTTTTTTTAGATAAACAAAAGCAAGGCTTAACATTATCCCATTTTAGTTTATCTTTTGCAATTATTTTTTGGAGGTATTATTTATATCGTGATCTTACAACATTATTTACAAACAAATTGATTTTGTGTTATTTTTCAAATAGTATTCAAAAGTTGCAAGTGTTTTGCTAATGGTTACTGCTTTACATATATACACTCACACTAGGGTGATGTTTATTTATATTTGTTGATGTGTTTCTCAAATTTTTTTCCCTAAATTTACGTATTTTAGTTGTTTTTTTTCTCTATTAGTTTTTAAAATTAGTTTTGTGAGTTTTGTTTTTTTTAGATTTCATTTTTCAGCCAAAAGTGGTCATTAAAATAGGTGGGTTTAAGTAAGTGTTTTTCTAACTTTATTTTTTTAATTATTTTTATTGTTACCGAATTGTTTCTTTAAACTCATCAGGTTTAACTGATTTTGTCAGAAACTTCATGCTACATTTTTTTTATTCGTATGTCAGTCATTTGTTTTAATTTTGCTCTAAATCTTTTGTTTCATATAAAAATTCTAATTCTACACTATTTTTTTTATAAAATAATTCAGTATATCGGTCAATTTATCTGGATTTTGCTCTTTTCTTTCTGTTTATAAAAATTCAAAGGTTTTTTAAAATAATTCTCTTTACATGACTTCTAGTTTTTATTTTGTTCAGCTCAATTTATTCTAATACTATCTTTATATCTATTTAGAAAATGAAAATATTTTGTTTAATGTGGAATTACAATTGGTATTTCAAATAGACTTGATGTCTAACTACCTTTTCTGTTAATTAATTGTCAATAATTCTTATAAATGATCACTTCTGAATTTGATCACTACTGTTGATCAATGACCACATACTTCACAAATAATACTTGTTTTGTTTGCAAAAAAGATACTTTATTTCACTTTGAAAACTTGGTTGTTTTTTGTAAGATTTTCTTTTCTTGTTCCATATGATTTCATGTTAATAAAAAATAAAGATTATATTTGTAGAGCTAGAGAATTTCTGTAGGATCTCATTTTCTTTGTTCATCTACCTTCTAATGTACATTGCCCAAACATTGTTTTCAAACATTTTCTTTGTTAAATATTGTTTTGAAATGGTTTTTATTTTAAACTTTGCCAGTATCTCAACATGGTTGGAGAGTATTTTGTAAATAAAGATTTGTGTAATGGACCATATATAAAAATGTAAATCTTCTTTAGGTTTTGAGAATTTTTGCCTACTTTGATCATGTTCTTTTTCAAACTTCCTACTAGTTCTTTAAAATATTTTTTTTTCATTAAATTGTTTTAAAAACAGATAACCTTTTTTTAAAAACACTGATAAAGACGTTATTCTTTTCCTTTTTTTTCACTTGTTTTTTGTTTTTAGAAGATTGTTACCAGAGACAATCATAATAAAGGTCAAATTTATATTTCACTGATTAAGGATATAATTTTGTGTCCAATTAATTTTCACCATCCATACCTAGCCTATTTAGATCTGTATGGAGCATATTAAAAGAGATATTAATACAAAGATTGCTGCAATTATTAATACAAACTATGGATATTAATGGAGCTTTGTAATAATAGCAGCCACACTTCAAATAATATCCCTGTGTTGTATCTTATTATTTAGAGTTTTTGTTTATATTATAATTCATAATTTTATACATAATTGATTACAATCACTTTTTAAATACTTTAAACTAATTGATTTATTTAATTAGTTGCATTTTTTAAAAATCTACCTTCTTTTTGTGTATTATGTAAAATCTTACTGTATTATATGTTCGATTTCACTTTTTCAAGTCTTATTTCAGGAAAATTTCATTTGTAGAAAACTATGCATAAGTTTGTAATTGAGTGTGTATGTTTTTGTTTTATATTTGTTCAGCTGAATACATTTGTTATTTTCTTTATGTTTTTTCCTATATTTTTCCCATCCTCCTTTTGTAATGTTTTCTCACAGTAACTATACCCAGTGCTGTTTTTATTAATAAATGCAGTGTGATGATTTACTTTTTAGAATACCTAAACTTTAATTGGTTTAATTTGACTGTTACCGAAACCGTTAAATTAGATTAGCTATCTAATATCCGTCTATTAATATATAGGCTTCGGTCTGACCCATGCATGTACAAAAATACTTCAGTACTTTACAAATAAATTCTTAAGATATTTATTTATTTTCTCCTTTGAATATAAAATCAATTATATAGGCTCTCGTCAATGAACTTGAAAATTTTTTTTTTTTTCCAATTTTCTGATAAGTCGCTGCCGAAATAGCATAACTACTGTGCTATTTTTAACTTCTACTAAAACCCATTCATCAATCACATAAATGTTTTTTTAAATAATAGTGCTTGTACTATGCAATATGTCATTCCACTGCATAAAGCATCATCCAAACACATTTTAATTATACAAATAAAGCACTGGGTATATTTCTAATGAGATGGAGAAACTGTTTTGAAATACTTGGGTCTACATATTTTCATGCCTTGTTGTTTACTGTGTTGGGTCCATGCTTTCTTGATTTATTTTTTTTTAGGGGCGATTTCTCTTTTTATCATTGTCATAAATATTTTGCCACACAAAGGGTGCTTTAAAATTGTATAAAGGTTAGTTGTGGTTGTTACACTTTTGTTGATTCTCTAAACACTCTTCAGACTTTTTTTTTCATCTCTGTTGATTTCTTGGTATATAAAATTTGTAATTAGAAGTAAAATGTTTAAATATAAAGTTTGTAAAATGTATGTAAATGTGTGTACTACTTTCTCTGAGAGCAAATCAAAAGCCTTAGAAATTGTCAAGTGTAAAGTGCCTCACTTTTTATTTTTATTCTAAAATTAATTTAAAAAAAAAAAATCAATCCTAAATTTCATTTTTTAAAATATTTTAACCCTTAAATGACCATACAATGTCTAAAATGAACATTATATTATGATTTCCATCATACAGTCTAGACTAAGTGGGATATAATCTAGACTTCAGTGGGATACAATCTAAGACTAAGTGGGATACAGCACATCTAAACTAAGTGGGATACAGCACATCTTAACTAAGTGGGATACAGCACATCTTAACTAAGTGGGATACAGCACATCTAAACTAAGTGGGATACAATCTAAGACTAAGTGGGATACAGCACATCTAAACTAAGTGGGATACAGCACATCTAAACTAAGTGGGATACAGCACATCTTAACTAAGTGGGATACAGCACATCTTAACTAAGTGGGATACAGCACATCTTAACTAAGTGGGATACAGCACATCTTAACTAAGTGGGATACAGTCTAGACCAAGTGGGATACAATCTAGACTAATTGTGATACAATCTAAGACTAAATGGGACACAGCACATCTAGACAATGTGTTGACACAAAAACTGTGGTTATTTAATGGTTAAATCACTAGCTACATCTAAAACATTTTTGAAAGCATTTTCAACTTCTTTTTCTAATTTGCTTTTTAGCATTTCAAGTCTCTTTTTTTAGTACTTGTAGTCATCTAGTGTTAGAAGTGTGAGTCTAGTCAGTGTCTGTGTGATGTAGGATAAACTATAAGGTGTTGAATACAGTGGGGCTCTGTTCAAATGGTTATTAGAGCTAAAGGATCTTGTCCAGATAAGCCCCGCCACTAATGCGAAAAGTGTAATGGCAAAAAATTAAGCCCGCCAGTTTTTACCAGCTCCAATTAAATGCAGGCAAGCAACATTGACATTAAACGAACGCCATAAAAATAACTCCTTTAAGGTTGAGGATGGATTAAAAACTAAAAGTACAATTTTTTTTTTAATAATCTTTTTTGTGTGCTGATGGTGGGGCTTATCTGAACAAGGTCCGAGCTAAATAATCTTTTACTAAGGACAGAACTTTTTTAGAAAATTGTTTTCACATTATTTTATGTATTTGACAAAAAATATGACACTGTTTTATGTAATTGACAAAAAAAATTTTTTTTTTAATAGTTGAAAAAAAATTAACGTAATGATTTTTTTGTTTTAAAAATATTTCAATCTCCAACATGTGTACTGATGAACTACTATAAATAAAAAATGAAACAGCAACAAAATAATTAACAAGTAGTCATTATATAAGCTAATAAAACTATGCTCTTATCTAGCAGTAGATGATATAAAGTTAACTTCTGCCTGCAGAAGATCATAATTTTTTTATTGTGGAGTGCCACTGTTTATCCAATTTTGCCCACCCGGTGTACCCAGTTAAAAGAAGGCTTGAATTTGCATCAGAACTGACTGCACTGTTAAAGTAAATTTTTTGTTAAAAAAAAAATAATAGCTTTAATTTTTTTTCGTCCCCTTTGTTGTTGAATTAATTTTTGACACAATTTTTCGCCACATATTTCATTTATTCTTTATTTGTTGCGTCATTTTATAGTTGGCGATTTTGAAAGTACTAAAATAGATGGTGGAAGTTTTAAGTAATAAGTTTGCACAAAAACAACATGATCAGATCTGTTATTTAGTGCCTGGGTTGATTCACAGAATGTTTTTGGGCTTGTTGTATTTATAACCAAACCAGTGCTTGTTCTGTTGTAAAATTCAGATTTTATCAAAGTAATATGAACAGAAATAGTTTTTTAATTGTGCAGGAGATTGCTTCCAGGGGCCTAGAAATTTAAGAACCCCATCCATATTTCTCATAACATCAATCATCCCCGTATTATATGTTATTACTTTAAGGGGCTCCCACATAATGTTTAGCCTGATACATGCCTAATCAGACACTTAATTTTAAATGTTCTACCTCTTCTGTCCTAAGAAAGTTTCTGCAGTGTTAACATTTGGAAGGTTTCTGAAACCTCTAGTCTATAAATAGATATTAGTCACATGATTTGCAAGCTCCTGTGCACACTGGTAACTGAAGCATTTATGACTGGTTTAGATTAAATATTTTTATCGTAAAATCTTGACTGCTTTACATTAAAAAGTGGTTTTATTAAAACATCTTCTATACCATTTCTAAAATTCAGCTGCAAATGAAATAGTTGCTATTGATACTGTATGATGTGTTCATATAAAATGGACTCATATATGCAACTTAGAAAACTGATTACGTTTGCTTTTGTTAAAAATGAAAAAGTGTGTTAGATTGTTTTCAAATGTTGTTTATGTTGTTAGATTTAAACTTCCAGTCTTTCTTTTGTTTCTTATTTTTTAAAAAAAACATCTTCTTCACATGAAACAGTATGAAATTATTTTCAACACCTGTATATACAAATGAAGTGATTTCCTGATGTGTTCTCTACTACCAGTTAGTGTATATGTCAATTTAAAACATTTATAAGTAGAATTGCTTATGAGACAAGTTTTTATATTCTGCCGTTCAACAAAAAACAAACACGACTTTTTTTCTCTGAGCTAACAAAATTATGTTTTACCTTTTTCTCCTTTATTTTTGATAATTCTATACCACACCGTGTTTCGAATCTCACACTTCACAATCTATTCATCAATTTTACTTTTTAAAAAAGTCGTTTTTTTTTCTTCAAATGAATGTACGCAACACATTGTTTAACTGGGGCTTAATTTTTTTTTTACTTTTTGCTTCTATTTGACAGAAGCAGGCCCATATTTTTATTCAATTATTATTCAGTTGAATTGCATTTTTAAAAATGTTTTCAATATTTTGAAAGCAACTCTTGGGATGCAAATTACAATTTTATATTCTTTAGATTATGAAAAATTATCTTTTTCTTAAATGAATCAAATTAATACAACACCAGATTATTTTACATTATTTTATTTTATTAAGAAATAAAACAGTTGCCTTGCCTTAATCTTACAAAATTAATGGACAAGAGCAATCCTTCAGCTAACACTGAAATCAAATCAATAATTATAAAAATTAACTCTTTTTTTAAATACACTCTAGACTATTTATGTTATACATAAAAAAATATTTTTTTGCAAATAGTTCATTTAAATTTAATACAATTTTCATTCAATCACTCCATGTAGAACAAACAAATTATCTAATTACTTGTGGTATTGAATAATTACTGTGTCTTCATGATGTTTCTTCTTCACTGGCTTGTGCCAGCTGTAGTTACAACTTTGTTTGATGTTGTGTGACTATGTTGTTGTTCATTGTTACCATGAATCAGATAATAAAAAGATGATTTAATAATACATTTCGTCTTTCGTTTGTGTTTGAAAAACCCTTTAGTGAAGTTAATATGTTATGCTACCCTTTCAAACCTGATGGCCCATCGGGCATGTGAAGTAGAATTACATGCTTCTGTTACCATGGCAGACAAAAGAATATTTTATGGTCAGCTAGCTGCCTCGATATTATCTGGTCAGCGCTATGCCCAGCAGCCTTTATTTTCCCTAACTTGAGTCAGGTACCCATCAGAGCTGGTTCGTCTCAGGGAGGTCCTACAGATTCAGGGTATGGGATCAGAACTTAAAACTTTCAAGTCAGTAACCATTTAATTAGTGAAGTGATGTACTGTTATGTACTTTTGGTTGTCCAATCATTAATTTTTAAGTCTTTATTATGCTATACATTCCTAGGACTTTTGTGTGAGTAGAGGAGGGGTGGGGTTGAAAACAAATATTTTTATCTCTCCCTCCACATTGCTGCACAGTGTCGAAAATAAGACACCCCCCCCCCCCCCTCCAAACGCCCCTTACCAGTGTTTCTTCCAGACTTTTTTCTCCGGGGGGGCACTTGAAATCTTCGGGGGGTCGGTAAACTTTCTTTGGGGGGGGGGGGGGGGGGGACACTGTTAAAAGTATATATTTTCTATATAAATTATATAAATTTCATTTCGTTCGGGGGGGCGGTAAAAATTTTTCGGGGGGGCAAAGCCCCCCCGAAGAGATGCCTGGAAGAAACTCTGCCCCTTACAACGCCTTAAATATGATATCACATCTCAGCCAGCCACCCCCACAACTCAAAATGAGAATTCTTTTTTTAAACGCCGCTTTCAGTTTAGTGTCAACAGTTTAGTGTATTATATTACAAAAACAGTCTTTGAAACCGCGAAATAACGACAAAACTTTTTTAAAATGTAAAAGCGTGCCGTCACACTTTCTGAAACCCCCCCCCCCCTTCCATCACCATTGTTAGGGGTCGTCCATAAATGACGTCACAATCGTAGGGGGGAGGGGGGGTTCAAAATTTTGTGACGGTGTGTGATGAGGGGCAAGGGGGAGGGGGGGGGTTCAGTTGGTGTGACGTCACACTTTTGCATTATAAAAAGGCAATGTTAGAAAAAGAGTTTTAGCCGTTATTTCGCGTTTTAGAAAACGGTTTTAAAAAATGGTAATAATAATTGATGAAAATACTCCATGTTGACATAGTTCTGGCAAGATTTTGGAATAATATCGATGTTTTAAGAAAAATTCAACAGCAATTTTGAGGGGGTTGTAGGTTGAGGTGTGATGTCATTTTAGTGGGGGGGGGTCTGGCTTTTTGCGATGACGTGTGATGGAGGGGAGGGGGGAGGTAAAAATCGTCAAAAAAAGCGTGACATCATTTAACACATTTATGGATGACCCCTTACACGCAGTAGCGTAGCGAGGGGGGGGGGCGGGGGGGGACATATGTCCCCGGGCGCCGACCTTAGGGGGGCGCCAAATTGAAAGGTTGAGGGGGGGGTGCAAATGAAAAGTTCGAGGGGGGGGTGCAAATCGAAAGTTTGAGGGGGGGGGGGTGCAAATGAAAAGTTCGAGGGGGGGGGGTGCAAATCGAAAATTTGCTCCCAAGGGGGCGCCAAATTGAAAGTATGTCCCCGGGCGCCGGGAAGGGTCGCTACGCCTCTGCTTACACGTCGTCACAAAAAAATCCGAACTCCCACTTTGAGAGAGTGATTTGTATGGACGACCCATCATAAGTCGAAATTAAGTCTTTCTGTGTCAATGGGAAACATCTCAGATACTCACTACTCAGGTTATCTGAAATATAGGCCTAATTACTATAATATAGCAATGTAAAATACGTCACACATTCCTTTCATGTGCGTTGCATCATTCTACTATTTTTATTCCGCCACCACCCTCCCACATACATATATAATAATAAATACATTTAGGCTTACTAGATCTAATAGGCAAATAAAACAGCACTCCCATTTCTAAAATATGGTGGTTTAACATCTAGATCTACTATAATAAAAATTAATTATATACATTTACTTGATTTACAAATCATTAGGTGCACAAGTTCAGATTCCCTATATATCAAAATAAATTAATTAGGTTGAATAAAGCGAAACATTTCTCAGTAGGCCTAACCGGTAGTATTAAAAACAACACTGTTTGTTGTGGTGGAACACCACGCTCTCTATTTCCTAGTGTTGTAGTCTATCGAACAAGAGTCGCAAAGTATTTTTATGCATTTATTTACATTTTTTTTGTGTTTACTGATATGAATATTTTTATTTTGATATTTTAAAAATAGATTTATCGAAACTGCGTTTCACTTTAGCCGCGAGATCGTTTTTCCCCCACAATTGTTCTATGAAAAAGAATACGAAATTGGCCGACCGAAGATTTCTGAATTTCTCAGTGAATCAGTCACCTCGGCCGGCCGGGAACAGGAGTAGCGAGTACTGAAGTCTGAATGAATAGAATACTGAACATTCCCAGTCGACTAAAATTAAATTGAATAAGCAGGCCTATTCTCAGTCGACCACGATCTAATACTTAACTTAACTAGATCTAGAAGTCTAGATCTGGCCTCTTAACTTCTTAATACTTATTACTAGATCTATTATTAGGCCTACTTAATCTTCCTCAGCTGACTAGACTAGATCTAGAATTCTAGACTAGTCACTAGTAGTAGATTTCTAGATCTATTTAATTATATATATTTATTTAATTTGCATAGAAGATTCTAGATCTAGAATCTAGCCCCTAAATGCCCTAATAAAAATAAAAAAATAAAAACAACTTAAGATTCTATTTCATGGGATGGAGTGGTCTAGCGGTAGAGAGCTGGACTGCTAACCCGTAAGCCTCGAGTTCGAATCCGGGTTCAAGTCAGTAAACCGTCTCTGAGTCCACCCAACTCTGATGGGTACCTAACTCACGTTAGGGAAAGTAAAGGCGGCTGGGCATAGTGCTGACCACACTATCTCTTCATATGCCGAGGTCACAGAAACAAGTGAACTCTACTTCACTTGCCCCATAGACCGTCAGGTCTATTTCAGTGTAGTGAGTGTAGGGCTGTAGACTGTAGGGCGTGTAGGGTGTTGATCTATTTCTAGTGCAGGGCCTACAAAAATAATTTTTGTCCTATCCATTTTCTTTTTGCCAGTTTTCACATTAACCTTGTAAGGCTACTATATATATATTACTATATAAGTACTAAGCTAGATCTAGTACTAGTGTTTAAGCTACTACTACTAATATAACTAAAGTAATTCACTTGTGCTACTGGGTATAGTGCTGGCAACGCTATCCCTTCCTTCATATGCTGAAGTCACAGAAACAGGTGAACTCTACTTCACTTGCCCATGGACCTTCAGGTTCCAAAAGCAAAAAGGGAACTTTACCTTTTTAAATTTTTTTACTTCACTTGTATTAACCATTAATGTCCCATTCATTCTACCAAAACTCCACCCATGACGGCCCAATGTAAGGAGCATAACTCTGTATGATCAAGTGAATAGTTTCACAAAATATTTGTTTTTTTCTAAATGAAATTGAAAATTAAGATAAAAACTACTGCTTAATGTTGGGAATAAACCTGGCTTTCCAACAGTATTAAATAGAATATATTATATTCGGTAAAAGTACAGTAAAAAAATAAAAAATGTCGGAGAAAATTCAAAACAGGTCATTTTCGGTAGTCAACTTTATTTATTTTTGTCTAAACAACTAAGCATCGAATTTAACAGTTAAATATCAATTTGGTTATGTTTAAGATAAATAATTCATAAAATACATGCCTAGATACGTTTAAAGGCATTATTTTATTTTATTTTTAACATTAAATCTACTAAAAAAAAGGACAGATGAGTCTAAAATTTCGAGATCGAAAGAAGCTATTATTTTTTATCTTTCAAAAGCGCCATTGAAATTATAAGACCGGAAAAGGATGGTGAAACTATCCGACTTCCTGTTTAGTTAAAAATTAGGATTTGTAGGCCAAATTTTAATGAAACAAATTTAATTTTTCTATGCGTATTTGCAGCGGGCGTTACGGGACATTAACGGTGTCGGGCGGCAGCGGGCGTTACGGGACATTAATGGTTAATTAAAATGGTTGCAGGGCATTTTTATTTTTGCTAGACGTAGAAGCCTAGTATCCCTGCCCCGACTCATCCACCAGCGCTGCAGCATTTTCAGTTTATTATTATTAATACCTGGTGCCATGTTCTGCTTTATCTTGCTTTGGTTTTTCTTAAAATTAATATATTTATCAATAAGTGTAACAAGCTCAATGATATTAAATTTTGAAAAAAAAGGTTTTGAACTATTTTGCTTTAACTTTTCAGACAAGTCATGGGCAAACGCAAGAGATCAGATGTGGACCAATCAATTGACGAAAGTGAAAATGATGTGAGCATCTCTAAGCAACCCAAAATCAGCTGGGAGGAGAAAGTCAAACATTTAAGTCCAATCGCCAGCCCATTGGCCTCCAAGAAATTAACAAAAAGACTTTACAAAATGATTAGTAAAGCCAAGGCAAACAATGCCCTACACAAAGGAATCAAAGATGTCCAAAAGCGTTTACGAAAGGGAGATAAGGGGATTGTCATTTTAGCTGGGGATGTGAGTCCATATGACATCATTTCACATATTCCCATAGTCTGTGAGGAAGGGGAAATTCCATATTGCTACACACCTTCAAAATCTGAACTTGGTGAATCTTACGGCACAAAACGACAAGCATGTGTGGTGCTAATTAAACATCATGACGGCTTTAAAGATCTGTTTGAGGAATGCAAGGCAAAGATTGGTGAAATACCAACATCATACTAAAAACATAATTTTTAAAACTTGTATCAATAAATATAAATTCAACCATCAGTTTTTAAGGTTTTTCAATTCTGGTTTGTGTCTGGTATGCTAAAAGTGAGAAAAAAAATCTGGTCTTGTTTTGTCTTCGTGAAACTAGTGAAAGTGTGTTGAGTATTCATTAAATATTTGCTGTTGTAACTACAGTAGAATTCATTCATACCCTGCTGGGAAATGGGCTGCCACCCAAAGATCTTTGGGGGTTTAACTTTAACCATAAGTGTTAGTCATAGTGGCTGGTTGCCAGTTTATGTAGATTGTACACTATCCATTTTCCAGAAAGTTGCCTGGTTCCTTCCCAGAGCTTTGCATCGGCTGATTGTGTCAGGCAAGTGGTTCCTTAGTTGTATTTTTGTTGAGACAATTGTTTAATGGTGGTCTATGTCATCATCCAAGTCTCAGTAGCACTGATTTTACATTGGAGTTGAATTGTCCCACATTGAATTTAAAATGCATATGTAATTTTTTATTAGTAATATATCTGTATATGATCAACTTGTATTTTCACTGCCTACTACCTTATAAATGTTGTGAAAAAGCACCTAAGTGTTGATCATACTAGAATATAATTTTAAAAAGATTAATTAGAATAAGATGATAACATGGTATTGTATCAATAGCAGTACCTTGTGTTCTATAAATATAAAACATATAAAATTAATATCATATTGAGTTTGGGTGCTGAAGTAGTGTCAATGTGAATCTAGGCTAGTGGACTAGTAATTATATGGCAGTTGTAAAGCTTGGTCAATATTTTAGAGAAAAAAAATTGGGGGGGGGGGGGGGCGGAACTAGTAAAAGGAAGTATTTATTTCTATATAAATTCAATTTCGTTGGAGGGAGAGGAGTAGAAGAGATGCCTGGAAGAACCGGGGGGGGGGGGGTAAAAATCGTCAAGAAATGTGTGACCTCTATACCATATTTCTTTTCAGGACAAAAAGTATAGTAGGTCTACTACCGTAGCCTTTTATAAATTGTATTCTTTGTGACCTATACATGGGTTATTCATAAAAACTTTTCATAAGGATTGTCATTAAACTACGTTGTGGGAGGGGTAAGGAATCAACATAAAGTATTATGCAGAACTATTCATATTATATTTTTAACGCAATTTCCATTTTGGAGAATTGCGTTTATTAACCCGTCATTTCTGGATGTATGAATGGATGGATGGATGTGTGTCCGCAGCTTTAAGTCGTATCTCCTCCTCAACGAAGCAATATCGATGACTAGTTCCAAAAGCAATTATGTTAAGCAAGTTACGAGGATGAACATAGGCCATAAAAATTCCGGGTTTCTTTCATGGATTTCCCGGAAAAGCCAAAAAAACCTCGAAAAAAAGGCAGTTTTTGACCCATATCTCGGCAACCAGACCACTTAGCGACTTGAAACATGTACCAATCGATTCCTGTCATAATTTAGAACAATATTGCCGAAGAAAGTTTTCAAAAATATCCTTCCGTTCGGTCACAAATTTTTTTTTGAATTAATTAAAATTTGGACCGAATTAGTAGGCATATTTATCCAACCACACCACATGCGTCATCACGTTCAATAGCTGCGCCATCACGTTCAATGGCTGCGTCATCACGTTCAGTAGCTAGGCGCGCAATGGTTTTTAGTCATGTAACTCTATTGTAAATAAAACATGTAAAATACTGAAAAATAATTAATAAAAAACGTTTTAATAACTAACCAATGGTTTTACTAACCCTGCTCTTGATTTACGCTACTACAGAGATAACATGAGGAAATTGCGCTTAAATGTCACTAGACTTTTTAATTAACTTGTTTTTAATCAAAGGAATACACTTTCGGTTCAACTCTGAGGGGGGGGGGGGGGGGGAGTGTGATAACTCAAGTTTTCGTCCTATAAAAGTTGGAACGGGCGATAATGAAACAATTTACAATATATTCTAGAAATGAAAGTAGCAAGACTGTTTCCGGTCCTAATGTCTACCTTCAGCTGCAAGTAATAATCATTATTAATTTATAAGTTTGTAGTTTTTAAATATTAGGCCAACACTTAACTTTAATAGCCCAGCTACAATCAGGCCTAGATCTATTTGACTATTTGAATTAAAAGAAAATTGTTAGTTTGGTTTTAATTTTTAATAAAAAATATTAGATTTCTAGTGCTACTGACTACTGGTTGTACCTGTACTGGGTAAAATCTTAGTTTAGCGTCGTAAATTCCAACGTAGCTAGTAATGTGCGATGAAGGTAACTAATGAATATTTCTTTCATTTGGCCATATTTATGTCATATTTTACATAATATAACAGATAATTGAATAACAAATCACAATCCAAGACCAAACCAGTCATAAATATCCTGGAATAAACTTTAAACTACCCCGTTCGAGACAACAATGAGTAAATACAAGCAGCGGCCATGTTTTAAAAAAAAGAAATTGTCTATTCGCATGTCTTTTGTGTTGATTGATTTTGTGGTTTAATATGATTGTTTTGTATTGTTTTAATATATGCCGGGGGATCGTCCATAAATGACGTCACACTCGTAGGGGGAAGGGGGGTCCGTAATTTTGTGACGTTGTGTGATGAGGGGGAGGGGTTCAGATGGTGCGACGTCACACTTTTGCATTTTAAAAAAGCAATGTTACAAAACGAATTTTAGACGTTATTTTGCGTTTTAAAAAACTGTTTTAATACATTGTAATAACAATTGATTAAAATACTCTATTTTGACAGAGTTCAGACAAGATTTTGGAAAAATATAGCTGTTTAAAAACAATTCAACTGCAATTTTGAGGGGGGGGGGGGGTTGTAGGCTGAGGTTGTGACGTCATTTTAGGGGGGGGGTCTGGCTTTTTGTGACTACGTGTGATGGAGGGGGGGGGGTAAAAATCGTCAAAAAAGCGTGACATCATTTATGGATGACCCCCTGTATAGTAATTTTTCTTTTTTTTAATATAGTTGACATGAATGACTAATAGACCTTATCAGACTTAATAGTGTGCATCCAAGACCACAACAATTGTTGGGAGATCGAACTTTTGAACACTTTATTTGCAGTAAGCAAATCAATATTAGATCGCTCATAAATGACGTCGCTCTTAAGATAGTAATGACAGCGTGCATTATTACAGAGCAAACATATGAACATATTGTTTCATATAGAAATTGTGATTTGTGGTGGGGAGAGGTTGAGCAGAACTCAGCGATGTGATTTTGGAGACGGGTCAGGGTTTTTTTCGTGAAAACGGGATGGTTGTGGGAGAAAGACCAGCTGTAGAAGTATGACGCGTCATTCATTGGTGATCCATTTTCTCAGTTGGGACGAAAGAACTATTAAGAAGGGTCAAGAAATGTAAAAAGCTTGCCGAGTCGCATTTCTTGAACCCTACCTTTTTCATTCCCCCACTTAGCTCATCGTCACCGAGTTAACGCTCGCACGTGACGTCATGTAGCGGTACCGCCGACCGTTAGGCTAATTTTATAGAAAAAAAAACAACAAGCACTGCCTTTTTGACGCTTTTGCGACGTTTAGTTTGATTACATAAGTTGGTGTTCATTAAACAGCCCCTAACACATCTATCACTCGTCCATTTAAACGTACGTAGTTATTTCTGCAAGCTTGCTGTCTTGAGACTTTCGGCCCTTTAAAAATGTATTAAGCTCACACCGTATAGAACTAGACTAACCATATTGAGCTCCAAAAGAAGCTTGGTGAAAACAGGATGGCCGTCCGATTTTGTAGCTGCTCTGCGCTTTTTAAAAACCACAATAAACGATAAGATGACACTTATATTAAAGTAAATTATAGTTCTGAATCTTGATACATTAAAAGTGATATTCGGAAATTATGAGCCAGACAGTCAACATGATATTTCAATTTAAGTCCAAGAAAATAAATTTCCTCAAACGATGGAACATTGCTAAATTTTTGCGCAGTTTAGCGAAATTGAATTTAAGTATATACGTCATCTTACAAAGCGCGATAGCCTACTGGTGCTCTAACGCGGCCCATGCTAATGGCCGTATTCTTAACGCCCAGCATTAGACGCGGCTTATTCGTCGGCAGGCATTTGGTGGCAAGCCTTTTTGACGGGGATAATGTGTTAAGTTAAGGCCGTTTTGCCAAATGTCTTAAACTAGCAGACTTGCAACATTTATGATAATTCGTTTTAAGCAAGGTATACGTATACTAATGCTTATTTATCGTTATTTTGATTGAACAAAGCATTATAGAGGTTCTCCATCAACCACATAGGTATTTTTCCCCGTTCACCTCCTTTCATGAGACCGACACGTCATAAATTGCAAAGCCGCCTGAGTTGACGTCACAAATCTTCACTCACTCCCGTAGCAAATCATATGTGACATCATTTATGGACAACCCCATATCACTCACTTGGGTACTTGATATTGACATTTTGACGACAAAGGATAACCAAAATGTGTCTGGCAGGTGGAGACTTGCGATCGACCATAGTAACAACACGCACTTAAGGGGTGGAGTGGCTGATTATTTTAGATGATGTTTTACGAGGGAAGCTGGTGGATAATACATTTTGTCTCTCTGTATATATAAATGATGACGAACATTTATTGTTGTCAAAATTATGGCTAGAGATCTTAGATAAGGCAGAGCAAAGCGTAATTTTTTACATTAGGGGTCATCCATAAATGACATCAAGCTTTTTTGACGATTTTTACCTCCCCCCCCCTCCCCTCCGTCACACGTCGTCACAAAAAGCCAGACCCCCCCTAAAATGACGTCACACCTCAACCTACAACCCCCCCCCCCTCAAAATTGCAGTTGAATTTTTTAAAAACATCGATATTTTTCCAAAATCTTGTCTAAACTATTACAATTTATTAAAACAGTTATCTAAAACGCGAAATAACGTCTAAAATTCGTTTTGTAACATTGCTTTTTTATAATGCAAAAATGTGACGTCGCAACATCTGAACCCCCCTCCCCCTCATCACACATCGTCACAAAATTACGGACCCCCCCCCCCCTCCCCCCTACGAGTGTGACGTCATTTATGGGTGCCCCCTTATGACTTGTTGTGACATTGACAACAAAAATATGACGGAGGTTAGGGTTTAATTAAGGTAAAGAGAAGTAAAAAAAATGTCATAAGTTACGATAGAATCACTAGATCTAACTGATGAAAAGAAAAACCTGAAATGAAAATAGTGAACATTCAAACAATAAGAAAAAACTCAAACTATATAGTAATAGTAAGATCAAATAAACATTAGAAGAAAAAAATGTGATTTAAAACATGGATACAAGTTGCATCTCACAATGCTTCTAGAATTAATAAAGTTGTTTCTTAGGACATTCAGTTTTTAAAGAGCAGAATTTTAAAAAAAAATGCTTTGTTATACGGACTATACAACAAGACAATCATATTTAAATACATTTTCATACGAATAGAAATGAAAGGGAAGCTACTCTAAATAACATTTTCTTAAGATGGCTGCTGTTTTTAATAGCAAATTTACTAACTCGAACAGGGTTGATAAAAATTAATTTCAGGATATTTAAATTGATTTAACCATAAATGGTGATCTATTATTCAATTATTTATAATATTTTATCAAAATATACGAAAATATACTCATATTTAATGACATATTCATTATTGCACTCTCTCCTACATTACTAGTTTTGGCCGAATTTACGACGCTAAACTAAGATTTTACCCTGTACTGTACTCATCAGTCTGAGTCGGTATTCGGTAATGATGGTAATCTATCGTTTTGGGCGCGTAAAATCGCCCGCGGCTTCTAATGTACGAAAACGTTACCTCATTGTCAAGGCTTTAATAGAAGTATATTCATATTGTGATATATTTGTGTCAAATATTGTAGATAGATCTAAATGAATAATAAACCTAAACCAATGGTTAAATATTAAATCAAATAAATGGGTCAGAAATTAACTTTAAAGTACTTTAAACTTTAAACAGCAGTGTTTGCGAGTAAGATTTGCTATATATTTAATATTACTATATAAACAGCAGCCATTTGTAATATAGAGTGGCTTCCCCCTGAATCTCGCGCTTTAAGTATAGAAAAAAAACTTAGACAAGATGGCTGCTATAGTACATGAGCATGGTTGCATCTGTTGGAAACATCGATAGTCTTCATTTATTAGTGAAAAGTTTTAATTCAATTGTTTAAAAACAGGTGCATTTGAAACAAGGAAACATTTTTGTATTCTCCTAAATATAAATCCTCATCAAAATGTGAAATAATTATTAAAATTTAAGGAGTCACCTGTTTTTCACATTACTAGTCGCGGGCGATTTTACGTACCCAAAACGATAGATTACCCATCAGTCGTACTCTCACTCTCGAGTCTCATCTCATTGGGTCAGACAATTCACTCAATTTCACTCAGTTCCAGTTACTCACTCCTCTCTGCCGAGTCTTCTTCACTTTTTACTAGACTTGAGTAGATTTCACTAGATTATTGCCTATTATTATTAGTAACTAACTAGATCTATCACTACATGATTTAGCCAAGCTATTTTCACTTTCAAAATTTTTTATTCTATTTTATGATTTTATCAATTTTTGCTGTGCTTAACTTAGTTAAAACCTAGTGATACTGACAAGAGGCCTACAGTTTGAGTACAATTGTAATTATCAATAGATCTTTCTGGCCGACTCTTTGTATCCCTAGCAGAACAGAATCCCCAGCCAACTGATGGGCTTGCCTTGTTGAATTAAGAAATATAAATAAATTTAAAAACCTAATTAAAAAAAAAATTATTATATAAATATACATATGCCTAGCTAGAATACCACTCAATCATTATTATAAATTTTGTTTTGTGTGCAAACAGTGTATTTACTCATGGCTAACTACAAAGAATGATGTCAGTTCTACAAGCTATCTCTAATATGAAGCTACGTTTCGGACTAAGAGAACTATTTTATGCAAGTCTCTGTGTTGTGCTGGGATATCTACTCAGAGTACGAGACTCTTATTCTCTCAATCCAGTCTGGCGTAAACGTAGCGAAGTCTCGAAATTCGCCAATGGGAAGTTTATGACTGATGCAGATCGATGCCCCATGCCCATTGTGACAGATCTTGAGGGTGATGGGGTCAATGAGATTGTACTAATATCTAATGATCTCCAACATTTGAATGTGTTAGCTATGCCTGTACCCAGTGATGAAGATGATATTACATTGGCTCATGTTGTTGTGAAAAACAAAGTTGAGTTGACAATGGTGGAACGTGTGAAGGGACATGCGTCAAGACCTTTTACTATGGGTGTTGGTTTTGTTGAGCCTTATCTTTCAATGATGCAGGTTAGGAAACAGGTGAGATATATAGATGAGCTTATTTACCTGTTATTCTCTGGTATACAGCCATTACTGGCTTACATAATGCTCATTAGTTAGGCAGACTAGAATAGGGTTAAGAATCATATAAAATATAAAAAATTAACAGTCTAAATTTTTCTCACGACAAACTTCATTGTGCGATAATGATAAACTAAAACTTAGATGAGAAGACTTCTATTACTTTTTACTCCAGATAATTGTGGTAGTGACTGATGACTGGCAGGTTCTCTGCTACAGCCATGACCTTCGACCTCTATGGCAGCACCAGCTCCCCCTGCCTGTGTTCAACTTCCAAGAGGTCGAGGTCAAGTCCCTGGCAGTGCAGGTGTCCCCTTTCTCCATTGAGAAGAAACACAAGGGTCTGGTGGTGGTTGCTGGAAGCTTCAGACACAAGTCTCACAAGCCAAACATATTCACAGAGTAAGTGTAAGGTTCACCATTTCCATGAACAATTATGCAATAGAGTTATGTACCAGATGGGAAACAGGTAAACTCTGCTTCACCTATAAAAAAGGTGCTTCTGGTTAAAGAGTATAGTTACACTTTAAAAAGTACACTATAAATATTTAAGAAAACCATAGAGTAATTTTAAGTAAAATGCTATTTTTCACCCAAAAGCTTTTATTTCATCTGAAGTTGAACACTTGATCAATATGTACTATGGGATATAGTGATTAGTTTGTTGACCACAATGCCTAGCTATTCTTACCATACCTTGGTTGTTTTAAAGTTATGTAAATATCAAATCTGAGTAGGCTTAAGAGTTTGATTGTAAAATGCCTCATTGGTAGTTTGTTCAAGCATTCTGTTCCTCATTCATTTAAACAAGTTAAAAAATTAAAAGTTTAAAAAATTTGAATTGCAACTGAATAATAATGCATAACATTTTCAAAAATGTAAATAATACAAATCTTTTTTTTACAGGATCAAGGAAAGAGAGCTGAACCAGTTTAGGAATCGCACATTTGATGAATCTGTGGAGTATGAGAATGAAACCCTGACACATTTCTCCACTTTTGCCCTCAGTGCCGAAGATGGAACGTTGCTGTGGAAGCACGCTTCAGGGGATTTTGAGGAATCGAAACAAGAAAAAAAGGTTTGGTAAAATATTAATGCACTAAACTATCTGTGTTGTTGCTTTAAAGTAGATGGTTAAAATTAATATGCTTATTGTGTTTCTATAAATGCTGGTAGTAAGTTTTTAATGGCTACATGTTATATTGAGCTTTAAAAATAATGCACTAAACTATCTGTGTTGTTGCTTTAAAAGTAAATGGTTAAAATTGATATGCTTATTGTGTTTCTATATATACTGGTAGTGATTTTTTATTGTGTAAATTTTATATTCAGCTTAAAACATAAATACAACGAATGTAAAACCCAAATGGCATTAACTAGAAAAATAACAAATACATTATTCCAACCACATCATTCATGTAAGATTTTTAATTTTTCACTTACATTGATTTCAATTTTTTTCTTTAATAGCAAGGTAGTATTAGTGACATCCACTGGAAACTAAGCTTGCGACACAAAAGATCTCACAAAGGGGAATCACCTTGGTCAGATTATGGACACCAGTTAGACTCATTTTTGGTACTCTTCATTAATTTATTTAACAATTAATTAACATTCAATTAATTTCTAAAAATCAAGTAACCTTATGCCATGATTAATCTTTGCTTTTAAAGTAGGTCTATATGATGCATTTATTTTTTACATAAATTGCACAAAAACTCACATTGAAATTTTTTTTATTTTGAGGCTCTATATTTTTTTTATCTAAGAAAAGTATAGTAAAAATGAAATTTAAAAAATGGTTTTATGATTGCCAACTTTGAAAAATAATTAAACAGCACTGTTTTTAAAATCTTCCTCATTTTATAATAATTTGTATTCTTTACAGCCTCACTTATGGGCAGACAACTCAGACACAGAGATAATGATGGCAAGAGTTAACAAACAGTTCAACAAAACAAGCAAAGAGCAGCAAGAATCCCCTGAGAAAGTCACACCCTCCCAGCCAACCTCAGCTCTCTTGCCTGACCACTTCATTGGCTTGGCCTATGGGGGCAACAGACCACACAGTGTTCATGAACACATTAAAAATCCTAACAGGTCAGGCAGATTTTTAAAAATATTCAAGCAATGTGTATTTTATGGGATGGTGTTGTCAAATAGTAGAGCTTACAACTCTCACTAGACTCTTGATTCTGTCAAATCCCAGCTTGAGAATGTAGGATGTCCTTGAGTCCACTCAGCTCTAATATGTACCTGAGTCACAATAGGGAAAGAAAGGGCAGCTGGGCATAGTGCTGACTACACTATCCCTCTGTCCTATGTGTCTTAGGTACGAACAGGGAAAGGTGATGATGATGAATGTGCATTTTGAATACTTGGTTTATTTAGCAGATAATTTTATTTTTATCACTGATCAGAAAATATTTACAGCAAAATTTTAAACCTTTAGTTTTGTTACTTATTTGGTCTAGTGTAACCACTAGTTAAAGTTAATCCATTAAATTAGTTGCATCCAATATGTAGTTAACTTAAAATGGTGATGTAATTTTTTTCTGCTGTAAAAAAGTTATTAAATGCATCATACATTTTAAATGTAAGATTTATTTAATTGAAGCTTAGAACTTAGATGTAATAATAGAATATTTAGTTAAAAATCCATAGAAAATAATTAATGTAAAATTTATTTTCCACTTGTTCAGCATTGTGGTGAGGTCCCCAGAAGGTCTTCAGGTTTTGTCTCTAGTCACTGGTCAGCCAAAGACCACACTTTTCTTCCCCGCTGACCGGTCACTTTACCTGGATATGGATAAAGATGGCCACATGGAGAAAATGGTTTGGGACTTGGGCCAGGTACTGATAAAAAATCTATTTTTTAATGGTTAAATCTCAGTTTTTTACTTTCTCGTATATACGTAGTATAGAGAAAGTATTGTAATCGTGCAAAAAAAAAAATCGAGATTTTTACAAATCTCGACGTTTTACACCTCACTGATACGGAAAAACATAATTTTGCAATCTTGTCCGTATGTCTGTGTGTGTGTGTGTCTGTGTGTAAACACGATAACTTGAGTACCGTTACAGCTAGGTTGATGAAATTTCATATATAAGTATTATATCAAAATCGTAGATCCGTATCAACTTTTGAGCGATTTCCGTCAACCGGAAGTGGTACTTTTTCTACTTTGAATTTTTCAAAAGCCTATAACTTGAGTACTATTTCAGATAGATAAATGAAATTTCACATGTAAGTAAAAGATCTAATTCTCTACCTTGTGTTAAATTTGAGTAATTTCCGTTGACCGGAAGTAGTAAATTACGCTACTTCCGATTTCTCAAAAAACTAATGTAAATTTTTAAAGTACTAATAATATTGCGCACTATTATGCGTTTTTTATTTAGCGTTCACTTGGTGTGCAATTAATTTGTCTACGAGATTTTATTCTATTTTTAAAACTTTAAGTATTTAAAATGGATTAAAAATCATTTCTATAGCCCGAGTTACCATCCCCTGTTATTTTATATAAGAATATTCGAGAAAGTTTAGGGGAGATCACTCCCGGTTTTATTAATGGTTAAATCTCAGTTTTTAAATGGTTAAATCTCACTTTTTTAATGGTTAAATCTCAGTTTTTGATAGTTAACCTGTAGAACCCCAGTCACTTACATTTCCATTTTCCAATTCTCTCCCGCCATGTACAGTTACATATAATCCCATTTAAAAAATGTATTTCCTCATTCCCTGCTGCACAAAATGTCCATAAAACATGAGTACTGAAATTAAACATAAAAAAGTATAAGACCTTTCACAGAAGTATAGGTCTTGGTGTTTATTCCTAAGATGAATACTCTTTAGTTCCACTAAAAAATAATTAAAACTGAGATATTTTTTTAGTTTTCTTGCCAATTTGTAATTGTTGACAAAATGTCTTTAACCTGTGCCATCTTTGCCCAGAAATGCTGACTGACTATTGTAGACTAGTTGTTACATTTTGAGGAGATTGCCACAAAAATATATTGTTCTATAGAACAGGGGTCCGCATGTGGCTCTTTTGATATCAAGATGCGGCTCTCCAGCTCCTTGAACAAATACTAATAATCTTAATAAAAAAATAAAATAGTTGAAATAAAAAAATGTTAGTGGCTCTTTAAAACCAGGGAAATTTTGAAAATTGTAACTTTTGGCTCTTCCGCTTCAAAAGGTTGCCGACCCCTGCTGTAGAACTATGATTTTATTGGTATTATCATCTTTGATATTTTTACCCAGCACTTTACCCCTTGCTACCTGGACATCTGGCGCATCACCCCAGTGCAAGAAAAGCTGGAACAAATCACTCTGTGTTCCAGCAAAAGGTTATTCTGGACGCGTTCCTGGAGCCTGGAGGAAGACATTTACAAAAAAATTCCACCCAAAATTATTAAAAGGTTCATTTCTTTATATAATAACATACTACTAATTAATCATGTATTCATTTAATATCTTAATTGACTAATTTCACTATCTTTAAGATAAAATTATTTTGCTTTCTTGCATAGTTATTAATATATTTTCAATTATGTACTGTAGCATAGCTCGTAAGACAGGAGTTCTGCGCCATTTTCTTGGTCATAATTTATTTGAAGACAACTCCTTTGATATCATTACATTTGGCGGTCTAGGAAGGGTCAGCTCTATAGGTCTGGATGGGACAATCCACTGGCAGGTGTGTGTTCTTTTAGTTGTCATTACTGTGATAAAATTAAGTCGAAAAATATTTTGAGCTTTTTGCTTGGAACACTAGATATAAAATAATAGTTGTTGGTTTTACAATATCAGCATTAATTAGAAAACAAATACATTTTCTGTGCAAATACACACCCACCAAATCTAGGCAAAGGAATGATTTAGTATTTATATAATAACCTAAAAAAAAAGATTAAAAAATTCCTATTATACCACAGAGTTCCTTCTAAAGATATTAGTAAGGGGATACTGCGATGCAGGCTAAATGTAAACTTGGTTTACTTATTATCTGTGTTTGCTGCCAGGTCTTTAAGATGTCTATTTTTATACAGGTTTTAAGTACTTGTTTTCTTTTTACTTATTTATTATTCTCCATCTCAATGTTTCTGTTACAGACTTTAACAGAATCAAAGTGGGGGGATATTTCAATGAACCTGCGTAAAACAGGAGGGCGCCAGATGCCCGATAGCCTAAAAGAAGAATTCCTCTTGTCATTCCAACCTGGCAGAGTTATCATGCCCCTGCAAGAAGCAGGAGATAAGGTTAGGCTACTCTTGTTCAGACAGAGGAAGATTGAGAATGTTTTGCTGGTCATCTTATTCTTTGATATTACTTTTCAGATATTAGTAGATTGAATGTGTTGCTGATCATCTTGAATCTTGTTTGATTAAACTAATTACAGTAATTAGAAATCAAGTATAGTGAGAACTGTCAATTATCCTATAAGAAGAAGAACATTAGCCTTAACCTGTTTGTTACCATAACCTTTTTTTTTTAAATTCAAACTATTATATTTATTATTACTTATCATATGTAGTAAAAGAGTTTTTGTAGAATGTTGAAACACTGAACTCAATCAACCCATTGCTCATTTGTTTCTTGCCATTCTTGTTCATTAAAAAAAAACAACCTTGGCATAAACGTGCTGACATGACACAGCACATTAAACTTAGTTTCCCAAGTCATAATAGACTCCATGATATTTTTATTATCTATCAAGCTTTGGGTCAATAACTAACTTTAAAAGTCTAGTTACATCACAAGCTATTTTTAAAGTTGTCAACTGATTTTGTGTGTGTGTCTATCAACAGGTGGCAGTTGCCGTGGCAGGCTGGAACACCCTGTCAGTTGTTGACCTTGTTGAAGGTAATCTTCTAGCCCAACATTCCATCCCCGCCCCCAGCACTGGCCCCCTGGTTTATGGGGATTTTGATAACGATGGCTTGATGGACATAATACTCACATGCAAAAAGGGGTAAGTTGTTCCTATGTATGATTATTATTACAACAACGAGAAAAATGGCCCGTTGAGGAAGGATACAACGGGCGCTAGGCTGATAGTGCTGTCTCTTTTCTCTAAACTAAAACCACCCCCCCCCCCCCCCCAAAAAAAAAACATATCTACCATCCCATTCAACGAAATATAATTATATACTCTTTCCAGTGTCCGCCCCCTCCCCGAAAATTCTACCCCCACCCCCGAAAATTTCAAGTACCCCCACCCCTCTCCTGGGAGGAAAAAGTCTGAAAGAAACACTGGTGTCGCGCTTAGCCACTACCCGAAGAATTGCATTAAAGAAATTGCAAGAAAACCACTTTTTAGATTAGACACATTAATTAGGCGGTAATTTTATTATAGAGTATCGATGAAGAAATTTCTTTTGAGTTAGGGGGGGGGGGGGCCTCAGACGAAGAATTGTATGAAAGAAACTCTTCACGCAAACCACTTAGATTAGACAAAATTGCCTTTTTATTTAATGTTTACTCGAGAATCAATGACGTCATATTACTGTGTGCACTCTCCGGCTTGAGATTATTTTCTACTCTATGCTAAATGTGACGACGTCATATTTCGTTTTTCGAATTACTATACATGTTTTTAATTTGCTTGTGTTTTCTCTAGAGCGTTCTTGTCAGATAGATACACAGACAGCGAAACAGTAAAGATAAAAAAAATACAACTTTATACATATTTACATTTTATTACATTGTGTAAATCGGGAAATAAAATTTGTAACAGGGTATTTTCTAAACATCTGACTACTAAGAGGAAAAACACGTAAACAAAACATATCATTGCTTTGCTATTCTGACAATGTAATTTAAAGGGCCTCTGTTATGACTGCATGTGAAAAATGATTTGTGCTCAGCTGTCGTAACTCTCCTCAACTCTGTTAGATACCCACAAGAGATTGACTTACTCTGTAAAACCTTGGGCACTCTTTTTAAGTTTGTCTAAAGCTCAACTCACCCTGATAATGTAATCAGATAAAAACAATTTTTTAAAAAATTATTTCCCCACAGGTACATTGGATTCTCCCTGAAACTACAACACAACTATCAGTTGACAGTTCTGTACACAATCTCAGTCTTCCTCATCATAATCTTATTCTCATGGCTCATCTCCACATCCTCACAAGGGGACAATGAAAGTGATAAAGATGACGATAATGAGGAAGAGGACGAAATTATTGGAGGTGATGACGTTATCAGTGAAATTCCACACAATAACCTTCTATTGTATAATTAAATAAAGGTTGTTGGAGAAAAAAAAAGACCCCCACACAGAGCCTGGCACATTGGAAATAAACTTCCGTGCCCAACTAGCAGTTTAAAAAATTGCTTCTGAGCATGGTTACAGCAAGCCAAATGAAGCAAAGCTGGTTAACCTGATGTTTTACACCAACACTGCCCAAGACACTCAGTTGCAAAGATGGTTCAGAAATATTTTTTTTATATTATGCACTTAAAATATTTTTCTACATTAGAAAATACAAATACAATGTAAGATTATAATTTATTGTTAAGTTATACAAATTCCAAAAGTTACAATAAATATAATTATGATTTGCTATCTGAACCATCAACTATGCAGGCTTAATCAAACTATAAATATATTGACTATGACTTTCTGTATTAAATGTTTTATTTATAAGTTATTTTAAAATTTAAATGTAGGCCTTATTTGATGGAATGAAAGTTAAATGATTTTTGTGAGAAAGTTTAGTCTAAATGATTTTTACAACTTGTTTGAACACAATAAAAAAATTTGATACAATACAATGGGTATTATTGCAACTTATCATTGTTGAGACCCCAACAGCATATCTTGTTCTCTTTAAGACATGTATGGTACTATTACTAAGTTTACACTTGCAACACATACAACTGATATCTAGAAGGAAAAAGCTCAAGTATACAAGTTCTGTGTGGAGATGTTTTCACATAACACCTCGAGTTTGTTTTTTTTACACATGTATGGTATACATGTTGCAAGTTTAAACATAGTGTTAGAAAGTACTGTACTTAGAAACTGAATTTCCCATTAGGGTAAACAGGAGTGGAACTGTGACCATCTGCACTTAAATTACTTTAAAGTAAAATACCCAGGTATATGAAATTGAAATCACATGTGACCCCTGCATACGAATGTATAAGGTGGTTTGCACTTTGCCCACCTCTCCTTTACATTCCCAATCACATGCATGGACTCAGGGATGAACTATGCAGAATCAAACTAGAGAATTACAGGCCATTGTATAACTATGTGTCCATTTTTCCTGTCACCAGCTTGTAAACATTATAGTTCACTTATTTCAGATTACGTAACTTACTAGAGCCACAAAGGTGGCTAGACCTAGTGGTGACCACATAATCCATTACTATGTCACATAAAAGAATACAACAGGTGAACTTTACATGCGTTCAGTTCTATGGACCGTAATACCATTACTTAAAAGTTGATAAAAAGTAAAAATTGCAAGTAAAATGTTAAACATTTATGGGTCTCTGTGCTTTTAGTTTTTACATTATATCTCAATATTTACAATCATGTATAAAGTGGTTTTGGGACCTCCAATGGGTGTAAACAACAAAATATCTTCAACATTGATCACCTCACTAGCAAAATGAATTTTAAAAACATGAAAGCGATCAACAGTAATCATTCTATGAAACAAATAATCTCATTAAGGCATCTGGTTAGCTGTACTACTCTAGTAGCTAGGCACAAGCTAATATAAACAAAGGGGAGGAATATAAATATCAATGAAACATTTTGCCACCTTTCACAACTGATAGAAAACAGTGCACCGATAAACAAACTGGAATATTTTACAAGGTAGATTCGCATGCAAGATAAAAATGTTTTCAGTTTTAATACCATTTGAAAATTTTCACTGAACACGTTCGAATGTGGACGACCTTTGTATGTATTATGCTCAATATGGTACTAAACAAGCCAATTTATAACAGCATGGGGATAATCCAAGGGCAGTGTTGATGTGGTTCTTTTATCACAGACTTCATGAGACTTGATCACATTGTATTGACACAGATTTTGTCTTCCGATCACGTTGCCAGTATCTGCATGAACGAAATGACAACAATGAATGCCTGGCCCGCACCGCAATACAAGTGCGTAATAAGGCCGGTATTGACACAGATTTTGTCTTCTGACACAGACTTCATCTTCTGATCATAATGTTGCCAGTATCCGCATGAATGAAATGACGACAACGATGAATGTCTGGCCCGCACCACATACAAGTGCATAATAAGGCCTCAGTGCAAAGTTTGAAGCTCTGAATACTCCAGCAATAGCTGCACCTGGGTGAAATATTTTCAAATTATTAATTTAAATTTAAAAAAAACTAACAACAACCAATAGTTTAAGGAATAAATAAACAAAAATGTTAAAGAATATTTTCAAATATTGCTGGATTGCCTCTATATAGAAATATAAATTTAAAGTAAGTGATCTTAATAAATTAAGAAACTAAAAATTTGGAATACAATAAAGTAGAACAAAATTTAGTGTATAACTATATTCCCCTAAACAATATGAAATTACAAATATCTAGAAGTAAAGAGCAATGTAACTATGAATCAGGTAAAATAAAGATTCCCTTCAAAACCTCACGGTCTATAGGGCAAGTGAAGTAGAGTTCACCTTTTTCTGTGACATCTGCATATGAAGGGATAGTGTGGTCAGCACTACGCCCAGCCTCCTTTACGTTCCCTAACGTGAGTTAGATACCCATCATAGCTGGGTGGACTCAGGGACGGTCTATTGACTTGAACTCATATTTGAACTTGAGACGTTCGGGTTAGCAGTGGAACTCTATACTGCTTGGCCACTCTGTCCCATTAAGAATCAGGTGTTTACAGTAAATAGTATGGTATAGTAACTGTTATGAGAACTAATTAATTCTTAAACATCTAACTTTACATCAGTCATACTTATAACATAAATGCACATTTTACAATTAAGATCCAATACTTACTACTCACTACTCCACCAGTTAAAGGCGAAATAATTCCCATTGTAAATATGACTACAGGAATCCAGCGACCTAACCTGTGCTTACGTAGTCTCAGGAATGCTATTAGAGCTGCCACAATATGGACGAATAGAGATGAAAAAAGTGCCCAGAGAAACACATGATACCATATTTCTGTGGAACATAAAACTGCAATAAATTCTCTTATCCTAAGCAAACAACTCTACACACTTCTAATTATCAAAAAAAAAAAAAAACACAGATAAAACCAGTAGTATTTTTTTTGATGTTTAGTAAAATGGAAAAAATTAGACTGAATTAATTTAAGAAATGGCAAGTTGGTAGAACTGAGAATGCGAAATAAAAATACAAGATATGCATCTAGTTGCATAACCATTGTTAAGTGAGAGTAAATAAAAAATGTTGGCAGCAAACGCAAAATTAGTTTCGCTAACATGTTTTTTTTTTCGTGAGTTTCAATTAAAATGAAAAACTGTTAAGTTGATGATAAATAGTACGCTCCCTTAGACCCCTAATGTGCTTTTGTTTTTACAAGCTTTTTTTTTATTAGTTCAAAAAGTCTGTTTTATAGGTTAGTAAGTTAGTAGCAAATCTTTGCAAGAATATTGAATATGACCTTTTTAACCCTATAGACTATAGAGTATAGAATATATATATTAGGCCTATTAGATAGGGTAGATTATTTAATTTTATTTTTAAAATTACAATATGCAATAAATAAAATGGGAAATAACAAGATGGTAATCTATCGTTTTAGCGTAATCAATTCGGCTGCAGTAGTAATGTGCGGGAGAGGTAGCTGATGAATATATTTGTTTAAATAAGTTTATGTAAGTCAAATTTTACAAAATATCACAGATTATTGATTTAAAATAACAAACAGTGACCAAAACAATTTAAATAACATGAAACTAACTTTAAACTAGGTGTTTGAGATAAATATTAGTAGAAAAAAAACAGCAGCCATCTTTCCAAATAAAATTTAGAGTAGTTTCCCCGGATAAAAATGTCTATTCGAATGCATATTGTGTTGACTTTGTTGTTTAATATACAAACCTGTCTTGTTTAATATAAGTAAGACAGAGGGCCGTCTTCTTATCTTTAATTTCATTTTCAAGTGAAATGAAGGCTATGTATGTATGTACATCCAAGATCTCAAAAAATTTTGGGTGGTCCACCATTTACTAAACCCTTTTGTACTAATTAGGGGTCGTCCATAAATGACGTCACAATCGTAGGGGGGAGGGGGGTCGGTAATTTTGTGACGATGTGTGATGAGGGGGGGGGGGGGGGGTTCAGATGGTGCGACGTCACACTTTTGCTTTATAGATAAGAAATGTTAGAAAACGAATTTTAGACATTATTTAGCTTTTTAGAAAACAGTTTTAATAAATTATAATAGGAATTGATTAAAATACTATATTTTGATATTTTGACACATTTCAGACAAGATTTTGGAAAAATATCGATGTTTTAGAAAAAAAATCAACTGCAATTTTGAGGGGGGGTTGTAGGCTGATGTGTGACGTCATTTTAGGGGGGGGGGTCTGACTTTTTGTGACGACGTGTGACGGAGGGGAGGGGGGAGGTAAAAATCGTCAGAAAAAGCATGACGTCATTTATGGATGACCCCTTAACTTGTCAATTATTAGGTCGTCCATATTCCTCATAAATGACGTTGGACTCAAAATATGGGACGGTGTAAAATATTTTTTCAAAAATGATGAAGAATATATTCGTTTTCGTTAGAAATTGTGATTAAGGGTTCGGGTATAGTAGAACTGCGATATGATATTAAATCATCATCTTGCTTTTAATAACTATTGGGTGAGAGGGAAATTGTCGGGAAAAGTATGACGTCATTTATGGGCGATCCATTTAATTAAGCCTAGTTGTTTATTTTGTCTGTAGACATTAGTCTTAGGCCTACACTTTTTCTGAATTAAGATTATTGTGTTTTTTAAAATAGGTTCAAATTTTAATTAGTTACATTTGAATACCACATGGTTTGTTGTATTTTTTTCTTTGCCTTCTGCTGTCATCAGTTTTTGATTTCTTCAGTAGTCAATGTTTACCCCTCCCCACCATCCATTATTAAAAAAAAAACACCTACTATATGTGTCATAGCGTAGATATATAGAATTAGACTAGACGAGTAGAGGTTACTAAGGACGGTACGAACTTGACGGTAGACGATTTGGTGCGAGAGTATTGTGCGCGTGTTCAATAAAATATGTGTGGCGTGAGTGTGATGTGAGCATGGTGCGACAATGTACCGATGACGTAAGACGCAGCAGTGAAATGAGTTGGGGGTTAGATATAGTAGAAAACGGACGTATTATTTGATATTGTAAAAATGATCTATAAGTGTGTGTTAATTAAGTTCATGTTATTTCGTAAACTAAGTTGTTGACATTGTTAATTAGTGTCTGCAGAACATAAGAGTGATTCCCGTCCTCCTCACGAGTATAATAGTTGCCGTATGAATAGTAGTAGATCAGAATATATTGAGATTATATATAAATCGCCCATCACAATATAGTGATATCTCCCTCTAAAAAAAAAACTAGATCAACGTATAGTTCGTAGGAAAATTAGAATCTATCACTTATTCATCTGTTAAAAAAAAAAAAGAAATACGTCATTTTTCTCAACCACGCCGTTTCATCCCACACTAAGCACAACGTCACAAAGTTCGCGGCGCGCGTGACGTCATTTGTCATTAGGCTAATGTTTAAGAAAGATACCGCGTAATTAAAAAACAAAATCAAAACAGGCACTAAATCACTATGGCATTTAGTGGCAGGCCTTTTTGGCGGGGATGATGTGCTGATGTTGTTTAACACCGCTTAGGACAACAGGCATGCAATAGTTATGATCATTCGTTATGAACAAAAGTATGCATGAAAACGAACGCTTTATGTTCCTCATTTTCACCGAGCACAGCTTTATAGAAGATTCCAAAATAGACGTCACGCATTCCCCCCCCCCCCCCCGACCACCCTGCGTAAGTTGACGTCACATTAGCATAGCATATGTGACATCGTTTGTTTATGTACAACCCCATATAACTCATTTTGGGTATTCGGTATCAACATTTTGACAACAAAGGTTATTCAAAATGTATATAGGACTTGACATCTACCATAAATGACATCGCACACTTAAGGGGTGGAGTAACTGGTTTTGAGACGACGTTTTACGCGGGAAGTGGGAGGGGTAAGAAACGTGAAACGTTATGTATTTCGCCTAATACAAAAATGCTAAAAATATTTTTCATTAGAATTATGGCTTGACTTTTTAATAGACAGGGCAAAAAGGTAATTTTCGACATTGGGTCATTAGGACTATTTCGTGACGGCGAAAATGGGGGGTGGGGTGGGGGTGGGGGGGGGGGGTTAAGGTGAAGAGAGGTCAAAAAACGGGACGTCATTTATGATTAAATCACTAATTAAAGGAAAAAAGCATGAAAATATTAAATGAAAATAGGAAACAAACAATAACACAAACAATAAGAATGAACTCAAACTAATAATATAATATTTAAATAAACATTAGATATGTAGTAGTAGCTCTATAAAAATATGGAGTGTCTTAATGTATAAAAATTGCATCTCATAATAATAATTCTAGAACTGATGTTTATTGTCAGTCAATTAAATTGGTTAAAGGGCAGAATTTAAAAAAAAAAACACAAGACTAACCTATTTAATAGCAAACATCAATACATTTCCATACAAATAGAAATTAAAGGGAAATGACTCAAAATAATATTTTCTTAAGATGGCCGCTGTTTTTAATAGCAAATTTAGTATCTGTAACATCGTTGTTAAACTTTAATTTCCTGACATTTTTATTGATTTAAACCTTAAATGTGGTTTAATATTCAATTATCTTTAGTATTTTAGTATAATATGCAAAAATATATCCATAATTAAGCCATATTTATTAGTTACCTTATCCCTACATTACTAGTGACGGCCGAATTGATTACGCTAAAGCGATGGATTACCCAAGATTTAATACCCCAGAAAATTTTAGAGAACACAAGTAAAGCTACTTAACTAGAATCTAGATCTAGAAATCTAGTAACTACAGTTTGAGTTTACAGTAACAGTGAGTAACAGTACCAACAAAAGTGTCGAGATCGCCATCAGATGATGACAGAGAAATCACACTGAACACAGAATCGTGTGATCCAGCTTGAAAATCCCTAGTCATTATTGTCAATAAAATGATGCATCAGTTCAGTATAGTAATTTGAATTAGATCTAGATTTAGATCTATCTAGTCTGAGGACAAATCCATTTTGGGACTGCGTCTAGGCTAGCAGCATTCTACACTTAGACTTAGAATCTAGATTCTAGACTATCTAGATTTCTAGAGAATCTAGATCGAGTCAAACAAAAACAGCAGTAACTATCGATTTCTGTGCTGTTCCGGTATCGATGTTACGATACTTCAAAATAAAGTTTGTTACGTGTTAAAAACGCCCATAGTGTTAAGATCCGAATGAATGAAAATTGCGGCAGTTTATTTTAAATAACATATTGCCTACTCCTCTAGCAGTTTCTCTAGCAGACATCTCTCTGAGGTGGGGTGGGAGGGGGGTGTCGTGGTACTCTGAAGAGGAGGGGGTGTGCCTTGCCGGAGATAAGCTTGAAAAAAATGATAACCGCAAGCTATAAAAATTAATCCTTCGTTAACTATGGGCTTGTATGTGCTGCTACATTACATTGCTTAAAACTCAGCCCTCAGCCCTCCTCACTTAGCGCATCGTTAAAAATGCCAGCTGAAACTACACCAGGGTCTGCGTCCATAAATAAATGACGTCCACCGCCTGAATGGGAGTTTTCCCATGACATATATAGAATTGCTATTTTTAGAAACTTCTGCTAGGTGTATTAATAGTAACTTTGTAATTGTCACGTGACGAGGCTAACCTAACTTGTTTCATACGATTGGTCAAAAGGCGTAACTATAACAGAGATAATCTGAAGTTTCACCACACATCAGCCAGAGAGCCGGATAGTTAACCCGGTTGCCAACTCGGCAAAGATGGACATTTCATTGTAAGTAGAACTTAATGTTATTTATTTGGATGAATGTTGATTTTATAATGATAAAAATATCAAGATAAGAATGTTTTATCGTAGAAAATATTACATTAATTTTAAATGATTAATTAATAATTAGGCCTAGATATAAATCTATACTATAAAAAAAATTCTACCGCCCACCCCCCCCCCGAACGAAATGAAATTATTATAATTTATATAGTAATATATAGAAAATATATACTTTTAACAGTGTCCGCCCCCCCCCCCCCCGGAGAAAAGCTACCGCCCCCCGAAAATTTCAAGTGCCCCCCCCCCCCCCGAGAAAAAAGTCTGGAAGAAACACTGGGAAGGATACAACGGGCGCTAGGTTAATAGTGTTGTCTCTTTTCTCAAAACCAAAATCACCATCTTAACTTCAAATTGAACTGGAAACGAAAAATGACATTGAAAACTGATTTTTATCCAGCATTTTAATCGGATTTAAGTATGATCTACACTTAGTTACTGCACATTGATACTAAATATAGTCATAGCCATACCCCTAGGCCTTGCACCTAATCTCAAACATGACAGAAGTTGGGAGGGGGGGGGGGGCTTACTGAGGGTTAAGTGGGGTAAAGGTATACGCTACTTTTCTTTTAGGACCTGTACATTATTTAAAGACTAATTTTTAAGATAGACCTGGATTCTAGATCTATAGATTAGGGCCTAATCCTAATATTTCCTAATGTTGAAAATATTTCAACTTTATTCTGTGTCAGACTAGCACATTTCTATTATATTTATATTTTTGCCATCAGTGTTTCTTTCAGACTTTTTCCTTGTGGAAGGGGTGGCCACTGGTAAAAGTATATATATTCCATTTTGTTAAGGGGGGGGGTTGACATGCCTGCCAGCAGTGGCGTATGCAGGGGGGGGGGTTAGGGGGTCATAATCCCCCCCCCCCACCCCCCATAGACCCCTCGGTATATATAAAAAGTATAAGGGGGGGGTGCAAACCAAAAGTTTGAGGGGGGGTGGTGCAAATCGAAAGTTTGTCCCCGGGTAAAAATTGGAACCCCCCCTTGAGACGATCCTGGCTACGCCACTGCCTGCCAGAGATGCCTGAAAGAAACATTGTTTGATATCCATTGTAGACAGCACCCACCGGAACTCTTCAATGCAAACCCTGAGAGTTTGGTGAAAGATATTTTAGATATCTGTGTACCTGTGCTTTTAAAAATGTATGTGTTTATTACATCAAAAATATCATGGATTCCAATGTATGTAAGCTGACATTAAGCAGTATTAAGCAGTATTTAAATGTATCCTAGAGACTAGTTATATAGGACTAGAAGCCTACTAATGTCATTAGAGCAATTTTTAATTAATTTATTTTTATTTTTGACTTAGTAAAGTTGCGTCCGCGCGTATGTTCCTCTTTTTGGCTTCAAATTCCTCTTTTTAGGCATAACTGTTCCTACTTTTGGCTGACAGGGGTAGGCATGTCTGTATGTTATTGAAGAGATTTCTGTGCACCTGTGCTTTCAAACATTGATCCTTTTGTTGTGTTGGACTATTTCAGGTTTTTAATAACAGTGAGGATGTACACTAATCCCAACATGGCGCACCAAAATGTGGATGTGTGCCAAATGGCACAGCAAGAGGTTCCAGACCAACAACTTCAACATCAACCACAGCAAGAGGTCAAAGACCGACAACAAGAGAATCAACTGCAGCAAGTGCTCGAAGACCAAAGCGAACACAATCTGCTTCAGCAAGGCCGAAGAAAACAAAATCAGTGTCTGCCAGATGTTACAAGTTCAAAGGAATTTCAAAATCAGCTACGCGACCACGGGGTAGAGATTCTACAGGAATTTAGTCAAAGTTCTGTGTATAATCACTGGAAACCATTTGCTACTTGTGGGTTATCAATCCTTGATGAGTGTCCTTCTGCAGAGTGTGATCAACCTGTTCAAGGGAACAATCGGGAAAACTTGCGAGCATATGTGAACCAGCGATTGTCGGCCGCTGATGTATTGCGCGTTCAAGAATATATCCGTGATCAGCTATCAATTCTACTGGTATCATCATTAATTGGTTGTGTTATTGCTGCAGCTACATTAAGTCTTGGTGAGATATTGAAATACAAAATAAAAAACAATTGTGGTTTTATTGACACTTTGCATACATTTTCTGACTGTCAGTTTACAGACAGTACTTTCCGCAGTATTCAAAATGAGCTGCGGAATATCATGCCATTGTCAGTTTAACTGGCCACTGGACACTCAGGGCTCCAAAAGAGATCCTGTAAACAGCGAGAAAGCCTGGCTTGATTTCGCTGTTCGGCTTCTGTCTAGGGAGGTGGTAGGTAAGGGCAGAGGTCAAGAGACAGTATGGAGTAATAGGTGTAAGCCTCTTTGGTGGGATGAGAAAGTGGGGTTGCCATGGAAAAACCCCACAGCAAATCCTAAAGACAGTAAAGAGGTGTTGTTGATGAAGTACACAGCTTTAGAGAGGCACTTAAATGAAGAGAATAGATTTCCAGCAGAGCTAGCTGAAGAGGCGAGACTGTGGAATGCTGGGAATATAAAAGAATTATTCCTGATGACAACGTTGACTAGCTTGCTGGGTAAAGTCACAGGCCTGCACTGTGCTGTCATAGATGCTTGTAGCAAAGTAGATGAGCTGAAAGCTTCAGTGAACCCCACACTGCTGAATGACATAAAAAACTGCCTTGCAGCTACGCTTAAAGCAACTGAAAATTTCAATGTTAGTGGGTCTAAACCACCTAAAAGAAAAAATCCTCATTCAGGCAAAGAAAACTCAACTTCTAAACCAGTCAAAGCTAGAAAAAGGGAATCAGAATCTAACATTATACCAGCATCTCAGTCATTAAATGAGTCTATGCCAGAGCCTCCAACATTTCAATCACAATCAGAAGTTCCATTAGAGCAGAACTCAAATACCCAAGCCAATGAAATTATATCTTTAGCACAAAAACTTCTCCTGAAAAGAAGAGCTTCAAAACCTGTGAACATCAACAAAGAGAAGAAAACTCTTCAAAAGATTTGTCCAAAGCCATCAAATGTTATTAATTTACCAGCTAGTTCTAATTTAATTTCATCTTCCTCCAACCTGTTGCCACAAACTATCTTTATAAAAATAAATGATCTTAATTGTTTAAATGCTCAAAATTCTGTCAACCCAATTAATTCAACTGTTTCCTTGAATCCAGGTTTTGTGCAAATTCTATCCCCTGCCATTAGTTCTTCAACAAACATAACAGACAGCTCTTTTCTTGATAATTCAAACATTCCAGGTTTAAGTACATTTGTTCAGATGCCTCAGTGTGATGATCTGAATATCTCACTGCCAAATTTCCTTCACTTTCAAGATGAGTTGAGCAACTGTAATCCTGTTACCTCTGTAGTCAACTCCCCATCATCTACTTCTGATGCCCTTTCACCATCCGCAGTTTACTACTCACCATCATCCATAGTTAACCACTCAACACCATCTACTTCTGACAACCTTTCAGTACACACAGTCAACAACTCACCATCATCTAATTCAGACATCCATACACCATCAGCAGTTAACTCACCATCAAACACCTTATCCACACCCTCTGATCCAAATTTCAACCTTCCCCATGGAAGCACAATAAACACTTTATTAAACTCTTTTCTAGAGAGCTCTTTTCCCCAGACACCTGGATGCAGATCCAACAGATCAAACAGCAGCAATGAGGTTATCTCCCCTTCAACCGACAAAGGCTATTTTTCAGACAATAGTGTGTATGACCCTCTTCTACCTGTCACCACTCCTGATTACCACACCAATAACGGTGATGATGCACAAAACATGGCTGCTGATTCAGATCATACTTTTTCTCCTCAAGAACTTCAGCTGTGGGAGGAAGATGGTTCTCTAAGTTTAGACAGATTTCTAGAAGAGTTATAGTTCTTGGCTAAAAGTAAATCTCTTAACTTCAAGGCATTGGGTATATGATTATAAGTAAAGATAATAGTGAAGTATTTGCAGAGAGTAATGGAAATAAATGCAGTAGCTAAAGAATGCTGGGTATAATTTGATTGAAAACTAAAGCTGTGTACATAGTTGGATGTACTTAAAGTGGTGTATATTTTTTAATACTTGTATTTCAATTTATTTTACATTCTTCAATAACTAGATGTTGAGGTTTTTTATGTATTTGTTGAGAATTTTAAATTTGATACCCTGTAATTATATAATTATGTTAATACAGCAAATTATACCAGAACAAACAAAAATATGTTAATTAAAGTTTTTTTTTGTTTTGCATTAAGCTTCAAGCACATTTTAAAATCCCAGATTTACTTTTACTCCCCAATTAAATAATCACCATTTTGAACTTTAAAATTGTCCAAAATTAATCAAATTATAAATTTTAAAAAAAATATCTTTAAATTACTTCTGAAATGTATTCATTAGCTTTCTCTTACACTAATCATTTTATAAATAGTTTTTAAATCCAATGTCATTTTTAGTTTTAGTATTTCCTCCCCATAACCCATTTCTATACACCTTAAAAATAGGGGTGATTTTTATCTGAAATTTTGTAAATGTTTATTCACTTTGTTATATTATTGTAGCAAATAACCACTATGCATTTTTACAAATAAAAATGTGAAAAATATGATGTTAGTGTTACTATTCTAAGAGGTCGGCTGTGTGGTCGAGTATGTAAAGCTCATGGTTTCTAAGCCAAAAAGTCTCGAGCAAGGTAATCTAATGTTTTAGGTGCGTAAAATCAGCCGAGGTTAGCAATGTGCGAAAAAGTTGCCACATTGTTAATGCTTTAATAGAAATATATTATATATAGAGGTAACTGAATAATTCACCAATATCAATAGCTAAATATATCAATATAGGCCAGAAATTAACTTAAAACAGCAGCGTTTGCTAGCAAAATTTGCTATGTAACATCAGCCATCTGTAGGTAAGACTGGTTTCCCCTGAATCTAAGGAAAATTTTACCAAAAAAAAAAAACTTAAGATGGCTGGTAAAAGTAATAAGCTTGGCTGCATTTGATGAAAACATCGTTAGTCTTTATTTTTTACTGAAAAGTTTTAATACAATTGTTTAAAAAACATGTACATTAATCATTGATGAAATTTTGATACATATTTGTAACTTTCAACACATAAATCCTCCTAAAAATGTTAAATAATTAATAAAATTTAATGAGTCACCCTTTATTCACATTACTAGTCTCTGTCGATTTTACGTACCTAAAACGATAGATTACCTAAAATTAGATTTTTGTTTTTGGGGGGGGGGGGGGGGGGGGGGAAGGCTAAAAGATGTCTGGAAGAAACACTGGTCTCGAGTTCCAACCCTCGGGCAGATGAGGCTCGTTACCTGGGGGGCAGCCATTCTTCTAGGAGAGACAACTTCAAAATTAAACAAATGCTGCCTAGTAGTTTGTTCTTGGTTGGACAAAGGCTGTGGATTGAAGCCTGATTGTGAGTTCACGTCCACTTTGGCATGAATTGAAATAAATTTGAAAGGGGAGACAACTGCTAGTTAACATCTACCACAATATTTTAGAGTTACTTCTCTTGTATTTTAAAGATTGTTTTTAGGCAAAATCCAAGAAATACTAATTTAGCAGACATGACATTAATCAAATCATAAGATACAGTTGTAGTCCTAGTAATTAAATAATTATGTTAATAGTGTGACGCATCGATGGGCACCACCAGTGTGGGAACTAGATTCTAGAATTTTTTTTTGGCCTACATTTATCTATATATTAGACGTTATTTCAATGATAGTTCTTATTATATATTCGAATAAAAACAATTTATTTTCTCCCTTTAAGTTTAAGGTCAACATTACATAACAGCTTATTATTAAGACTTTTTTTCTTTTTAAATATAGAACTGTTTCCGCTCTTTAAAGGTACACAACCAAGTTAAATTAATTTTAAGAAATATATTATATCAGTTGTTTCCCCTGGCATAGAAAAACTACTTGCGAACTCTTTGAATTATCACTGAGTTGGAGTTCAACAGTTCCTCTAACTCTTAACACAATGAAGTATTACGTGTCAACTTGTTATGCACCATAGTCGAACTTTGAAGTATGGTACAGTCAAATTAATCTCTTATGTGTGCTACAATCAAGTTAATCTCTGATGTGTGCTACATTCAAGTTAATCTCTGATGTGTTACAGTCAAGTTAATCTATGATGTGTGCTACAGTCAAGTTAATCTCTGATGTGTTAGTCATCTAGTTATTCCCAGCTAAGCAGTGTTTTAATCAGGCGCCTATCTGAGGCAGCCTTTCTGAGGCTGCCTTTACCTTACCATAGAGGGAAAAAAATGTCTGAAAGTAACTCCAGCTGACAAGTGATACAGACATGTCAACTTATAATAGGGTTTGAAAGTCTATGGTCTTGAAATTTACGAGCTGGCAAGTACTAGAATGAGAAGTTGTGACCTACTTACAAGCCCTATTGTTGAAACAACTTCAGGCCATCCATTTAAAAGACAAATTTTACAAAATTGAACATTTTATTTAACATTTTATAGGATACATTTTTTTTTCACATAATACAAAATAGATAAACTTTAAAATATCAATTCGAGAAAAAAAAATTCATATAGTTCACAATGTATTCAACAACTTATGTTAAAAATAAAAGCATATTTAAATCTTACAAATATCCAATAGGTACATAATACACAAGGGTACAGATTTTTAAGATTTTATCTTCAAGAAAAAAATGTGTGTGTTGATTGGTGGACTGCTATTGGCAGAAGAAAAAATTAATAGGCGTAACAAGAAATATATTTACAAATAAAACATTGTGAGCTAGATGTACATCATGGGATAAAAAAACAAACAGTAGATTATGTACATGCATTGAAGACTACAGAATTCTTAATAATTTTTTACTCAGTATTTTTAATCTTTTACATCTAATGATCTGTAGGGCAGATGAAGTAGAAATGATACATTTCTTGACCTAGGTAATAAATTTAATAAAAAATTGCGTAGTTTTATTTACCCTAACATGAGCCAGGCACTCATTAGAGCTGGATGGACTCAGGGACAAACTACAGACTTAAGTCCAGAACTAGACCCAAACCTTAAACTTTTGGTTAGCTCTACCACACCATTACACAACTTTTTACTAAAAAAGGTAAAAAATATTTTTCTTTTTAAAATAAGTCAATTAAATTATAAAAATTTAAACCTAAGTAAATAAAATCTTGGTATTTTTGCTCCTGAAAGGTTTAATAAATTTACTTTAAAGTAGAATGCTCAGAAGTCTCATGGTTAAACATGTCTAACTACTCACAAATATATCTATTCACACATAGAAATGAAAAGTAACTAAATTGGATTCAGGATTTTCCAAAATGTAACATGTAGTAGCAGTACGGATGGGATGTACCCTTTGCTTATGACGTGTTAGATGCTCTTTAAGATTAAATTTCTTGTGACAAACATCACAGGGAAATTGTTCTAATGTTTTCACTGGTATATGTCTACGCTTATGTTCCCATAAGATACGTATTAGTGGAAACTTTTCATGACAAATATCACATTCATAAGTTCTCTTGACTGAATGAACTACTAATTTATGATTATGCAAAATTCGTACAGAATGAAAATTTTCATGACAGACATCACACTCATGTAATATCTCTGGTTTGCGAGGCTTGTGAATTTCTTTATGTCTAATTAATTCTCTTCTAAAATAAAATTTTTTGTTACATACGCTGCACTCATACTGAGCATCAAAATGCAACTTTTTATGCCTGTAAAAAATATCAGTACTAAAAAACTTTTTCTGACAGATTCTACATTCCAAATGAGGATTTTCTGAGTGTGTTTTTTTATGATTTAAAAACTTCTGCCAATCAAGATATTTTTTTGGACATATATAGCATTCGTAGACCTTGTTTCCGTTTGAACAGTATTTATTATGTTTAGTTAGATCTTCCTTCTTTAAAAACTTTTTCCTACATCTAACACATTGGTGTGGTTTTTCTTTTAAGTGAAATAATTTATGTACTGTTAAGAGACTCCTTCTGTTAAACTTCCTTTGACATATTTCACACTGATGCGCCATATCTCCTGTATGGAGTTGCTTATGCAGTTCTAAATGACCTTTTAAATGAAACCTCTTTTGACAAACATCACACTCAAATGGTTTCACGCCTGAGTGGAATTGTTTATGTAGTAGGAATCGCTTCAGGTGAAAAAACTTTTTGGGACACTGTTCACACTGATATGGTTGATCTGTTCCATGCAAATATTTTTTATGTTGTTGTAAATGTTGGCTGAAAAGAAACTTCCTTTGACATAAACCACATTCAAAAGGTTTCTCTCCAGTGTGAATTACTATATGTTTCTCTAAAAATCCTTTACGTCCAAACTTTTGGTGGCACACATCACACTCATAAGGTTTGTCTTTTAGATGTGATTTATTATGATTATACAGGCGATTCCTGTTTTCAAATATTTTATGACACACCTTACACTCAAAAACTTTCTCTTTTGGTTTACCATCATCTGGTTTACCAGTGGGATGGATTTTTCTTTTATGCTTGGTTAGGCCACCTTTGTATTTAAATTTCTTCGGACACAAGTCACACTCGTAAGGTTTGTCTTTTAGATCCAATCCAAGAGGTTTGTCTACTGACTTATTTTCTGCCTCATTTTCTTCTGTGTTTTCTGCTGAATGACCTTTTTCTGAGTGCATAGATAAATCTTTCTTCTGTGTAAACTTTTTATGACATACATCACACTCAAATTTGCTTTGGGAGCTGGAGTGAACTTTTATATGTTGTACATAAGCACATTTTTTAGCAAATGTTCTGCTACACACCTTACACTTAAATGACTTTTCTTCTTCATAATCTTCATTATCACTGCTAGGTCTAGATGAAGAAGATGAAAAATCATCTTCATTGGCTTTCTTATTTCTTAAAGATTTATGTTTATCAGCCATTCTTGTCAGCTGTTTACTGTTGCTAAATTTAACACTGAGGAAGAACAATAATGTATTTTAATATCCAAAATATATAAAATCAACATATGCATCTACATAGACGTTTAAGAGTAGGACTGGAAAAGAGGGTGGAAAATTAACTTTTTATTTAAGAAATTACATGGCATCGGGCAACTAAAAGCTTTTAAATTCCAGGTTTTAATGAGGGGAAATAAGTTGACTCAGTTAGTTTTAAATATTTATTATTAGGCTAATATTTAATTCAAGTAGAACTTATGATTTATTTATGCAAGAAGACAATTTAGTTTTAAGCAAGAAATTTTAAAAATTTTTAATAAATGTATTAATAACATGCTTTTATATGCTATAAAAAGATAAAAATAATTATTTTCATTTATGAGTAACTTTTTAATTTCATACGACATACACATCTCTTGGAAAAATTAATGATACATTTTTTTTTGTTATTTGCATATTTAACTAAAGCCAAAAGTATATTCTTTTTTCTATATAAAACCAAAATATGCTTCAACATATGCATTTATTTAAGCTGAGTAGCTGAAGAAGCGGGTTGGAGTTTAATTTTTCATTTCAGAAAATGCATGGGACTGTGGAACTAGAGAGCTGTTAAATTTAAATATTAAAAATAAATAACACTGAGTCCACCCAGCTCTGCTGGGTATCTAAATCTAATAATACTATCTAACTTGTGTTAGTGTTACTAGACCTAGTCTAGATCTAGAATCTAGATAGTGTAGAATCTACTTACTAGATCTAGATATTTATATTAGATCTCGAATGCTTGACTTGAAATTAAGAACGCCGAAGAAGAATGTAGAATCTAGATTTAGATTCTAGATCTAGATCTAAATCTAAATCTCAACGGAGACTCCTTTCCGGTTCGAGACACCTAATTTCATTACTATTTGACATAGAATGAAAACCAAAGCATAGAAATACTCTCCAGCAAAAGAAGAATAAACCGTGAGTGATCTCCCCTAAATTTTCTCGAATATTCTTATACGAGAAATAATAATCATTAAAAAAGTTTTAAAAAACCCACGCTTTCTGATTGAAGTAAAAAGTAGAAAATAAATGCTATACATCACAATAATGCGAGCGATCACTCTACTATAAGCGATCAAAAACGTGGGGCGCCGAAGTAAAAGTTATATTACTATTGATTAGATAATACTATTGACTTTTATTAGGGAGCTTGTAGAGAGTCAACAGTATTAGAAACTGTAAGAAAATCACGGCGCCCCACGTTTTTGAGCGCTTATAGTAGAGTGATCGCTTGCATGGCATTATTGTGATGTATAGCATTTATTTTCTACTTTTTAGTTCAATCAGAAAATGTGGGTTTTTTAAAACTTTTTTAATGATTATTATTTTCTACTTTTTAGTCTTTGTCTGTTTGTTTGCATTAAAATCTCGTAAAAGTTGTATAGCATTAAAGTCTCGTAAAAAGACAACTCGTAAAAAACACGTTGTGTGAATACGTTACTGACTAGAACACATAGATTTGAACCAGCGACGAGTGGGATAGCCCCATAGCAATCGTGTGCCCAACCACTCGACCATATCGTCTCCCCCAAACTGGCCACCAGTGGTAATATTTACCTCCTGTAAGTTTAAAGTCGGTTAAAACTAAATTATCTGCCCCTAAGCCTGTCGCGACTTGGGATCGTTCGCTTCACTGCGCGCGGCAAGAGAGAGGCTAGCTACGCGTCGCTGGTTTTTTTTTCTAATGGCTCGCAGAGGAGAATTATATATATAGATTATATAGCGGTCTAAAATGCTCAATAAAATGTTTCCATTGATCAATTTAGTAATAATAACAATTGAATATTCGATGGTCATCCAAAAGAAAGCTTCCCTGAAAATTTCAGCGCGCTAGCTAACTGGGAAGTGCCAGAAATTTCGATCGCAAGATTGGATTGGAAAGACAAACAAACAGAGAAAGCAAGTTAAAGAAAACGTGGGGAAAAAATGGCCTGTTGATGAAGGATACAACGGGCGCTAGGTTAATAGCTGTCTATTTTCTTTAAACTAAAACCAAAACCAAAATCACCACCTTAATCAATTCAATTTAACCGGAAACGAAAAATGACATTGAAAACGGATTTTTATCCAGAATCGGTACTTGAATCAGATTTATTCTTAATCTCCACGTAGTTACTGCACATTGATACTAATGTTACCGTTATTGAATAAATAAGTAAGTAATTTAAAAAAAATACCCCAACTAATCTCAATCATGACAAAAGTCGCATTTAGAGTCGCTTTTAGGCGACTCTATTTGCCGCCCCCCCCCCCCCTCCCCCCACACACACACACCTCAAAGTATAGAGAAAGTCTTGTAATCGTGCAAAAAAAAAAACAAAAAAAAAACCGAGATTTTTTTTACAAATCGATAACTTGAGTACCGTTACAGCTAGATTGATGAAATTTCATATATAAGTATTTTATCAAAATCGTAGATCCGTATCAACTTTTGAGCGATTTCCGATAACCTGAAGTGGTACTTTTTCTACTTTGAATTTTTCAAAAGCCTATATAAACTTGAGTACTATTTCAGATAGATAAATGAAATTTCACATTTAAGTAAAAGATCTAATTCTCTACCTTCTGAGTAATTTCCGTTGACCGGAAATACTAATTTACGCTATTTCCGATTTCTCAAAAAACGCATGTAAATTTATAAAGCACTAATAATATTTTTCTATGAGATTCTATTCTATTTTTAAAAGTTTAAGTAATTAAAAATCATGTCTATATTCCAAGTAATATAAGAATATTCGAGAAAGTTTAGGGGAGATCACTCCCGGTTTATTTTTCCTGTGACTTTTTTCCTACAATCGTAATGGTTTACTAGAATCTAGATCTAGATCTAGATGAGAATCTAGATTTAGACTCTAGAATCTAGATTATAGATGGGGTCCATGCAAAAAACGTAAATTTTCATCCTCCTTACGACTACCCCCCCCCCCCCCCCAATGTATTTAGATCTAGTATTTAGTAAAGAAAATAGCATTTTTTTAATAAACATTAGATCAAGATCTAGATCTAGATCTATATGTTCTGAAGCCTATCCCATTCAATTTCAGTTAATTTTTTTCTAGATCTAGAACTAGATCTAGGCCTAAACATTTTTTTAAAAAGACGCTACGACGGGAAGAGGCTTTGCTTGTCCCGGCAACATAAAATGGCCGCCTACAAGACGAGTTGCTTTTAATTGCTCATATCCCACTGTGGGTAATTTAATGGATCAAATTTTGATATGAATAGACTTATAAATGGACATCTATTTGCTACCAATTCTAATGTTTCTGTATAAAACATTCAAATAACAATTCAATTACTATTCAAAGTGAAAGTTAGTATACTAAGTATAGTTAAGTATAGTTACTATAAAAGTTACGGAGTTGTTCAGGTCGAGGCACGTAGTCGAGGCAAGCAGTCTAGATCTAGATCTAGATCTAGATCTAGTTTAATCTAGGACATAGATCTAGATCTAGATTCTAGTAGTAGACCTAGAATCTAGATCTAGAATCTAGTACTAACTTACTAATCTAATAGATTCTAGATCTCTAGGTCAACATCTAGATCTGGTAATCTGTCGTTTTAGGTACGTAAAATCGCCCGCGACTAGTAATGTGAAAAACAGGTGACTCCTTAAATTTTAATAATTATTTCACATTTTGAGGAGGATTTATGTTTTGAAAATACAGTTTCCTTGTTTCATTTAGATGTAGATCTATGTAGATCTAGATCTACCTGTTTTAAAACAATTGAATTAAAACTTGGCCGATTCTAGTCGGAATAAGATACGCATGCGATACGCATGCGCAATGGAGAGAAACTACGACTTGCCTTCGCGGCGATGTTTTCGATGGTACTGCGCATGCGTGTGTTTACAACCGCACAGTGTTTCTTCCAGACTTTTTTCTCCGGGGGGGCACTTGAAATCTTCGGGGGGGGGGGGGGGGGGGCGGTAAACTTTCTTCGGGGGGGCGGACACTGTTAAAAATATATATTTTCTATAATAGACTATATAAATTATATAAATTTCATTTCGTTCGGGGGGGCGGTAAAATTTTTTCGGGGGGGGGGGGGGGGCTTTGCCTCCCCGAAGAGATGCCTGGAAGAAACTCTGCAACCGCAGAACCCTAAAACCAACCCTAATCCTATCCCTAACCCTATCCCTAATCCTAACCCTAATCCTAACCCTAACCCTAGCCCTAATCCTAGCCCTAATCCTAACCCTAACCCTAACCCTAATCCTACCCCTAACCCTCATTCTAGCCCTAACCCTAGCCATAGGTCACTGCGCATGCGCAGAGCTATCTTTTGCCGACTAAGTGGAGACGTTGGGGAGAAAAATCTTCTTCCGAGTAGACACTTCGTTAAAACTTTATAGATCTAGATTCTAGATCTAGTAATAAATGACGACTAGCCATGTTTCCAACAGATTCAACCATGCTCATTTAGACATTTACTATAGCAGCCAACATGTTTCTTTTTTTTTTATTGTAAACTTATAGCGCAAGATTCAGGGGAAGCCACTCTAACTTACAGATGGCCGCTTTTTATATAGCAAATCCTGTTTGCAAACACTGCCGTTTAAAGTTAATTTACTAGGCCTATATATATTAATATATATTTAGCCATTGATTTAGGTTTATCATTCATTTATCTAATATATCACAATATTGAATAGGCTATACTAAAGCCTTGACATTACTAGCCGCGGGTAATTTTACGTACCTAAAACAATAGATTACCCTAGAATCTAGATCTAGATCGAATCTAGATCTACTAGTAATACTAATAGTAGTAGATCTATACTTATAGGCCTAGATCTAGTAATATTAATAATACTTAATAGTTAATAATAGGCCCTAGACTCTTAGAGTCACTCTAGTAATGGCTACTGATATAGATCTAGATCTTATATATTCAATAGTATACTATAGTATACAGTATAATAGGGCCTACTAGATCTAGATATCTAGATATAGATCTACCTAAATTTAAATCTAGTAACTAGGCCCCTATGCCCTATACTATCTAGCCTTTTAAATTTATAGGCCTACTAATTTAATACTCTTAGATCTTTCTTAGACTAGAGCTAAGAGTAGAAATCTAGAGCTAGTACTAGATCTAGATCTACTGATTTTGTATAGGCCTAAGTATCATCAGTATGTAATTGAATTAACAGAATTATTGATGGAGCTAAAGTTATTTATTTAGGTAGTTTAGGCCTACTTTCTTTAAGTAGATCTAGTTGTTATCACTTACTTGAATATTTACTTATTAAAATACTTATTACTAAGTTACTTTACTAATACTATAGATTAGATTAGTATAGATTATAGATAGCATCAAAGTATTATAGGCCTAAATCAGTAGCGTACGCAGGGGGGAGCAGGGGGAGCGGCCGCTCCCCCTCTGGCCATTGTTTGCAAAGTGGCGCCTTTTTAGAAACTTTTTAACTCAAAGTTTTAAACATTGATATTTGTTAAAAAATTATCTTTGGTCGGCACATTTGAAACGTAAATCTCTGTGAATATTGTTTTTTCAATTACCAGTAAAAGGTGTGTGAGCAGTACAGTGATCTAAACCATACCTTCTCATTATGTTAAAAAGTTATCTTTAAAGAACACAAAAAGTCCGTAGCTAATTAAAAAGTGCATAATCTGAAATGTAAGACCGATATTTTAGTTATATGTAAGCTATCATTCCGAAAGCTTTACTTCTATATTTAAAAGCTGGCTTTTATACCAACTCTGATTTTAAAAACTTTCATTATGCTGTAATAGTTTAGCATTTATAATGACAATATATTTGATCCTGACTGTAGAAAAAACATTTTTGTAAAAACGAATAGTGTTAAGCTACTTCATTAGATTCAAAAGTAATTATTGATTTGTTTTGATATTTATAATAAAATGTGTAGACATATACATATTTATTTTAAGATATTGATTATTTCCCCTTTTCGCTAGTCTTAATAGATGACACAGAATTATTATGTAATTTTCGTTACAAGAATTACGAAACAGATTATGCCGCGTTCGTTGTTTTTGGTTGTAGTGTGTTTATATATATATATATATATATATATATATATATATATATATATATATATATATATATATATATATATAAATTTTTTTTTTTTTTTTTTTTTTAGAGTGATAACATATTTTTTGATTCGTCGACCTACATTGTGTGTTTTTTTTTTATTTCTTCAGAGTGCTAATTCAAATTTATTTTACATCACATCGAAGCAATAACATACAGCTAATATATATATATATATATAAATATATATATATATATATATATATATATATATATATATATATATATATATATATATATATACTTATATAGAAAATATTACAAATTCGGCGCCTTTTTTTGCTATTTCCGCTCCCCCTACAACAAAACCTGGATACGCCTCTGGCCTAAATATTATAATTATACTTACAGTTGAGTGTAATAGTAATAGTATAATTAATAATAGAGTATAGACTACATCTAGTTATTAAGTAACTACTAGTCACAGTATGACTAGAGTAGGCTAGTATATTTAGTATGGAGTGTAATCTCACTGAGGCTAGATCTAGAATCTAGATCTATGTAGCGTTGGATATTATCTGTTTAATGTTTGTTTGAGTTTTGTAAACATTAGTAATTGTAAATCTTTTATTATTTCACTGTTGAAAAAATAATATATACTATAAATTAATCAAGGGCTTACGAAGTAATTTTATTAAATAAAACTCTTTCTATTTAAACTAGATGGCGCAAAATAAAATATGGTTTAGAGTACTTTAGATGGATTGCTGAATGGTGCGACAGACTACATTAAATTTTATTGTTCTACTGTTTTCACATTTTTTTTACTGCTAAACCATTTGTCAATAATAACCGACGCTACATAGTGAGATTACCAAATAGAGTATAGAGGCCTATTCTATTAAAATGAATGTTTTTGAAATTGTTTTTAAAAATGTTGTTTTACTTTTCCTTCCTAATTGAAATAATATAAGCTATACAAGATGGATGAAAAAACAGCATCCACGTGTGAAATGGTAGTCAAACAAGAAACTTCAGATGACATCCAACTTTCTGCAGTTGCTGACTTCAGTCCTCATAATTTACTTGAAGTTTTAAATAGTGCAGACTCTACCTCTCTTCATTCATCAACTGAATATACCCAACCACATTTTAAACCAGCATGTGACACCGGTGTGAATGCTTCAATTGACAATTTTCATCAAGTAAAAACTGAGATTTGTGATGATTTAACTGACCTGAAGCTGATGCATGCTGAATTGAATGATAATTTATCTATTGCCTCTGGTCAATCAATTCAAGATAAAAATGTAAAAGTTGTTACTGAAAGTTTTCTTGAGAAATTTGAAAGACATCAGCCAGTAGACAAAAATAATGTGAATATGAACATAAATAATTTACATAATTATTATAATAGTAATACGCAGAAAAAAACAATCAAACCTGGAGAAGTATGGGAAATGTGTAGCTTGAAGTTTATGTTAAATGAAAAAAAAGTACATAGACCTAAAAATGTTGAGCTGGATCGGAATATGCATGGTTGCAAAGTATGTGAAAAACGTAAGAAAAATCACTCAAGTGGAAAAGATCAAGAGCGTGATGTGTGTCATAAGAAATTTACTCTAAAGGTTAATTTAGAACTGCATAAAAAGTTTTCCTGTGTGAAAAAAACAGAGTTGTCTGATAAGTGCCCAAAAAAGGATATTTCTCAAAAACAATTAACCTTGCATAAAAAGGTAGAGCCCAAAGAAAAATTAGAGTGTGATGTATGCCAGAAGAAATTTTCTTATAAGAGCCAATTAACTATTCATCAATATAGCCATACTGGAGAAAAACCACATGAGTGTGAAGTATGTCAAAAAAGATTTTCAACACTTTATTATTTAACAGAGCATAGATATTTACACAGTAAAGAAAAAACTTTTTTATGCAATGAGTGCCCTAAAATGTTTATGACACAAAAACAACTGAAAATTCATAAAATAGTACATACAGGAAAAAAATATGAGTGTGATGTATGTCAGAAAAGATTTGCTACAAATTCTTATTTAACTGAACATAAAAAATTACACGGTGACGAAAAATTCTATTTATGTGATGAGTGCCCAGAAATGTTTGCTACTAAAAACCGATTCAACTTACATAAAAAGGTACATTCTGAAAGCGAATTTGAGTGTGATGTTTGTCAGAAAAAGTTTAATCGCAAGAACTTGTATAAATTTCATAAAAAATTTCATACTAGAGAAAAACCATCTAAGTGTGATGTATTTCCTAAAACTTTTTCTCGGAGTACTTTAAAACAAGATGAAAAATTACATAGTAAAGTTAATACAGAAGAAACTTATTTATGTAAAGATTGTCCAAAAATGTATTGTAGTGAAGAATTATTAATCATGCATAAAAAGGTGCATAATAAATATGAGTGTGATGAATGTCACAAAGGGTTTTGTCACAAGCACAAATTAAATAGTCATAAGAAAATTAATCCTGTAGAAAAGCCAAATGAGTTTGATGGATGTCATAAAAGTATTAATCAAAGTTGTACTTTGGAACAGATTAAAAAAGAACCCTTAGAAGAGATGACACATGACTGTGAATTATCACATGAACAGGCCACTGTTTGTGGTACTTTGACACACGAAGAAAGAAAATCAATTGGTTGTGATGAGGGAGAAAGAAAGGATTATCTGTGTGCTCATTCAGAAGAACAGAAAAAAAATCACTTGAGAGAAAAGACTCTTGAATGTAATGTATGTCAGAAGAAATTTTCTTATAAGAGCCAATTAACTATTCATCAATATAGCCATACTGGAGAAAAACCACATGAGTGTGAAGTATGTCAAAAAAGATTTTCAACACTTCATTATTTAACAGAGCATAGATATTTACACAGTAAAGAAAAAACTTTTTCATGTAATGAGTGCCCAAAAATGTTTATTACACGTAAACAACTAAGCATTCATAAAAATTTACATACCGGAAAAAAATATGAGTGTGATGTATGTCAGAAAAGATTTGCTACAAATTCTTATTTAACTGAACATAAAAAATTACACGGTGACGAAAAATTCTATTTATGTGATGAGTGCCCAGAAATGTTTGCTACTAAAAACCGATTAAACTTACATAAAAAGGTACATTCTGAAAAAAAGATTTGAGTGTGATGTTAGTCAGAAAAAGTATTGCAAGAACTTGCTAAAATTTCACAATGAAGAACAACCATCTAAGTGTGATGTATTTCCTAAAACTTTTTCTTATAGTAATTCAAAAGATGATAAAAAAGTTACAGGTGACAAAGTGGTCTATCGGTAGAGAGCTGGACTGCTAACCCTTGAGTCTCAATTTCGAATCCATGTTCAAGTCAGTAGACCGTCCCTGAGTCCACCCAACTCTGATGGGAACCTAATTGATGTTAGGGAAAGTAAAGGCTGCTGGGCATAGTGCTGACCACACTATCCCTTCATATACCGAGGTCACAGAAACAAGTGAACTCTACCTCACTTGCCCTATAGACTGTCAGGTTTGAAAGGGAACTTTACTTTTTTAAAAAGTTACATAGTAAGGTTAATACAGGAAAAAACTATTTATGTAATGATTGTCCAAAAATGTATCGTTGTGAAGAACTATTATTTTAATCATGCAAAAAAAGTGCATTAATATGACTGTTATGTTTAAAAATGATTATGATGTTTTAAAATATAGCAATTTCTTGCTATCACACAAACAATTGTTGTAAGTGTAATTCACATACTTAATGAACTTTATGCTATTTTTAAAATTGCAATAAACTTCCTTTCATTTTTAAGCGTTTTCTTATTTTTGTATGGCATTGTGTTTTTTAAAATGTTATTCACTCTTATAGTTAGTATATCACTCAACTATAATAAACTAGCTCTTATAGTTATTGCGCATAAGCACCTTGCTGTTAAGTAATTTAACACTTAGAAAAGAAACAAATTGTATTAATAATTAAAGCATATTGTGTAACAGTAAAATAAGGAAGAAATGGTTGGTGGCGCGCTTTTTCGCCAATGTAAATTGGATGGACCGGTGATTAAATAAGTCGTTTAACACTTAGAATATAAAGCAATTGTATTAACGCGTAATTTACAATTTCACTAGCCAGTTTTGTTTAGAAATGGCGCAACTAGTTCTTTGTAAGATTCTCACGATTCTCTCGACTTCAACTTGAGGGATCAAATATTTTTACTTGATTGCATTACATCATGCCTGGATCACTTTATTAAAGAGAAATAAATATCACGGATTCTTTAATCGCTATCCGATCATTAAAATAGCATACGGTCGGAGCTTGTTGGCGGAAAAAATTTTGTCGAAATTTTAAGAGCTAAAAAAATTGATATAGCATATCGAATAGATCAACTTTTTGATTGCTTGTTTCATAACAAGTCATATAGTAAAACTAAACGATGAAAAAATGGTACAGCACGAAGATTGCTAATGATTTGTTACTTTGTTCAACCTTACTGATAATTTCAAAATGTTAGATCTATATACTATTATAGAAATTGTTCTAAAGACATGACCAAAATAAAAAAAAAAAATTTTTTTTTTACAAACTACTCTAAAGCAGAGGTTCTTAACCTTTTTGCAGAAACCAAACACTAACAGTTCATATGCGCCTTCTCCGAGTTCTTAATAGTTTTATCGTCCACATGAATTATTAGAGTCGGGTGTGTGTCTTGACCTCCGCCGAAGCTCTGAGACTTACTTTCCAAACCTCTTGGGTTTGATCAAACACACGTTGAGAACCATTGCTGTAAACACTTTTGATTTCTTAATTTTTATGCGCTTCGGTTCCCCAAGAAGCGTAGGCAACACTTCGTAAACTCACTTGATTTTTATGAAGATGCCTCCCTATCTCTATTTCAAACGATTTCCTTTAGGACTTTTTGTCTCATTCTCTTCCTCTTTCCCCGTGGACATTACACTAACACCTGCTTTGTAATGTTATTTACGGTCTTTCTAATATGGTGCCCTAACCACCACTTTTCCATGCTCTTATTTCATTCTCCGCTGTGTAGGGGTCGGCGTGGTCGAGTCGGTAAAGCTAAACCGAAAAGTCTCGAGTTCGAACCCTCGGGCAGATGAGGCTCGTTAGCTGGGGACTGTCTCTCTCTTCTAGGAGAGACAACTCCAAAATTAAACAACTGCTGCCTTGTAGTTTGTTCTTGGACAAAGGCTATGGAAACAAATCCAAAAAGAAAAGCAGGCTGAAATCGGAGAATGGCCTCAATGGCGCATAACCAGTTGACACGTAACGCTTAATTGTGTTGGAGGCGTGGTCGAGTCGGCAAAAAGCTCATGGTTGATAAATACGAACAAAGTCTCGAGTTCAAACCCACTGGCAGATAAATCTCGATCCCCTTCAACACTAATAATTAAGAACGAAGAAGAAGAAGATTCTCCGCTGTCTGTAACCTAGCTCCAAGCCATACAGTAAAAGAGACTTCACATTTAGCCATAGATCCCGATTTAATCTTTTTGACAATGCATTTGAATTCCACATTCGCGTAGAAGGTTAAAACTCGTTTTAACGCTGCTGATTCTAATCAGAACGTCATTGGCGGTGCCATTATCATTAAACTGGTTATTATTACTTATTCAACCAGTACAATTAGTTCTGCATTTGTTGTTGACTGTGTGCGAGAAGGCAGCGCACATCTGCGAAATCCAAGACTTCAGAAAAATTCAACTGCTATTTTGAGAGGGGGGGGGGTGTAGGCTGAGGTGTGACGTCATTTTAGGGGGGGGGGGTCTGGCTTTTTGTGACAATGTGTGACGGAGGGGAGGGAAGAGGTAAAAATCGTCAAGAAAAAAGCGTGACGTAATTTTTTTTTAAAACATCGATATTTTTCCAAAATTGCAGTTGAATTTTTCTGAAAACAGATATTTTTCCAAAATCTTGTCTGAACTCTGTCAACATGGAGTATTTTAATCAATTCCTATTGCAATTTATCAAAAGTTTTCTAAAACGCGAAATAACGTCTAAAATTCGTATTCTAACAATCTAACATTGCTTTTTTATAATGCAAAAGTGTGAGTCGCGCCCCTCGATGAGATGCTCGGAAGAAACTCTGGTATACACACCGTGTTTATTTTTTAATTTGCTGATAATGATAAAAAAAAGACTGGTTTAAATTTAAAACGTATTGTATAATAATATTTGTTCCCCATGTGGATCTCGATCTAGATCTATAGATCTAGTTTTTATAACAACCTTCCTTTGTTCACTTTTGTCATGCGTAGGCTGTCTTATTAGTGTGTAGAGGGTGCCTCATCCGTAGGCTAGGCCTAGGGCCTAAGGAAAAAATCGAAGGCCTCATCCCATTATACTTCTAGACAGTATTGAGTAGGCCTAACTAGATCTAGATCTAGATCTAAAATTAGGTCTTGTGTTGGATCGGCTGAGCAGAGTTAGATAATATTCAATTAATTCAAGTACTAGTTCATGATCTAGATCTAGATCACTTGGTAATCTATCGTTTACGCCCGCGGCTAGTAATGTACGAAAAAGTTACCTCATTGTCAAGGCTTTAATAGAATTTAATAATAATTCTATGGTTTTAGGTACGTAAAATCGGCCTAGACTAGACTAGTAATGTGAAAAAAAGGCGACTCATTAAATTTTAGTAATTATTTCACATTTTTAGGAGGATTTTTGTATTGGAAGATACAAAAATGTTTCAAAGTTTCATTAATGTAGATCTACCTGCTTTTAAATTTTAAACAAATTAAAACTTTTCAGTAATAGATGAAGACTAGCAATGTTTTCATCAGATGCAACCAAGCTCATTTACTTTAGCAGCCATCAAGTTATTTTTTTGTAGCATTATTGTTAGAGATTCAGGGGAAACCACTTTAACTTACAGATGGCGCTGAAATCTAGCTCTCAAACAATGCTTTTTAAAGTTAATTTCGGCCTATATTGATATATTTACTATAATATTTACCCATTGATTATTAAGTTATCTAGGCCTATAATATTTGACACAAATATATCACAATATACTATATACTTCTATTAAACTTAGCAATGAGGCAACTTTTTCGCCCATTACTACCCTCGCCAATTTTATGCACCTGAAACGATAGATTACTTGTTATTGTTATACTAATGTATTTACTACTTAGAATAGTATTGACTTGGTATAAGTATGATAGTAATTGAATTATTGATGGAGTTAGTTATTTATTTAGGCATTTAGGTAATTTAGGCTTATTTTAAGTAGACCTAGATCTACTAATTACTAAGTTATTACTAAATTACTTTACTATAGTTAGCATCAAAGTAGTATACAGTGTAATAGTATAATAATAGAGTATAGACTACATCTCCAACACAATTAAGCATTACGTGTCAACTGGTTATGCGCCATTGAGGCCATTGACTCCGATTTCAGCCTGCTTTTCTTTTTGGATTTGCTTCCATAGCCTTTGTCCAACCAAGAACAAACTACAAGACAGCAGTTGTTTAATTTTGGAGTTGTCTCTCCTAGAAGAGTGGCTGTCCCTAGCTAACGAGCCTCATCTGCCCGAGGGTTCGAACTCGAGACTTTTCGGTTTAGCAACCATGAGCTTTACCGACTCGACCACGCCGACCCCTAGATCTAGTTACTAGTAACTAGTATCACAGAATATGACTAGACTAGGCTGCACTAGAGTAGACTAGTTTAATATTTAGTATGGAGTGTAATCTCACTGTGACTAGATCTAGATCTATAAGCATTGGATATTATCTGTTTAATGTTTGTTTGAGTTTTATAAACATTAGTGATTGTAAATGTTTTATTATTTGACCGTTAAAAAAATAATATGTAATGTAAATAAATCAAGGGCTTATGAAGAAATTTTATTAAATAAAACTCTTTCTATTTAAACTAGTTGGCGCAACATAAAATATGGTTTACAGTACTTTAGATGGATTGCTGAATGGTGTGCCATTGTTCTACTGTATTCACATTTTTTTCCCACGTTTTCTTTAACTTGCTTTCTCTGTTTGTGTGTTTGTTTGTCTTTCCAATCAAATCTTGCGATCGAAATTTCTGGCACTTCCCAGTTAGCTAGCGCGCTGAAATTTTCAGGGAAGCTTTCTTTTGGATGACCATTGAATATTCAATTGTTATTATTACTAAATTGATCAATGGAAACATTTTATTGAGCATTTTAGACCGCTATATAATCTATATATATAATTCTCCTCTGCTAGCCATTAGAAAAAAAAACCAGCGACGCGTACCTCGCGCGCAGTGAAGCGAACGATCACATGTCGCCACAGGCTTAGGGGCAGAGAATTTAGCTTGAACCGAGTTTAAACTTACAGGAGGTAGGCCAGTTTGGGGGAGACGATATGGTCGAGTGGTTGGGCACACGATTGCTATCCCACTCGACACGGGTTCAAATCTATGTGTTCTAGTCAGTAACGTATTCAAACAACGTGTTTTTTACGAGTTGTCTTTTTACGAGTTGTCTTTTTACGAGTTGTCTTTTTACGAGTTGTCTTTTTACGAGTTGTCTTTTTACGAGTTGTCTTTTTACGAGTTGTCTTTTTACGAGTTGTCTTCGTTTACCCAAAAAAAGTGAAAAGATAAAATCGATAGCAAGATTTTAATGCAAACAAACAGACAAAGACTAAAAAGTAGAAAATAATAATCATTAAAAAAGTTTTAAAAAACCCACGTTTTCTGATTGAACTAAAAAGTAGAAAATAAATGCTATAGGCCCTACATCACAATAATGCAAGCGATCACTCTACTATAAGCGAGCAAAAACGTGGGGCGCCGTGATTTTCTTACAGTTTCTAATACTGTTGACTCTCTACAAGCTCCCTAATAAAAGTCAATAGTATTATCTAATCAATAGTAATATAACTTTTACTTCGGCGCCCCACGTTTTTCATCGCTTATAGTAGAGTGATCGCTTGCATTATTGTGATGTAGGGCCTATAGCATTTATTTTCTACTTTTTAGTTCAATCAGAAAACGTGGGTTTTTTAAAACTTTTTTAATGATTATTATTACTGCTAAACCATTCGGCAATAATAAATGACGCTACATCGAGAGATTACCGAATAGAGTATAGAGGCCTATTCTATTAAAATTAATGTTTTTAAAATTGTTTTTAAAAATGTTGTTTTACTTTTCCTTCCTAATTGAAATAATACAAGCTATACAAGATGTGTGAAAAAACAGCAGCTACATATGAAATGGTAGTCAAGCAGGAAACTTCAAATGACATCCAACTTTCTGCAGTTGCTGACTTCAGTCCTTATACTACTTATAGTTTACTTGAAGTTTTAAATAGTGCAGACTCTACCTCTCTTCATTCGTCAACTGAATATACCCAACCACACTTTAAACCAGCACCTCTCACAGATGTTAATTTTTTAATTGACAATTTCCATCAAGTAAAAACTGAGATTTGTGACGATTTAACTGAGCTGAAGCAGATGCATGCTGAATTGATTGATAATTTATCTATTGCCTCTGGTCAATCAATTCAAGATAAAAATGTAAAAGTTGTTACAGAAAGTTTTCTTGAGAAATTTGAAAGACATCAGCCAGTAGACAAAATTAAAGTGAATACGAACATAAATAATTTGCAAAGTGATTGTAATACACAGAAAAAAACAATCAAACCAGGAGAAATATGGGAAATGTGTAGCTTGAAGTTTATGTTTAAAGAAAAAAAATTATGCAGACCTAAAAATGTTGAGCTGGATAGGAATCCACATGGTTACAAAGTATGTGTAGTTAAGTTGTTGCTGGGCAATCGTCCAGAAAAACGTAAGAAAAATCACTCAAGTGGAAAATATCAAGAGTGTGATGTGTGTCATAAGAAATTTACTCTAAAGGTTAATTTAGAACTGCATAAAAAGTTTTCCTGTGTGAAAAAAACAGAGTTGTCTGATAAGTGCCCAAAAAAGGATATTACTCAAAAACAATTAACCTTGCATAAAAAGGTAGATCCCAAAGAAAAATTAGAGTGTGATGTATGTCAGAAGAAATTTTCTTATAAGAGCCATTTAACTATTCATCAAAATAGTCATACTGAAAAAAACCCACATCAGTGTGAAGTATTTCCTAAAACTTTTTCTCATAGTACTTCAAAACAAGATAAAAAATTACACAATAAAGTTAATACAGGTAAAACATATTTGTGTAAAGATTGTCCAAAAATGTATTGTAGTGAAGAATTATCAATCATGCATAAAAAGGTGCATAATAAATATGAGTGTGATGAATGTCACAAAGGGTTTTGTCACAAGCACAAATTAAATAGTCATAAGAAAATTAATCCTGTAGAAAAGCCAAATGAGTTTGATGTATGTCATAAAAGTATTAATCAAAGTTGTACTTTGGAACAACATAAAAAAGTAGGCCTACACTTAGGAGAGATGACACATGGCTGTAAAATGTTTCATGAACAGTCCATTGAACAAGTCCATTCAACACAAGAAGAAAGAAAATCAATTGGTTGTGATGAGGGACAAACAAAGCTTTATCTGTGTGCTTATTCAGAAGAACTGGAGAAAAATTATTTGAGAGAAAAGGCTCATGAATGTAATGTATGTCAAAAAAAGTTTACTTCAAGTCAAAGTTTAGCAGAACATACAAAATTACACAGTGAAGATAAAACTTATTTATGTAATGAGTGTCCAAAAATGTATTTTAGTAAAGAACTATTAATGAGACATAAAAAAGTACATTCCAAAGATAAATTTGAGTGTCATTTATGTCATAAAAAGTTTCCTGATAAGTACAGATTACATAGTCATAAAAAAACTCATACTGATACAAAACCATATGAATGTGTTGTATGTTGTAAAAAGTTTACTTTAAGTAGTACTTTAAAACAGCATACAAAAATACATGCACCCTATAGGGTAAAGGAATATGATTGTGACATTTGTAACAAGAGTTTTTTCACAAATGGTCATTTAACACATCATAAAAAACTACACTCAGGAGAAAAAGCTTTTCTATGTGATAAGTGCTCAAAAATGTATTTTACTCTAAATCAATTAAATGTGCATATAAAGGTCCATTCCAAAAGATATGAGTGTAACGTTTGTAAAAAAAAATTTGCCTACAGGGACAAATTGAATATTCATGAAAGAATTCATACAGGAGAGAAACCACATGAGTGTGATGTATGTGGTAGAAAGTTTTTACGAGCTGATTACTTAAAAAAACATAAACATCTTCACACACGTGTGTGATGTGCATAATAAAAGATTTCTACACATCAACTCCTATTAGAACTCAGTGTAAACAAAAGTTGGATCCCATGCTTGCGTCTATAGTCGGTGACTGAGTCTACTCAGCTTTGATAGGTACCTGACTCACCTTGGATAAAGTAACCAGCTAGTCATAGTGCTTGCCAAACTATCACTTTATATGTGGTGGTCACAGAAACATGTGAAAAAGAGTACTTTTACTTTCGATAAGCCAATGTTTTGAAAAGCGATTTATACATTTCTGAATGAAATTTTATGTAAGCATGAGTCTTAAAATGTTTTGTTTAGAAATAAAAATATGAGCCTGGCTTGTAATTTTTAATAAACCTAAATGTAATTGATTTTTTCACTCCCCAATCTATACTAATTTTATTTCATTTCTATTACACTCACAATTCATTTATTTGTAAGGAATTGTATCCATTAAAAACATTTCTTTGCAAAACTTTGATGTATGTGTTTTTTTATGACAAACTGTATTATTGAGTTTTATGTTTTAAAATGTAGCTATTTCTTGCTATCACAAAAAAAAATGATATAAGTGTTATTCTCATACTTACTGTAATTTTTAAAATTGCAATAAACTTTCTTTAAATTTTAAGCATTTTATTATGTTTTTGTATGCAGTGTTTTAAAAATGTTATTCACTCTTATAGTTATTAAGTTACTATATCACTTGTCTATAGTGAACTAGCCCTTTTAATTATTGTGAATTAACACTGCTGTTAAATAATTTAAAACAAAAACAAAGGAAATAAAAGTAGATTAACTGTTTAAGTTCTTTATTGAAGGCATCAATCATCAACTTTCAAGTTAAAACCTAACCCTTACCCCAGGCAACATATTTGGTACCCAATCACCGGCAACTGGGTGGATTACACTAGCTAAGCCAATGCAAAAATTTAATTTCAGTAAAACAATATAATAGTTACATATTTTGGATAGGGGCCGTCAATCTGATTACAGACCAGTTTGAATTTTCAAAATCTGACCATAAACAAAAAAGTTATGAATTTTTTAGTCATTAAAAAAACAGCATTTTTTTCAGACAACGGGGTAGACCCTGAAAGAGGAAAAATACTGGGATGGTATGGACCAAACTTTTAAGTTTTTCACTAAAAGTGGTATAAAAGCAAGCAGACTTCACCAATTGATATAATTTAATGTGATTTTGTAGATATTTGTATGCCGAATCCAATGATGCTATTTTAAAAAGTGTCTTTGTTTTTATGGAGTAAATTGTCTCCCTTATTAATAGCAGGGGTGGGTAACATCACTGATACAGTTGAAGGTATTATTGCAGTTTTCAGGGTGGCCAGGGGAAATCCCATCCATGTCCTCGCCTATGGGAGAGCTGGAAGGTGATAATAGAAGTTAATGATATGCTCAAGTAACAGCAAACCTGTGGGTGGACACCAAATATGGTGATCTGTACTCTTTTTCTGGTGCTCTGACATGCATAAACTGACAGTACCGTCGGTTAGAATCACAAGAGGTAAAGAAAATGCAGGAATAAGATTACTTGTTGGAGGCCATATGGGTCTAGGCAGTGGCGTAGCGAGGTCGGGTGTCACCCGGTGCGGCACTTAATGGTGTCACCCCCAGAGGCTGTAGCGACCCTTCCCGGGGACAAACTTTCAATTTTCTATGTGCACCCCCCCCCTCAAACTTTCAATTTGCTCCCCCACCCCTCAAACTTTCGATTAGCACCTCTGAAGAGACTATTTAACACTCGAATTAATCACTTAATTAAGTGGAATTATCGTTGTTCTCTATATATTTTACTATTTTTTGCCTTGGTGTCACCCCCCTAAATGGTGTCACCCGGTTCCACTGGGTCTAGGGCATTTTCCCCAGCCTTCCCCCCCACCCCTCCCCGCAGCAGATACTGCCCTCCTCTATGCTGAAGAACCCTATACCCAAACCTATAGAAAACCCTATACGAAACATTAAGCCTATATTGGCATAAATATAAACTCTATCCCCAAATTATCCCTAACGGGGGGGGGGGGGGGGGGGTAATGTTCTACTCACTGGCAATATATAGTGATTAGTATTCTAAAATGAGCATAGTAAGTAGGCCTAATAGTTTATAGTAGGGTTGTCATAAAACAAATTAAGTCTACATGATAAAGGAACAAAATATTACACAATCCAAATAAACAACATTATTGTCAATAAAATATTTTGAATTTAGACTTCTAAACCAGTGCTTTTTGATATAACAAATTACGAAAACACGTATATTCTATTTCTAGTATAGGCTAGAATCTGTTCACTAGGCCTAAAGGAGTCTAGTCTAAAAATGTAGATCTAGATCTAGATCTAGCTTGCAACGTTCTTATCAGGTGGTCAAAATCTGACCAACCACCGCTTAGCCTCAGTCCGCCATCTTAGGCTACAATGCGCACAATATCGAAAGTAGATCAAAATCTTACCCCATAGGCCTAGTAGATCTATTAATTTCTACTCTGTTGATTAAAAAAAACTGGCAGACGTTTTCGTCCCTTTTAAACGTAAGATTACAGTAACTTTTTTCACCCATCGAGCTTTCTATTGGCCTACGGTTTAAAATTGCAGTCAACCAAATTGGTTCTAGATCTAAGTTTAGAGTTTAGACACTGTTAGACTGTTAGACAGATTTTAATTTTTATGATTTTATTTTAATATATAAAAATTATATGGCCGATTCTAGTCGGAATAAGATTCGCATGCGATACGCATGCGCAATGGAGAGAAACTACGACTTAGCGGCGATGTTTTCGATGGTACTGCGCATGCGTGTGTTTACAACCGCAGAACCCTAATAGGCTAATACCAACCCTAATCCTATCCTTAACCCTATCCCTAATCCTATCCCTAACCCTAATCCTATCCCTAACCCTAGCCCTAATCCTATCCCTAACCCTATCCCTAACCCTATCCCTAATCCTACCCCTAACCCTCATTCTAGCCCTAACCCTAGCCATAGGTCACTGCGCATGCGCAGAACTATCTTTTGCCGAAAAATCTTATTCCGAGTAGACACTTCGAAATTATATATAGATCTAGATCTAGATCTAGAATCTAATTATTTATTCATATACTAGGGCTAATAAATAATTTACTATTTAGCCTAGATCTAGATCTAGTTACTATTTTTAGACTGTTAGAGGAAGGATTAAGAATTCCGGTAATCTATCGTTTTAGGTACGTAAAATCGCCCGCGACTAGTAATGTGAAAAACAGGTGACTCCTTACATTTTAATAATTATTTCACATTTTGAGGAGGATTTATGTTTTGAAAAATACAAAAATGTTTCCTTGTTTCATTTATGTACCTGTTTCTAAACAATTGAATTAAAACTTTTCAGTAATAAATGAACACCAGCGATGTTTCCAACAGATGCAACCATGCTCATTTACTATAGCAGCCATCTTGTTAAAGTTTTATTTTTATAGACTTATAGCGCAAGATTCAGGCGGAAGTCACTCTATTTTACAAATGGCTGCTGTTTATATAGCAAATCTTGCTTGCAGACACTGCTGTTTAAAGTTAATTTCGGGCGTATATTGATATATTTAGCCATTGATTTAGGTTTATTATTCATTTATCTATAATATTTGACACAAACATATCACAATATACTTCTATTACAGCCTTGACAATGAGGTAACGTTTTTGTACATTAATAGCCGCGGGCGATTTTACGTACCCAAAACGATAGATTACCAGAATTCCATTGGTACCAAATTTATATTTAATATTTCTAGCTTCAATAGGAGAGGAGAAATAATTTTTTTCTGTTTAAAATGTATGAGTCTTACTTATTTATACTTAAGTTAAGTAGATCTAAGTCTTAAGGCCTAATCTCTGTAAAAAATGAAATTAAAAAATTGTGGACGTCATAAATGAATGACCCCTAATGATAAATTAATATTATGAATCAGGGGTGGTTCCTTTCTGTAAATTTGCATTAATAATTGTGCAGGCTTGTTTCTGTTTGATGTTATGCCCTTTATTTTTAAAAATGTAGGCTACATTTTTACTAGGACTAATTATATACTATAGGAATAAACAACATGGGCGATAAAGGTCCAAATCTTAAAAAATTAATAAAAAATGTATTTGTAAAATTCTATCACAATTTCTTTATAAAATAAGAACCACAAGTGGTTTATTTAACTCATTTTGCATAGTTTTGTGTATAGGCAACTGTTTATATATTAAAATAAAGTTGATTTAGAGCTTAGGACGTATATTGTTTTCAAATCAATTTATTTATAGGCAAAAATGAAAGAAAATGAAAAGTGATTGCATTAGGTTATAGCTGAACCTCAGTAGATTTTGAAAATGTAGTTGCTTTGTGTATTGGAAATTAATATGATATTAATTTTAAATTAATAAGAGACAGTGGTAAAAACAAAATTTGAAAAATCAGCCAAGAGCTCTAGGTAGGTTTTTGTATGAAAATTATCTACCTTTGTTCTAATGCTACATACTAGACTAGATCTAGCTAGATCTAGTACTAGCTAGTGGCTCCTAGTCCTAACTTCAACTTGAGTCACTTGACTTAAGACAAGACCTAGAGTCTAGCTACTAGTAACTAGAGTAGAGTCCTAGATCTAGCTAAAAAGCTAGACTCTAGTCTAGCTAGATCTAATCCAGCTAGAGCTAGAGTAGCCCTATTTTTTTTTACATTTAATAATAGAATAATTTATAGATTTAGTGACTAGTGGCCTACTACTTATTTAGGAATTATTCTAAATTCTAGGCTAAGAAACTAAGATAATACTTTTTTTTTAAGCCTATTGATTTAATTATTACTAATTATTAGATCTATGTCTAAGCCCTAAGACGCCCTAAGAGTGGCCAAGACTATGACCTAAGAGTCCTAAGAGGATTAGGTCTAAATAATTATATTTAATTATTTGTTAGATATATGTTGGCCAACCAGTTTTCAAACAATTTTATTTAAAATTTAGCATTTTTTGATGAAAGGCGGGAATTTTTTTTTTCAAAAACAATGATTTTAGTAGGATATATTCTGACCTCAAATTAGCTCACTGCGACCTTTGTACTGTTTCTTGTGATTTTAAAATCACCTGGAATTTATTTTAAACTCCTGGAAATCTCCTGGAAAATTCATGGAGTTTATTTTAAGTTTTGGAGCATGAACCCTGTTAAAAGCTTTTTAGTTGCCCAATGCCATGTAATTTCTTAAATGAAAAGTTAATTTTCCACCCTTTTTTCCAGTCCTACTCTTAAATGTCTATGTAGATGCATATGTTGATTTTATATATCTTGGATATTAAAATACATTATTGTTCTTCCTCAGTGCTAAATTTAGCAACAGTAAACAGCTGACAAGAATGGCTAATAAACATAAATCTTCAAGTAATAAGAAAGCCAAAGAAGACGATTCATCATCTTCATCTTCTTCATCATCATCTTCTTCATCTTCTTCGGCATCATCATCATCTAGCAGTGATACATCTGATGAAGATTATGTAGAAGAAGAAGAAAAGTCATTTAAGTGTAAGGTGTGTAGCAGAAAATTTGCTAGAAAATGTGCTTATGCGCGACATATAAAAGTTCACTCCAGCCCCCAAAGCAAATTTGAGTGTGATGTATGTCATAAAAAGTTTACAAAGAAGAAAGATTTATCTATGCACAAAATTCACTCAGGAAAAGATCATTCAGCAGAAAACACTGAAGAAAATGAGGCAGAAAATAAGTCAGTAGACAAACCCCTTGAATTGAATCTAAAAGACAAACCTTACGAGTGTGATGTGTGTCTGAAGAAATTTAAATACACAAGTACCCTAGCCAAGCATAAAAAAAAATTCCATCCCGTTGATAAACCAGTTAAAGATAAACCAGAAGAGACAGTTTTTGAGTGTAAGGTGTGTCATAAAAAATTTGAAAACAGGCGACGCTTGTATAATCATAATAAATCACATCTAAAAGACAAACCTTATGAGTGTGATGTGTGCCAAAAGAAGTTTGGACGTAAAGGATTTTTAGAGCAACATAAAGTGATTCACACTGGAGAGAAACCTTTTGAATGTGATGTATGTCAAAGAAAGTTTGTTTTCAGCCAACATTTACAACAACATAAAAAATATTTGCATGGAACAGATCAACCCTATCAGTGTGAGCAGTGTCCCCAAAAGTTTTTTCACCTGAAGACATTCCTACTGCATAAACAATACCACTCAGGCGTGAAACCATTTGAGTGTGATGTTTGTCAAAAGAGGTTTCATTTAAAAGGTAATTTAGATCTGCATAAGCAACTTCATACAGGTGATATGGAGCATCAGTGTGAAGTATGTCAGAGGAAATTTAACAGAAAGTTACTTTTAAATGTACATAAATTAAGTCACTTAAAAGTAAAACCAATTAAGTGTGATGGATGCAATAGAAGGTTTTTAAAGAAGGGAGATCTAACTCTACATAAAAAGTGTTGTACAAGAGGAGAGGTCTTTGAAAATAAAGCATGTCCACAAACAATTCTTGATCGGCAGAATTTTTTAAATCCTAAAAAAACACACTCAGAAAATCCACATTTGGAATGTAAAATCTGTCATAAAATGTTTTTTAAGCATGAAACTTTGTACAGGCATAAAAAAATGCATTCTGATGCTCAGTATGAGTGCAATGTATGTAACAAAAAATTTTATTTTCGAAGAGAATTAATTAGACATAAAGAAACTCACAACCCTAGCCGACCAGAGATACTATTTGAGTGTGATGTCTGTCATAAAAATTTTCTTTCTATAAGAACTTTGCAAAGTCATAAATTAGTAATTCATGCAGTTGAGAGAAATTTTGAATGTGATGTTTGTCTTAAAAAGTTTCCACTAATACGTACCTTAGTGAAACATAAGCGTAGACATTTACCGGTGAAACGAGAAGAATTTCCGTGTGATGTATGTCAAAAGAAATTTACTCTCAAGGAATACCTAGTTCGACATAAGAAAAGGTTGCATCCCATCCATACTGCTACTACATGTTACGTTTTGGAAAATCCTGAATCCAATTTAGTTACTTATTTTTTTGTGTGTGAATAGATTTTTTGTGTGAGTAGTTAGACATTGTTTACCGTAAGGCTTATGAGCATTCTGCTTTAATGTCAATTTTAATAAACCTTTCCGGAACAAAAGAACCAAAACTTTATGTTAGGTTTGCCTGTCGTGCCTCCTGGGACATAGGCCGGCGACAAGAGCTTTCCAGGCGTCTCATTCCTGGGCTAGTCTCTCCAACTGTCCCCAGGTGTATCCAATCTTCTTGGTGTCTTCTTCCAGGTCATGTCTCCAAGTCTTTCTTGGTCTGCCTCTCCTCCTCCTGCCTTGTGGATTCCAGGTGAGGGCCTGTCTTGTTATGCTGGATACAGGCTTCCTGAGTGTTTTACCAATCCATTTCCATTTTCAACTGGCAAACTTTATGTACCTAGGTTTTAAATTTTCATAATTGACATATTTAAAAGAAGAATATTCTATACCTCACATAGTAAACACTGTGTGATAAAGTAGTTGAGCAAATCTGAAAGTTTAGAGACTCAAGTCTGTAGGTTGTCCCCGAGTCCATCCAGCACTAATGGGTACCTGACTAATGGTAGAGAAAATAAATGCGGCTGAACATAGTGCTGACCACATCATTCCGTCATTTGCCTCAGTAAAAAAACATCTTAACTTCATCTACCCTATCGATCATTAGATCTATATAATGTGAACTTAATTTTAGTAAAAAAATAAAGAATAGTATTGTTTTCTCCGCATGTACAAAACCATAATTGGTGACAATTAAACACTTGTTTTTAAAACCCATGATGTACAGCTTGCTGAGAATGTTTTATTATTTGTAAATACATTTCTTGTTAATGTTATGCTTGTTAATTTTTTCTCCTGCTAATAATAGCAGTCCACCAATCTTTACTATTTTTTAAATTCAAGATAAAATCTTAAAACACTGTAAATTTTGTGTTTCATGTACCTATCCTTTTTAAATCACCTTAATTTTTAAAAATCATATTGTTGAATACAATATTAAACATTGTGAATCATGTAAAAAATATTTTTTTTTTAAAATGAAAATGTTCAAGATTATCTAATTTGTAAAATTAATGTGAAATTATTTTATCCTCTCAAATGTTGAATAAAATTTTTAAATTTGTAACTTAGTGAGTAAACTATATTTTTTTTGTATGGGTGAACAAAAGTTGTTTCAATATGTATAGGTTTTTCTTCTCTGTACTACAAAGCATGGGTTAGCTTGACTTGTCTGTATCACTTATCAGCAGGTTACTTTCAGGTATTTCCCTCTCTATGGAAAGGTAAAGGCAGCCTCACAAACCACTCCTTGATATGTGCCTAAGGGAAACACTGCATAGCCGGGAATAACTTGATGACTGCAGCTCACATCATAGATTAAAACTATATTGTAGCACACATCAGCGATTAGCTGTAGACTTAGACTAACACACATCAGAGATTAACTGGACTGTACCACACATCAGCGGTGTTTGCGAGTAGTATTTGCTATGTATAATAATAATAGTTTCCCTGTCTGTCTATCTGTGTATCTATGTATCTTTCTGACAAGAACGCTATAGTATAGAGAAAACACAAGCAAAATAAAAACATACATAGTAAAACGAAACATGACGTCACATTGAGCATGTAGTAGAAAATAGTTGAAAGCCGGGAGAGTGCACACAATAATATGACGTCATTGACTCTCGAGTAAACGAATTAAAAAGCCAATCTCTATACTACTAAAACTCAACTTTGTTTACATGTTTGAATATTTATTTGTTTGTCTGATTTACTACTGGAGAGAATCTGCCATATGTATTAGACCTGTAAAATAGTATGTAGGTAGAGAACAATTTTTCCTTTCAGAGAGACTTATAATCACAAATTTATTTAAAGACGTTAATTAATTTATTGATTTATTCATTGGTAGATTAACCACATTAATTTTAAAAGTTTCAAACAATAGCTTTATTTTGACTGAATAGTGACGTCACATTATTTGTTTACTTTTTAGTACAATAAAATGGCGGCTTCTATCGAAGAAGATTGTGTTCCCATTCCAATGTTTAACGCGTTCTAAAGCTAATTTTCTGTCGGCTATAACTTTATCAATACGTCCGTTTGCTGTATTTATTACGTTCCCACACTTATATCAAATTTCAACTGTCTTTTTCATTTAGTTTTACAATAAATTTCTCTAGCTCTACAATCTGTCCAAGAAAGTTATTTATAGATCTAAATATCAGGTGACCAAGAAAGTTATTTATAGATCTAGATCTAGAATCCAGAGGCGTCGCGACCCCTCCCGGCGCCCGGGGCGATCTTTTAGTTTGGCGCCCCCCCCCCCCCCCATTGCGCGTATGAAACTGGTGGGGTTCGGCTCTCCAAAAATTTAAGAACCACTGCTTTAGAGTGTATTTTGTAGAAGGTCCAAGCCTTATTTGGTCTACTTTTGGTCGTGTCTTTAGAACAATTTCGATAATAATAGGCCAGTATTGCAACTTTGAATTATCAGTTAGGTTGAACAAAGTAATAATCAGTACAATATACTAATTTTCTTCTGTCTTAAAATTTTGGCAAAGAGTGTTGCTTCCCATCCACCCGCTCCGTCAGTCTGCTATTTTACTGATCGGATAGCGATACAAGAATCCGTTATATTTATTTCTCTTTAATGCAGTGATCCAGGCAAGATGTAATGCAATCAAGTAAAGTATCTGATGTATCACGATCAAGTTGAGAGAATCGTAAAAATCGTACAAAGAACCAGAGTTTCTTCCAGGCATCTCTTCGGGGGGAGGGGGGAAAGGTCCCCCCCCCCCCGAAAAAATTCTACCGCCCCCCCCCCCCCCGAACGAAATAAAATTTATATAGTTTATATAGAAAATATATACTTTTAACAGTGTGCGCCCCTCCGAAGAAAGTCTACCGTCCCCCCGAAAATTTCTAGTGTCCCCCCCCCCCCCCCCGCCGGGGAAAAAAGTCTGGAAGAAACACTGCAAAGAACTAGTCGCGTTATTACTTAGAAAAACTGGGTAGTGAAATCGTACATTAAGTGTTAATACAATTGATTTTTTTTATAAGTGTTAAAAGAGTTATCTAGCAACCGATCCAGTACAAATTCTGCGATTTTTGTTAGTGAAAAAGCGCCCCACCCTCTTGGACAAAAATGGTAGAGCGGATTTTAAACGCCACTAACTCTTTTTATGTTATACAATCGTAAAATACGCTTTAGTTCAATGGGTTTCTTTTCTGAGTGATATCGGTTATTTATTTCTTAATCCGGTGTAAATTTATTCTAGTTTAGTCTTCGAAAAAGCGCCCCCCTCCCATCCCCATCTAGGAAAGCTGGAAAGCGGTTTTTCCAGTCACTGTTTCTTAAAGATATAAGTTTTACAGTTACACAATCAAGGTAGAAAACAGTTAAATCGGTATGCAAAGGCTCTCAGCCGTTAAATTTCTTTACTTTGTTTATAATTCAAAATTGCAGCTTAAAATGAGCTTTTAATTTTTTTTCTACCCCTTTTGGCGCCCCCTTAGGGTCGGCGCCCGGGGAGGCCGCCCTCCCCGCCCTCCCCTAGCTACGCCCATGCTAGAATCTAGGTCAAACAAAAGATTAATTAGATACAAACCAAAGATTAATTAGATAAAAATACAATCCATTTTATAATCATAATACATTTTTTAACGCAATTTCCATTCTGGAGAATTGCGTTTACTAACTCGTCTTTTCTGGGAATGGATGGATGGATGGATGGATGGATGGATGGATGGATGTGTGTCCGCAGCTTTAAGTCGTATCTCCTCCTCAACGAAGCAATATCGAGGACTAGTTCCAAAAGCAATTATGTTAATCAAGTTACGAGGATGAACATAGGCCAAAAAAAATTCCGGGTTTCTTTCATGGATTTCCCGGAAAAGCCAAAAAAACCTCGAAAAAAAAGCATTTTTTGGCCCATATCTCGGCAACCAGACCACTTAGCGACTTGAAACATGTACCAATCGATTCCTGCCATAATTTAGAACAATATTGCCGAAGAAAGTTTTCAAAAATATCCTTTCGTTCGGTCACAAATTTTTTTTTGAATTAATTAAAATTTGGACCGAATTAGTAGGCATTTTTTCCAACCACACCACACGCGTCATCACGTTCAATAGCTGCGCCATCACGTTCAATGGCTGCGTCATCACGTTCAGTAGCTAGGCGCGCAATGGTTTTTAGTCATGTAACTCTATTGTAAATAAAACATGTATTTTATTTAACCAATGGTTTTACTAACCCTGCTCTTGATTTACGCTACGACAGAGCTATTTTTAGATAACATAAGGAAATTGCGCTAAAATTGTCACTAGACTTTTTAATTACCTTGTTTATTCATTAAATACTTGATATAAATCTTTGGGATTTATCTCTCTAGATCTAGATCTATCTAGAGTAGGTCTAATCTAAATCTAGCAAGAGTTACGCGAAAACTAGACTTAAGACTTAAGCAAACGAGTCGTAGAATCTATATCTAGATAATTCAATCTAGATCTAGATAATTTCAGTCCTTCATTATTTTATATAAATCTTTGTTTGTTTAGCTATGTATTTGGCTAATTTAAAAATAAATTTAATTTGTAAGTTACTGCTATTAGACTTACATCTAGATCTATGCGCGTAAATCATGATGAGGAGACTCAAAGTATTAAACTATACCTTAAAAACCATCACTGACGCAATGAGTCTAATAGCTAAGTTGATAGTGTAATAGGCTTTCATGCGGGTGGTACGGGTTCTAGACAATGTTATTTTTTAAATTTTTTTTAGATGTGAATAATACAGGGCAGGTGAAGTAGATTTCACCTGTTTCTTTGTCGTAAGCATATGAAGGGATAGTGTGGTCAGAGACATGCTCGGCCGGAATCGTTTTTTTTTAAACGATAAAAACACATGTTGTCTGAGACTTGGCGGGACACTGGGCAGGTGAAGTAGAGTTGAGTAGGTTACCTGTGACGTCAGTATATGAAGGGATAGTCCGAAATCGGTGTTTTTTGAATGTGGGGTCTGGTTATTTTGTGATATGTGACAGACGTGATGTCATTTATGGATGATCCCCGAAACCCACAGTTATCCAAGGGATGACCGGGTAAGTCTAGTTTTGTCTAATTTTAAAAAGTGGTTTGCGTGAAGAGTTTCTTTCATATAATTCTTCGGGTATGGGCGAAGCCCATCCCCCGCGTAAGAACGTTTAAGCCCCCCCCCCCCAACTCAAAAGAAATGTCATCGATACTCTATAATAAAATCACCGCCTAATTCATGTGGAGGGAGGGAGGGAGGGAGGGAGCTTTTTTGAACCATAAAAGTAAACATCGCACCATGCTGTGCTTTTCAGTGCACCGCAGTGTCTTATTATAAGTAATAGAGTAGGGTTTGTTTATATAACGACATAGAGCTATTGTATAATTGCCACTGTTTTTTCTTTTTTTGCATAACGTAAAGAAAATATTAAATAACCGCACATTGCTAAAACAAATTAAAAAGATCAATGTCAAATATCATTTTCGTTTATATTCCCAGAAAAAGTATATACATTTTAATAACATAATAACAGTACGGTAGAAAAATCAAATTAATTTAACTTTTTTTTTCTAATTTTGACAAAGGAGAATATTTAAAAAAAAAAATTAAACTCACGCTAATAAAAAAATGTGAATGCAAATATACGGTCGTCATAGAAGGAATTAGTGTTGCAATAATATAATTAGCAAAATGTAATAGCAAATTATGCGGATGTGTAAGAGGAAATTATTGTTAGAAAGTTATAATTAGCATGGATTGATAAAAGGCAATCTTTTATTTATTTTATTCACTGAATGTACAGTTGATTACTTATTTAATCAACTATTCCGCACTATTATAGACGTGTCATCACGTTCATTAGGTGCGCAATGGTTTTAGTTATGAAACTCGATTGTAAATTTTTAAAATTTAAAGTACTGGGGAAAAAAAGTGAGAATTGATAAAGTGATATATGGTAGGTAAAACACGGATATTTTAAATACTGCCGATTATTTATACTGTTTACTGATTATTATTCTATCTTTCGGTTTGCGGACAAGCTGGGGGTTTTATAGGAGACACGTAGAGAGGGGGGGGGGGGCATATGTCCCCGGGTGCCGACCTTAGGGGGCGCCAAAGTGGGTTGGAAAAAATTTGCGGGGGGGGGGGGGGGGTGGAAATCGAAAGTCTGAAGGGGATGCAAATCAAAAGTTTAAGGGGGTGGGGTGGAAATTGAAATTTTGACGGGAGGGGGTGCAAATCGTAAGTTTGAGGGAGGCTCAAATTGAAAGTTTGTCCCCGGGCGCCGGAAAGGGTCGCTACGCCTCTGTTTTGTTGTCATTCACTGTGTCAGACGCGTCCGCCGGCGCTCGGAAAGGGCGCGATTTGGAGCTACGGGCTATACTGTGAGCAATATGCCTTTATGATTGCATTTAAATTGTGTTTATGTTATGAGTGTTGTGTTTGTTTTTTCGTTTGTGTTTTTTTTTTTCGTTTGTTTGTGTTGTGTTTTGTTTTGTTCTGTTCCCAAGTTGGTATACTTAAAAAAAGATTTACCGTGGCGGAGCACGGGATGCAGCTAGTTCTAATATAACACTACGTCCGATGACAACTCGGAATATAGACATGATTTTTGTTTACTTAAACTTTTAAAAATAGAATAAAATCTAGTAGAAAAAGAATTGCGAACCAAGTGAACGCCAAAGCAAAAAGCGCATAATAGTGCGCAACATTATTAGTTCTTTATAAATTTACATGCGTTTTTTGAGAAATCGGAAATAGCGTAAATTTGTACTTCCGGTCAACGGAAATTACTCAAAATTTGATAGACGGTAGAGAATTAGATCTTTTACTTACTTTTGAAATTTCATTTATCTATCTGAAATAATACTCAAGTGATAGGCTTTTGAAAAATTCAAAGTAGAAAAAGTACCACTTCCGGTTATCGGAAATCGCTCTAAAGTTGATACGGATCTACGATTTTGATAAAATACCTAATTATGAAATTTCATCAACCTAGCTGTAACGGTACTCAAGTAATCGTGTTTACACACACAGACAGACACACACACACAGACATACGGACAAGATTGCAAAATTATGTTTTTCCGTATCAGTGAGGTGTAAAACGTTGAGATTTGTAAAAATCTCGATTTTTTTTGCACGATTACAATACTTTCTTTATACTTCGTATATACGAGAAAGTAAAAAAGCGGCCATCTGTAACTTAGAGTGGCTTCCCCTGAATCCCTATAGTTTACAATAAAAAAAAATAAACAAGATGGCTGCCATAGTAAATATTAAATGAGCATGGTTGCATCTGTCGGAAACATCGCTAGTATTCATTTATTAGGGCCTACTGAAAAATTTTAATTCAATTGTTTAAAAACAGGTACATAAATGAAACAAGGAGATCGAAACATTTTTGTATTTTTCAAAACATAAATCCTCCTCAAAATGTGAAATAGGCCTACTTATTAAAATTTTGGGAGAATGTTAACAACTTTCACCGGTGTCTGATGTCTGATAATGGAATCTTCTTTAAAAAAAGGGTGTTAGGTTACTGGTAGTTAACTAAATACACACATGGATGGCTAATGTCAATGCTAACCCTGTCCCTAACCCTAACTCCAACCCTGGTCCAACCATACGCCTAACCCTAATTATTCTAATTTCTAACCATAAAATTAGTCGAGATTACAATACTAACTACTAACAACCCAACACCCCTATTTTAAAGATGATTCCATTATCAGACACTGGTATCTATAATCATCGCCTGTCCCTAATCCTAACCCTATGCCTAATCCTATCCTAACCCTAGCCCCAACCCCAGCCATAGGGCCATAGGTCACTGCGCATGCGCAGAACTATCTTTTGCCGACTAGGTGGAGACGTTGGGGCAAAAAATCTTTTTCCGAGGAGTCACTTTGAAAAAAAAATTTATGGAAAAAAAAAATCACAAACAAGTCACGGAAAAAAAGTCACAAAAAGTTGAACATTGTAAAATGCATTAACAAATACCATGTAAATACACATTTGTGGCTTTTTTCCTATAGTCACATGCCCTAGGTTTTTGCAAGCAGAGCACACAAGACAAAGAATGACTGAAAATTGTTGTTGAGACATAAGTAATAACTCATTAAACCAGAAATGTTATTTCCCCTGAAAGTTTTTGTATTCTTAATTTACAAATGGTAGCCTAATTAGCAGCATTGTGACATCCAAAAATGATGTCTTGTATTAATTAAAAAAATATTATTTATTAGAGTGCACAAAATCATATATGTAGCAGATATAATAAACATAGTCTCAAGTCTTAATAATGAAAAATAGCTGTTTCCTAAACCTACCTCCTTCTGCTGTTGCATTAAATGCGATTGCTAGAATAAGATATTGTTCTCATATGTTAACTACATAAAATAATAGCATCTGGGAATTTGCTTTTCCCAGCAGACTTAAAGTCTTAATTTTATCAATTATGTAGGTGCATAAAATAATTTAACAAAATAAAAAAGTATTTATTCTAATACTAATCTAATCCATGATTTTCATTAAAAAATATCTACTTTTTGCTTTAGTTAAATATGCAAATAACAAAAAAAATAATTTTATCATTGATTTGGCCAACAGAAATTAAAAAGTTACTCATGAATGAAAATAATTATTTTATCTGTTGACCCACGCTATTTAGTTGTTTTATTTCCCATTTTTCAGTAATTCATAATTTGTGAATTCGACAATCCAGTACTGGGACTGAAAATATTTTGCTTTAAAACACTATCAATAGCTTGTGAAGGATGATTACCCTCACTTTCCACTCCTCTCCCCCGCCCCCATGAAAGCAGCCGTCCATGATGACAGTTTAAAGAGACAATGAAAAGATCATTACCTTCTTTAGTTTCAAATTGTTTAAAAACTAAATTATCTGCCTCTAATAGCCATCACTAATTCGAGCCAGCTGTACAATTGTAAACAGCTCACCAGACTGGTAGGGTGGGGGTGGTAGCGATATGGTCTGTTGAGCTTACGTGGTAAGGTCTAGCAGGGTCTGTCCATGAAGAGAATTATATATATAGATATAAAAGCATGTTATTAATACATTTAAAATTTTTAAAAATTCTTGCTTAAAACTAAATTGTCTCCTTCCATAACTAAATCACTAAGCCTACTTTAATTAAATATTAGCCTAATACTATATTCTGACCTCAAATGAGCTCACTGCGACCTTTGTACTGTTTCTTGTGATTTTAAAATCACCTGGAATTTATTTTGAACTCCTGGAAATCTCCTGGAAAATTCATGGAATTTATTTTAAGTTTTGGAGCATGAACCCTGTTAAAAGCTTTTTAGTTGTCCAATGCCATGTAATTTCTTAAATGAAAAGTTATTTTTCCACCCTTTTTTCCAGTCCCACTCTTAAATGTCTATGTAGATGCATATGTTGATTTTATATATCTTGGATATTAAAATACATTATTGTTCTTCCTCAGTGCTAAATTTAGCAACAGTAAACAGCTGACAAGAATGGCTAATAAACATAAATCTTCAAGTAATAAGAAAGCCAAAGAAGACGATTCATCATCTTCTTCATCATCATCTTCTTCATCATCATCTTCTTCATCATCTTCTTCTTCATCTTCTTCGGCATCATCATCATCATCTAGCAGCGATACATCTGATGAAGATTATGTAGAAGAAGAAGAAAAGTCATTTAAGTGTAAGGTGTGTAGCAGAAAATTTGCTAGAAAATGTGCTTATGCGCGACATATAAAAGTTCACTCCAGCCCCCAAAGCAAATTTGAGTGTGATGTATGTCATAAAAAGTTTACAAAGAAGAAAGATTTATCTATGCACAAAATTCACTCAGGAAAAGATCATTCAGCAGAAAACACTGAAGAAAATGAGGCAGAAAATAAGTCAGTAGACAAAACACTTGAATTGAATCTAAAAGACAAACCTTACGAGTGTGACGTGTGTCAGAAGAAATTTAAATACACAAGTACCCTAGCCAAGCATAAAAAAAAATTCCATCCCGTTGATAAACCAGATGAAGAAAAACCAGAAGAGAAAGTTTTTGAGTGTAAGGTGTGTCATAAAATATTTGAAAACAGGAATCGCTTGTATAATCATAATAAAACGCATATAAAAGAGAAACCTTATGAGTGTGACGTGTGCCAAAAGAAGTTTGGACGTAAAGGATTTTTAGAGCAACATAAAGTAATTCACACCGGAGAGAAACCTTTTGAATGTGATGTATGTCAAAGAAAGTTTGTTTTCAGCCAACATTTACAACAACATAAAAAATATTTGCATGGAACAAATCAACCCTATCAGTGTGAGCAGTGTCCCCAAAAGTTTTTTCACCTGAGGACATTCCTACTACATAAACAATACCACTCAGGCGTGAAACCATTTGGGTGTGATGTTTGTCAAAAGAGGTATCATTTAAAATGTAATTTAGAACTGCATAAGCGAATGCATACAGGAGATATGGAGCATCAGTGTGAAGTATGTCAGAGGAAATTTAACAGAAAGTACCTTTTAAATGTACATAAATTAAGTCACTTAAAAGTAAAACCAATTAAGTGTGATGGATGCAATAGAAGGTTTTTAAAGAAGGCAGATCTAACTAAACATAAAAAGTGTTGTACAAGAGGAGAGGTCTTTGAAAATAAAGCATGTCCACAAACAATTCTTGATCGGAAGAATTTTTTAAATCCTAAAAAAACACACTCAGAAAATCCACATTTGGAATGTAAAATCTGTCATAAAATGTTTTTTAAGCATGAAACTTTGTACAGGCATAAAAAAATGCATTTTGATGCTCAGTATGAATGCAATGTATGTAACAAAAAGTTTTATTTTCGAAGAGAATTAATTAGACATAAAGAAATTCACAACCCTAACCGACCAGAGATACTACATGAGTGTGATGTCTGTCATAAAAATTTTCTTTCTGTAAGAACTTTGCAAAGTCATAAATTAGTAATTCATGCAGCTGAGAGAAATTTTGAATGTGATGTTTGTCATAAAAAGTTTCCACTAATACGTACCTTAGTGGAACATAAGCGTAGACATATACCGGTGAAACGAGAAGAATTTCCGTGTGATGTATGTCAAAAGAAATTTACTCTCAAGGAATACCTAGTTCGTCATAAGAAAAGGTTGCATCCCATCCATACTGCTACTACATGTTACGTTTTGGAAAATCCTGAATCCAATTTAGTTACTTATTTTTTTGTGTGTGAATAGATTTTTTTTGCCTTGTGAATTCCAGGTGAGGGCCTGTCTTGTTATGCTGGATACAGGCTTCCTGAGTGTTTTACCAATCCATTTCCATTTTCAACTGGCAAACTTTATGTACCTAGGTTTTAAATTTTCATAATTGACATATTTAAAAGAAGAATATTCTATACCTCACATAGTAAACACTGTGTGATAGAGTAGTTGAGCAAATCTGAAAGTTTAGAGACTCAAGTCTGTAGGTTGTCCCCGAGTCCATCCAGCACTAATGGGTACCTGACTAATGGTAGAGAAAATAAACGCGGCTGAACATAGTGCTGACCACATCATTCTGTCATTTGCCTAAGTAAAAAAACATCTTAACTTCATCTGCTCTATGGATCATTATATCTATAATGTGAACTTAACTTTAGTAAAAAAAATAAATAATAGTATTGTTTTCTCCGCATGTACATAACCATAATTGTCTGACAATTAAACTCTTGTTTTTAAAACCCATGATGTACAGCTTGCTGAGAATGTTTTATTATTTGTAAATACATTTCTTGTTAATGTTATGCTTGTTAATTTTTTCTCCTGCTAATAATAGCAGTCCACCAATCTATACTATTTTTTAAATTCAAGATAAAATCTTAAAACACTGTACCTTTGTGTGTCATGTACCTATCATTTCTATATTTTAAATCACCTTAATTTTTAAAAATCATATTGTTGAATATAATATTAAACATTATGAATCATGTAAAAATATTTGTTTTTTTTTTTTAAATGAAAATGTTCAAGATTATCTAATTTGTAAAATTAATGTGAAATTATTTTATCCTCTCAAATGTTGAATAAAATTTTTAAATTTGTAACTTAGTGAGTAAACTATATTTTTTCCCCCAACATTTGTCTCGTTGTATGGGTGAACAAAAGTTGTTTCAATATGTATAGGTTTTTCTTCTCTGTACTACAAAGCATGGGTTAGCTTGACTTGTCTGTATCACTTATCAGCAGGTTACTTTCAGGTATTTCCCTCTCTATGGAAAGGTAAAGGTAGCCTCACAAACCCCTCCTTGATAGGTGCCTAAAGGGAAACATCATAGATTAAAACTTTATTGTAGCCCACATCAGAGATTAACTGAACTGTAGCACACATCAGAGATTAACTGGACTGTTGCACACATCAGAGATTAAAACTTTATTGTAGCACACATCAGCGATTAGCTTTAGACTAACACACATCAGAGATTAACTGGACTGTTGCACACATCAGAAATTAAAACTTTATTGTAGCACACATCAGCGATTTGCTTTAGACTAACACACATCAGAGATTAACTGGACTGTTGCACACATCAGAAATTAAAACTTTATTGTAGCACACATCAGAGATTAACTGAACTGTAGCACACATCAGAGATTAACTGAACTGTAGCACACATCAGAGATTAACTGAACTGTAGCACACATCAGAGATTAACTGAACTGTAGCACACATCAGAGATTAACTGAACTGTAGCACACATCAGAGATTAACTGAACTGTAGCACACATCAGAGATTAAAACTTTATTGTAGCACACATCAGAGATTTACTGGGCTGTAGCCATACAGATGAGATTAACATATTGTAACATATTACAGATTTACGAAATGCATGCCTACCACACAACATTTCACAGCAGCTAACCCAAAAGTCCATTGGGTCCAACCTTTTTCTGACGGTTACCTGATTAACGTTTATTAAAGTAATACGTCACATGGTGGATCATTTTATCTCCCATCACAACTTTTTACTGTACCATGTATCATGATTTAGTTGTTCTGTGTGCCATAGAAATCTTTGTCCTACATTTTAAACACGTAACCCATCTAGAACTGATACCCCCCTCCCACACACACAAAGATAAAGTAAAAAAAGGATGAAATGAAATAGTTTATTACATTGTTAAAAAATATTTAAAAAATACACTTTACTCGTCCCTACCACGTATAGAAGAACAAACAAGTTAACAAAAACGTAAGCCATTTCTAGCTATGTATTAAGATTTTCCAACCTGCGGATTTTTTAGAGCCCCGCAGTTAACAGCACTATCTGATGTCACTAATATAGCATTGAGTAACGTCTCTAATACATAATTGTTTGACGTCACTAAAACAGCATTGTATGACGTTTCTAGGTAACCCAGCTTTGAGAACATCCTGCCGTTCACAACACTGTTTGACGCCTTTAATACAGCACTGATGACGTCTCTAATCAGAGGCGTAGCGACCCCTCCCGGCGCCCGGGGACAAAAATTTCGATTTGCACCCCCCCCCTCAAACTTTCAATTTGGCGCCCCCCTAAGGTCGGCGCCCAGGGACATATGTCCCCCCCCGCCCCCCCCCCCTCGCTACGCCTCTGTCTCTAATACAAGATAATCTCACGTCTCAAGCTGACATTTTACATTTTAAACACACATCACCCATCTAGAACAGATACACCCCCCCCCCCCCCACACACAAAGATATTATAAAAAAAAAGAATAAAATTAAATAGTTTATTACGTCGTTAAAAAATATTTTAAACTTATACAGCGTATAGAAAAACAAACAAGTTAAAAAAGTCGTAAGCCATTTCTAGCTATGCATTCTGATTTTCCAACTTGCGGATTTTTAACTGCTGGCGAGTCAACTTTCTGAGTCTTGTGAGTGCTGACATCGCTGAAACTTCCGCATGATTGTGAGCTTCGTCTTTTTAGAGCCCTGCACTTTACAGCACTGTCTGACGTCCGTAGCTGACCCAACTTTGACAACGTCCTTCCATTTACAGCACTGTCTGAGGTCCCTAGCTGACCCAACTTTGACAACGTTCTTCCGTTTACAGCAGTGTCTGAGGTCCCTAGCTGACCCAACTTTGACAACGTCCTTCCGTTTACAGCACTGTCTGACGTCCCTAGCTGACCCAACTTTGACAACGTCCTTCCGTTTACAGCACTGTCTGAGGTCCCTAGCTGACCCAACTTTGGGAACGTACTTCCATTTACAGCACTGTCTGATGTCACTAATACAGCGTAAGACGTCCCTGGCTGACCCAGCTTTGAGAAAGTCATGCCCCTTACAACATTGTATGACGTCTCTAGCTGAACCACCCTTGAGAACTTTCTGCTGTTTACTGCTCGGTTTGACGTCTCTAATACAACACTGTCTGGCTTCTCTAATACAGCATTGTATGACGTCTCTAGCTGACCCAGCTTTAAAAACATCCTATCGTTTACAGCAATGTTTGACGTCTTTAATATATCAGTGCCAGATGTCTCTAAAACACCACTGTTTGACGTCCTAAGCTGATTCAGTTTTGAGAAAGTCCTGCCGTTTACAGCAATGTTTGACGCAAGTGATACATCACTGCAAGACGTCTTTGATATCCCACTATTTGACGTCTCTAATACAACACTGTCTGGCTTCTCTAATACAGCATTGTATGACGTCCCTAGCTGACCCAGCTTTGAGAACGTCCTGCTGTTTACACCACAGTCTGACGTCCCAAGCTGATCCAGCTTTAACAACGTCGCAGCCAGACATTTTTTGATGCTACCAACCAGAGTCAGGTCTGGGAAAATTCTCGAACCTTTCCTGGCACACAGCTGGGTCACGGCGCTGTGAAGGTCAATCGTTTTCTCCAGCACGCCCAGAACTGACGTCATGAAAAACAAATCTGAAAACTTCCCAGCGTTCCATAGTCTCGACTCCCCTTCCAACACCTCCGGAAATTTCCCTTCATTTTTAAGATGTTTCTGTAGCGCTTCAAACTTCTTCATCAAAACCTGCTTCGTGTCTTTAGGATTGGTGGTTGGATTTTTCCAGGCCAGCCCCACCTCTTGGTCCCACCAGCTCGGCTTAAACCTCTGGCTCCACACCGTCTCCTGACCGTTGACCTTCCCAACGACGGTTCTAGACAGCAGACGCACTGCGAATATAAGCCAGGCCTTCTCGTTGTTGACAGGCTCCCGTCTGGCACCGTGAATATCAGTTGACCAGTCCAAGTGGCACGGACAAGTGCCAGCACTGCTCATCTTAGTGTTCTATAAATGAACCTTCATCATAAAATCACTGCTATAAATAAACCTTCAGCACAGAATGACTTGTATATATAAACCTTTACTACAGAATCACGTCTACTTTGTCTAATTGTTTTTAGATAAACAATATAGTAAAAAATACGTTTATATCACTTGTGGATCTATTGTTATTTTACGATTTCGCTTTTGAATTTCACCCCTCGATAGAATTGGAATCCAAATAAATGCTCATTGCAGCTTATTAAAAAACTCATTTTTATGACTGACATTGTTTTCAACACTGTATGGTTTAACGGACGCTGGCTGTCGTTACAAGTTTGTTGTAGATGTAGCACGTTCTCAGGCGCTTGTAGTGTGGCTCTCATCTTTGCGTACTGGGAGGGGAAAAGGGGGGTGGGGACTGTGAAGTGATGCTGATAAATGGAGGTGGGGGGGGGGGGGGGGGGGGAGGGTAAGAAAGAAACAAATGTTAGATCAAGGTAATCTATCTTAATTAAATGATAGTAATACATATGTATCAACATTAATGATTAAAAGAGAGTTTTAAAATAAACTATGTAAACTAGTAGATAAATTTAAAGTTTTTAATTATTAATTTAAAAAAAAGAAAACATGATAAATATTAATTGTCAATGACGTGTGATCAAAAGAACTACTCATACGGCCTTCTTGGTTTACTTAACTAAAACCTACCAGTTTCTTCCAGGCATCTCTTCGGGGGGGGGGGGGGGGGGGAGTCTACCGCCCCCCCCCCCCGAACGAGATGGATTTTATATAATAAACATACACTTTTACTAGTGTCCGCCCCCCCCCCCCCCGAAAAATGTTGACCCCCCCTTCCCCCGAAAATTTCAAGTGCCCCCCCGGAGAAAAAAGTCTGGAAGAAACACTGAAACCTACCTTTTTTTTCTTTCGCTGCACCCAGTGATAATCGACGTTGTAGTTAAAGTAGAGTTGAGTGGTACAAGTACCTTTTTCCCGAAGCCCTTTACAGTAATGGCGGCTGTGTTATGATGGCAACGAAACTTATTTATACAACTTCGTATTGGAAACAGCTTACAGCTTCACTTGATTAGGTTAACTTAACTGACGTCAGGTCTAAAAATAGAATCAATTTTAGCAAGATATGAGCGTGACGATGTTATTTTTAAAGAATGATTCAAAGGTATACAAAGGGCGCCAACTCACCAACAAACGTTGATAGTAAACTAAGAGAAAGATTTTCCCACTCGATTTCCTGGAAATGTCCCCGCCTCTTTGTATGACGTGTTTATATCCGGACCAGCAGCCAGCCACGAGACGAGGGTTAACCCTGCAGGTAATATATAGCAGACGGCTGATCAAAGTTCAGCCCGCCTTTTCCTAGCGAGACCTCGTCGATAGAATAGGCGACGTCATTGAAGCCCAACTGCTACAGGTTAACCCGTTTCACTACACGCCCTGCGTGTGTGTATGTGGTGTAGTCTAAAATTATTTTATAATAATACACAAGGGCGTATACACGCACACACAACCAACCAACACACACACATACACGGACAGATACACACATACACTCATACACTCACACGTATATATATATATATATATATATATATATATATATATATATATATATATATATATATATATATATATATATATATATATATATATAGGCTACATATATATATATATATATATATATATATATATATATAGGCTACATATATATATATATATATATATATATATATATATATATATGTATATATATATATAGGCTACATATATATATATATAGGCTACATATATATATATATATATATATATATATATATATATATATATATATATATATATAGGCTACATATATATATATATAGGCTACATATATATATATATAGGCTACATATATATATATATATATATATATATATATATATATATATATATATATATATATATATATATGTATATATTCACAGGAAAATTACAGATAAATGTAACTTGATTGAGTGTTTACATATACATTGGGATATTTATAATTCTGAGTTTCGCTATACTTGCAAATACAGCAATAGTAACCTCTTACTAAACAAGCTTTATAAGAAGTGAGATTGTAACTGCCCCGACATTACTAAGCATACTTAGCTTCAGAACTAAAACTAGTTTTATAGTCTATATAGGGAAGCATTAACGAATGGTGTGGTCGGATGGTAGAGGTAACGACTTCTAACGGAGAGTTTTGAGTTCGGATACCGGGTTCGAGTCTCTAAGACGTACCCGAGTCCACCCAACTGATGGGTACCCGACTCATGTTAGGTGGCTGGACATTGTGCTGACCACACTATCCCTTATATGGTGAGTTCATTGAAACAGATGAACTCTACTACATCTGCTTAATGTGTTATTAACGAGAACGGTAAATATTACGATGGGACAACATTATGACGAAGCCTTAGTAAGTCTGTATATGACAGCATTTTGAATTAGTTTTTACGAAGTGATAAACAACTGAAACCGGTTAAAACATTTCCGTCGTTCAGTCATAAATTAAAACTGCATATAACAACCTTTTATATGATAATGCACTAAAAAGAAGAAAAATACATATTCAAATATATAATATTATTGGATACGTTTACTTATGTTTAGAAAGAGACCCACTCTTTTCTTGTATATAGAAATAATTGCAAGAGGAGAGGAATCAGGTTAGTTATTGCATTAGTACAAATAGCGCGCTAACACAGTTTTATTTAAGTGTTATTGTTGACTTGTTGACTAATAAGCGTGTAAAATGAATTTTTAGGAAGTAGAAAATTCACATCGGGAATTCCTGGGATGAGAGCACTTCATAAAGAAAAGAGAGCTCACACTCGCGCAAGCTGTGAGCCTGCATCGCACATGCTGGGTTTATAGATTGAACTTTAGTTTAGCGGGCTATAAAAAGGGAAGCAACATCACTCCGCTGGAAGGAAAGCAAGAAATGTGTTACTAAAATGTGTTTTTCTTTGATGGTTTGCAGATTTGTATTGAATGTAAGTGCTTGAGGCATATTTACTTTGTCGAGACTTTTGATAAAATAGTTTTTAATAGTGTAGTTTTCATTTTAATCTTCTCTTTTATTCTAATGTTATAGTTTTATGACGCTTGAAAATTTGAACTGTCATCACCCTACCCCCCCCCCCTCTATTAAAACAAAACGCTAGCTGAATAGCTTGTACAAGTCACAGCTGTCGTATGAAGAATCCACTCTATAAAATCAACACACGCATAAACAGAATGAACTCATACGCTTGCACGCTCTCGTTGATTCACACAGAACCTCACATACACACACACACATACATACACATACATATACGCTCATACATATACAAACACATGCTTACACATAGACATTCATACAAGTACGGACATACACACACAAGTACAAACACATGTTTTTACATAGACATAGACACATACGTACGTATACACATATAAAAACATATACACACATAGATGCACACTGGTACACACAAACAAAGACACATATAGACACACTAACTACTTCATTCATCTACATACTACCAATAGCGTACGCAGGGGGGGAGCAGGGGGAGCGGCCGCTCCATCTCTGGCCATTTTCAGCAAAGTGGCGCCTTTTTGGAAACTTTTTAAACTCAAAGTTTTAAACAATGATATTTGTTTAAAAAATAGTTTTGGTCGGCACATCTATGTAAATCACAAGATTTCTTTTCATGCAGCAATTAAGCATTATTGTACTAGTCTTGTAGTGTCTACGTTTACAACACGTATTAACAGCTGCATCAGTTTGCCATTCTAAAAATAACCATTACGATGCATTGCAATGTTTAAAAAAAAACCTCTATGGGTAGTAGGGGAAAAATGTTTTTTACATATTTTTAAATACATGAATTTTAAAATTTTTATAATGTGTGTGGAATTGCCCCACTTGCCATGTTTTTGCAATAAAAGTGAAATATTTAAAAATTGTATTTTATTTTGTGAATAATCTTTATATTTGTTTGCCATCCTATAAGTAATGCATGTCTAGTTTTACCCTCAATATTATATTGTGGTAGTGTTGATTTTAGATTTTTTACAAATTTTTTAGAAAAGTAGTGTATGGAATTACCCCGGGTTACCCTACCACTTGGCAAGAGGGGTGTTAAGTTTAAGGCAACTGTATAATGTATTTGCTTACGAATAATTGAATTAGAAAATGTTATACATAAAACTTCACACATAATTATTTTATATATACAGTTTGAATCGTGTGATTAATTTTAAAAAAATCACAATACAGAAACAAATACAACTGATGTGGCATCTCTATTTAAATTTACTTATGAGCAAACTGCTTAGTGGTGGGGACATTTTGACAAGGTCAACAACGTCATCATGATGAAGTAGTAGTATTCTTAAGGTTTGGGCGATAGTGATTACGATTACAAATTATATGAAACAGTTACAACCCCCCCCCTCCCCAATGGACCCCTCGGTAAAAAAAATATTGTCATAATACCACTGCTACTTATTTAAATCTATTTCTGTAATATATTTGTGTAATATATATTTGTGTAATATATATATGTATGTTTAGAACAGTCATCTAAACTGACGCTATGTTCACCCTGAGTTGGTTATCCTCCCCCCCCCCCCCACACACCTCACCACCACAATTGTGTAGAGCGACATTAATGTCACACCTAGGTCTACACTGGGTTGGATAATTGACCTAAAGTGACCGGACAGTGGTGAATGAAGTTGAACCCACCCCCCCCCCCCCCACCCCGAACTGATCTGTTAAGTACATGTAGAAAAACGCGTAATGATGTACCAAAGTACCATGCCGCCAGAAAATTAGCTTTTTAAACGTAAAACTCTGTGAATATTGTTTTTGCAATTACCAGTAAAAAGGTGTGTGATCAATACAGTGATCTAACCCATACCTAACACTATGTTAAAAAATTATCTTTAAAGAACACAAAGAAGCAGTAGTTAATAAAAAATATATGATCTGAACTAAAAAGAACGATATTTAGTTAAATGTAAGCTGTTATTCCAAATGTTTTTCTATTATATCGAAAAGCGTGGTTTTATACCTACTCTGATTTTAAAAACTTTCATTATGCTGTAATACTTTAGCCTTTATGATGACGATATATTAAATTCTGATTACAGACAAAAACATTTTGTAAACACGAATAGTGTTAAACAATTTTATTATATTCTCAAGCAATAATTTATTTGTTTTGACATTTTATATAATTAAATGTGTAGATATATACATATTTATATTAAGAGAGTGATTATTTCCCCTATTTCACTTGTCTTAAATAATTTCCCAGGAATTATTATGTAAGAAATTTTTTTTTACAAGAATTACAAAACAGATTGTGTTACGTTAATTGTTTTTGGTTGTAGTGTGTGTATATATTTTTTGTTTTGTTTTAATTGATACAATTTTTGTTTTGTCGGCCTACATTGTATGTTTTTTTTTTATTTCTTCAGAGTGCTACTTTCAATTTATTTTACATCATAGCGAAGTAATGACATACGGCTAGTAAATATATATATATATATATATATATATATATATATATATATATATATATATATATATATATATATATATATATATAATTATTATAATACACGTATATAGAACGTGTTAAAAATTCGGCGCCTTTTTTTGCTCTTTTCGCTCCCCCTACAACGAAAACCTGGATACGCCTCTGCATACTACTGAAACTCAACTTTGTTTACATGTTTGAATATTTATTTGTTTGTCTGATTTGCTGCTGGAGAGAATCTGCCATATGCATAGACCTGTAAAATAGTATGTAGGTAGAGAACAATTTTTGTTTTTAGACAGACTGTTAATCACAAATTTATTTAAAGACGTTAATTAATTTATTGATTTATTCATTGGTAGATTAACCACATTAACTTTAAAAGTTTAGAAAAAACAAACGACTTTACTTTGAGTGAATAGTGACGTCACATGATTTGTTTACTTTTTACATCAACAATAGAAGAAGATTGTGTTCCCATTCCAATGTTTAACGCGTTCTAAAGCTAATTTTCCGTCGGCTATAACTTTAACAATACGTCCGTTTGCTGTATTTACTACTTTCCAACACTTATATCAGTTTTCAACTGTCTTTTACAATAAATTTCTCTAGATCTACAGATCAGCTGTTGAAGGAAGAAAAAGTTATGAATCTAGATCTAGAAGTCCAGATCTAGATCTAGGTCACTAGACTTAACGTAAATTCTAGAACTAGAATCTATTTCAGGCCTTAATTATTTTATATAAATGTTTGTTTAGCTTCAATGATCATCTTATTCGAGAATGCATAGATCTTGATCTAGGTCCGATTTATCTATCTAAGTTCTAGATCTAGATCTATAATCTTGATCTAGAATCTGGATCTATCTAAAATTTAGATTTTTTAGATCTAATCTAGATTCTAGATGTAAAATCTAGACTCAACGTAATTTCTACATCTAGATCTAGAATAAACGTACATTCTAAATCTAGAACCTAGAATCTATACACTAAACTATTATTTCAGACCTTAGTTATTTTATATAAATCTTTGCTTGTTTAGTTATGGAATATGCTAATTTGGAAATTCTCGATCTAGGGCCCATTTGCGTAATTTAAGATTCATACGCGGCTTCTATACCACTAATTTTGCAAAATTATAGATTTAACGTAAACTCCAGATCTTGCTCTATCTAGATATACTAAACTATTTCAGGCCTTAATATTTTACTTTATATACATATTTTGTTTGTTTAGCTATGGAATAGGCTAATTTGGGATAATATTAAATTTGAAATGCTCGATCTAGGGCCTATTTGCGTAACTTAAGTTTCATTCAAGGATTCAATACCGCTAAATTTGCTTATAATTGTAGCTTTCCAGATAGTTGAGTTGATGGTGTAATTGCTAACCGTGTGTGGTACGGGTTCGAAACACATCTTGTAAATATTAATTTTTTTTTGTAATTTTTTTTCTTTAGATGAGAATGATAAATTTGTCTATCGGGACTTGGCAGGACACGGGGCAGGTGAAGTAGAGTTCACCTGTTTTTGTGGGGGGGGGGGGGGGGGGACGGACGACGACGACGACGACGACACTAAGCAGGTGAAGTAGAGTTCACCTGTTTTTGTGATCTCAGCATTTAAAGGGATAGTGTTGTCAGACCCATGCTCAGCCGAAATAGGTGTTTTTAAAAGACAAAAACGTCTGAGGTGTGACGTCTATTTGAATGTGGGGTCTGGTTATTTTGTGATGATCAGTGACAAACGTGATGTTTTTTATGGATGACCCCCGAAACCCACAGTTATCTAACTAGATAACGGGTAGTCTAGTATAAAGATACTCTCTGTTTTACAGGATGATGAAAGTTTGTCCTCTCAAGTTTCTTGTGACAAGAGGTGATATTCACTTTAACTAAACAAATGGTTGACCGAAAATTTAAGACAGTTGGGGCCACAAAAGATTAAGGGAATCACAGTCACGAAGTCTTTGATGAGCAAAAATGGGCTCGTATCAGAGACATCCATCACACAACCCTGAATATAAACGTCTAAAACAAGTTTTGAAAATAATATTTCGTGACAAATACAACATTCGAGCTCAAATATTTTATATACCGTATTGTTACTCAGCTGGTAAAAATGTTTTGAGTGTGTATTCTTTAGCTACATCACAAAATTCAGACTTAGTGGATGATGCTGAAGTTTTGGCTACAGAGGTCACGCGTTACATGATTAAAGAGTCACAAAGTGACATACAGTGTGAGGAAGTTGATGAAAGTTTGGCTTATAAAGTGTTTGGTGACAAGAAATTAGAGGTATTTACATTGATTAAAATTATTTTTGGCGAAACAAATGAAGAGACACAAGATAGCAGTCAACAGGAAACATCACATAACATGAATGATGTCACAGGGTCTGTCTCAAAATGTTTGCTGAACAAAATGGCGGGCTACATTCAGAATGATTTAAGAGTCAGATTTAAAGATGGTTTTACGTGTAGGGTGATGGATTATCCATTGTATAAACCTCTAAAACACGCTTTGATTAAACTATTTCGTAACAAATATAAGATACTAGGTGCTGAAAGATTGATGTATATTAAGTTACACCACGACTCCGACTTAGTAGATAATGCTGAAGGTTTGGCTACAGAAATCACGTATTACATAATTAAAGAATTAGAAAGTGATATACATTGTGAAGAAGTTGATGAAATTCTGGCTTCTCAAGTTTTTGGTGACGAGAAAGAAGCGATATTTACAGTAATTAAACAATTCGTTGAAAAGAAATACAAGACAAAAGAAGACACACAAGATGGCCAACAACAAGAAATATCACATAACATTAGTGACATCATTTTGTCTGCCTCAAAGTGTTTGATGAAAAAAATGGCGGTCTGCATTCAGAATTTAAAAGTCAGGGTTAAAGGTGGTTTTATATGTAAGGTGGTGGATTATCCCTTTTATGTAGACTTACAACAAACGTTATTTACCTACAGGTGCAACAATCTAGAAGCCAGATTTTTGTTCGCTATTTTTCCTCCATGCAAAACGAAGAACGGTAACTATTTCGACTTATATAATAGTGCTGAAAATTTGGCTACGAAGGTCACGTGTTACATAATTAACACATTAAAAAGTGAAATAAAATGTGAAAAAAATGATGAAAGTTTGACTTCTGAAGTATTTGGTAAGGAGCAACAACAGATATTCACAATAATGAAACAGTTTGTTGACATGAAATACATTAGCACCGAAGTCACAAAAGATTATCAATCAGCTACGTTGTATGATATTAATGACGTCACAACCTCAGTCGCGCAGGTTTTGATGAACAAAATGGCCGGCTACATTCGGAATAATTTAAAGATGGAGTTTAAAGATTGTGTTAAGTGTGAGTGGGTTCAACATCGAGTGTATAGAGACTTTAAAAGAGCTTTTGTGCGGGGGGAATTCGTAAAAGTGTTTGGAGAAATAATGGTTGCTAAAGAATTATACAGCAGGCAAATAGCAATATTTACGTTTTGCTTTGTCAATGAGGAAGACAATGTGCCAACAAACAAACCGACATTCAGAATAACAAAACAGTCGACAAGCTCCATGTGTGCCTTTCTCTGTCCACCCCATGTTTATTTGAGGGGAGCAGACGACAGCGATAAATCATTCAAAGCATAAACACGATTTGAGATTAGAATATAATCAATTAAACTTTTATTTCTTTCTTGTATATATATATTCCATTACTAACAATGTAGAACTTATTTTATTGTAAGAGACAATTGTCAGCAACTGACATGAGCTGTAGAGACGACTTGAACTTTGACCTGTCTGACAGGTCACGTGACACTCTGACCTCTGTAAGTAAATCTTTAAAGACGAGTAAAGAATGGCTGATTTCTAGTGTCAGGCTTTTGTCGAGAGTTTACGTTGGGAAAGGTGAAGGTCAAGATGGTGTATGGAGCGAAGACAGTAAACCAGAATGGTGGGATAGTGAGGTGGGGCTCCAGTGGAGAAATCCTACAGGGAAATCTAAAGACACAGTTGAAGACTTAAAGAAAAAATACGAAGCTTTGGCCCGTAAACTTCGTGAAGAAAAAAGATTTCCGTTTGAACTGGATGACGAGGCAAGGCTTTGGGATGATGGGAAAACAGTCGAGCTATTTCAGCTGTCAATGTGTAAATACATATTGATAACTTTACAAACTTTGATCAGTGATATAAATCGGATAGATCAAAACAAATTAAAACATTCAATGTATAAGGAAATAACGAAAAACATAGACAAGCTCCGTGAAGTCATAAATCAGCAGCAACTTGCGGATCATACAACAAAACATGCAGACGAGGCTCAGCTATCTGCGTTGACAAATAATGCACAGGACATTGCGGAATCGCGTGCTAGTCGGAAGGTTTCGGGACATATTTCAACAAAGAAATTTGTGTCAAATAAACATAAAGATGCTAGATGTTCTTCCAATCGTAAGACTTATAAAAAGAAGTCTCTAAAATCTATCAAGTCAAATCGGAAGTCAGATCAGCCATCATGTAATAAACAAGCAGGTCCGAAATCTACTTTGCCTGCTGTGTCTTTTTCTTCACACAGTCATAGATCACCTGATATTTCAAACACACCAGGCCCTTCAACTGCTTGTAAAGTTCAGAATTGTACAGCCTATGAAGACAAACGTGTACACATTGTTGATTCCAATGTAAAGAAACTGTCAGACACTAAATATAGCTCTTTGTCTGACGACAGGTTTGATGTCGTAGTTGCAGACAATGCGATAAAAAATAAAGTCATAAAAAAGAATACAGCAAAAATGTTTCGAAAAAGAAAAGCAGGTAATGTGGTAAGTAAAACATCAAGTAAAAGAAGAAAAAAATCCAACTCTGCAGATAAAAATAAGGTGACAACGAGCGATGAACTTAAGTCATTTGTGGAAAGTTTTAAAATTGAAGCAAACTCTGATAAATTTTCAGGAAGTTTTGAAAAACTCACATTCGCGGAAAAGAATATTCTGTTAAATAAAAATACTCCAGATGCCGACGCTATGCGGTCAGATTTTTCGCATTTTTAATATCTTAACGAAAAGACATTATTTGTAAGAATTAAGCACATTTTAATCAAGGCTAGAGACAGTATTTAAAAAAAAAACTAAAAATAAACTATTTGACATTTACTAAATATAAATCGCCAGATGGCTGCACGTACAAATTTTGTCTTTGATCATGTTAACTGAGCAAAGAACCAAGAATATTAATATTAAAATAAATTTTAAAATTCGCTAAGATCTGTTAATGTGTTAACATTTAGTCAACTTCCAAATCAGTTAAGAAAATGAAAAATAAAAAAAAATTATTTTATGCATTAAAAAATGCTGTCCAAAGATTTATCAAACCAAATCCGAGTTTAGAGACAAAATGTTATTTATTTTTAAGTAAATAAAACATATTACTTAACTCAGATATCGTCAAAAAATATGTATAAGAAGAGGATGTATATACCTTCATGGGCGATACATCCTTTTTCTTATCATCAAACACAATGCGATCAATCTTGTATTAAACAAGCAAATTACATAAGTCGAACATCTGTAAAAAAAATCAATTCAGCTGCTAATTCTGATATAACTGGATCTATAGGGTATGAAAATGTTTGGAATTCTGCAGCGTTCTCTTCGAGATATTGTGAGAAAACAAGTTTACAAAGTTCTGAATCCATTGTTGACGAAATTCGAAGAATAAAAAAAACATCTTCTAACGATACAAATTTGATGGAAATTCTCAAGGCTTATCTCGATTGTTTTTCTAATCACCCAAGAATCTGAGTTGTCTTTATGACATGAATAATAATACAGTGATATTCACGGAGAAGAGTTAATGGCATGTTTAATATAAGTGAACACAGGTCTTATATGAGGTCAAACAACATTTTGAACTTGGATAATTCATCTGAATGATGAGTATCCAAATATTACTGCAAAACAATAGAAACATTTGGTATTATTTTACCAATGAATATTGATTACTATATATTAATGCTGTTTGCATCAAAATGCTTTTTTAAATAAAAAAAAGTTTAAAATAAAAAAAAACAAATAAAAAAATTTATAGATAACAATTTGAATGAATAATCATAAATAAATATTATTTACCATATTAATTATTTTAAAATATGACTGAAATATATTATATTATAATTTTTTAAAAATAATATTTTATGAACAATTGTGTTTCTTTTTTGTATAAGTTATTATATTGTATAATTAAATGTGAATTTTTCATTTAAAATTTAGTAACAAGAAAGAACATATTAAATGATACTTTAGATACAACATTAATGTTTTTATTACATGATATGCTCTGCAAATAAAATGTCAAATAAAGGCCCTTAATACAAGTAAAACACGTAGACAGTTCTCCATAGTTCCAAGCAGAAAACAGATTTGTATGGACGGATAAAAAAGTTGTCACGGTCACTATATCCAGGTGTTGAGTGGAACCAAATAACATCTTCACATACACCAAATTGAGGCTTGTATGAATAAGATTTTCATGAACAATACTTTGTTTATATTGTTTATATTAATTGTAAATGTCATTTTAAAAAATCGTTAGAAAAATTCCGTTTTTGCAGCTGGGAATTTGTTTTCCATCTCGACGTGGAATAAGTATACCTATGTAGAAATCATCACACATGTCTTTGATATTATTTTATTTGGTAGTAAATTCTGATTAAAAAATCTGCTGTCAATTTTAGAGCTGAAGATAGATCAAAATTTTCTGTTTGGAATATTTTGGAAGTAGGAAGTACATTTGCAATGATTTTTGAGATAACTCAATAGAAACTTGAAACTCAAGACTCTTAATTGCTCCTAAAAGTTGAAGCGTTGTTGTATCGTTCCAGGATGACATTTTTCTAAATGCATCAAAAGTTGCTTTTTGAAAATGTACGTTTACTAAATAAATTTAAGTAATTCTTCTTGTAGTTTTAAGAGACCTTGAATAATCTTAAAGCAATATTTAAGCACCGCACTTTGTCTCGAGGCTAAGGGTGACGATTAACAATGCCACGTCACGTTAACGGTTAGCAAAAGCTTAGTCCAGTTAGATCTACACACAAGTGGGACACGATCTTTTGTTTATATCTTTAACGAAAATTGAAAATAAATAATGGTTTTGCTGAAATAACAATTACAACGAGCCGACCCGCGGCGTATCATACGCCGCTATTTAGTTGTTTTATTTTCTACTTTTTATTAATTCATAATTTGTGAATTCGACAGCACCAATGCTGCCACTGAAAATATTTGCGTTAAAACACTAAAACCCTCGTTTCCCCTAACCTACCCCCCCCCCCCCGTGAAAACAGCCTTCTCTTAGTTACCTCCCCTAAGTTAAAAATCGTTTCAAACTAAATTATCTGCCCATAATAGCCGTCACTAAACCGGCTCTACGATTGTAAACATTTAGCGTGAACCACAGCTCACCAGACCATGTGGGGTTGGGGGTGGTAGCAATATGCCTAGAAAGGAAGAGAGGGGACTGTTAGGCGCGCTTACAGCTTGGTGTTTTCTAAGGTCTCCAAGAAGAGAATTATTATATATATAGATTATTTTCAAGTAGTATTGTATAATTTAGTATAGCTTTTAGTTGCAAAGTGCTTTATTACAAAGTATGTACTAATGTAAACTAAAATTTACCTTCTTATTATGAATTTAAATGTTTCCACTTACTAGCTGAGAGTGAAGTGTTTGCATTTTAGAGCGTCGGTCTGATGGTCTGGGGTGACTTTTATAATAAGATTTGTTAACACATATATCATTAAATAGTTTATTTGAATTTTATAAAATTGTACGCTAAGTTTACTATCATTGTACTTTTCTTCCAAACGAATCTTATTTAAATTTTGTAAAATATTAATTAATTCAGTCAACTAATACTACTGATATTTATATACACATTTTATTTTAAAATTGGTAAATATTTTTTTATAGGTATTAAAGTTCCTTAAAACTACAACACATGTTACGTTATTTTAATCTTGATGAAAACAGATTTTATTACTTTAATATAGGAGCTTTTTACACTTTGTTTGAAATGAAAACAAACGGTATTTTTTAAATATTAGTTTACACGAATTAAAATGTTTTGTTTCCAATTTTTCTTAATCAATAAAATATGTAGATGTTTTATTCTCAATGCTTTTTAAAATTAATGTTTGTACAATTATTTATGCTTATTGTCTCTTTATGAGATATTTTAAAGCTAGTGTCGTGGGCTTTTATCTTTGAATAAAATTTGGTTGAAAAAAATTTTTTTTTGTAATTTTCTTTGAAGAGCTGAGTGCTACGGTAAAAACTGCTGTTCTTGTATACCATAGATTAGCATTACAGCTTCTATTGTGTCAGAAAATAAGAAATTAAAATCTGTATTTATGCACCAATCCACATGATTTATACTTTACGTATAATGATTTTAGTATCGAAGAAAAGTAAATAGCTTTGGCCGTTGAAACAAAAAAAAAATAATTACTTCAACAGTATTTTAACTTTCAGTGTGTAGTAGCATTAGAATCATTTACCTTTGATGGAAACCCAACTCACGACTGAAAAATAAATTAATGCAGCTGGTCATAGGTCTGAGCACCTATCCCCTTCCCACAGAATGTTGTGAACCAGAGAAGTCTTACACAGAAACTTCCATGGCACGCCAAGCTAGATAGTGTACGTGACTAATGAATTTCTAGTTACAACATTTTCTCAGATTTGTTGACATAATGTCGATCTACAGTTGTAAAATATAGAGTCATATTATATCAATTTTTTTTTTTTTTTTTTTTTACAGTTTTTACCCCCTCCCTCCCTTCTTATTATCACAAAAGGCCCCATCTTAAAATAATGTCACATCACAGCCTCAAAAATGAAGTTAAAAAAAAAAAAAAAAAAAAAAAAAAACAAAACAAAACAAATATCGATTTCTTCAGATGCATAGCAATCGGCCATATATAAACGACGTCATCATCACAAAATGCCTCACCTTAAAATGACGTCACACCAAAGTCTACAACTCACTTCACTTCAAAAAAGAAGGTTATGTTTTTTAAAACATCTTTTTCTTCATAAAGTTAATCAGTTCATATTTTAATTTAAAACTAAAACAGCCTTTTAAAAAACAGGAAATAAAATGGTGTTTGTAAACTTTCTGAGCCATCTTTCACTCGTCAGAAATATCACACCTTCGAAACAAGTGGGTTACGTCATTTATTAGTTTTTTTGTTAATTTTATTACATAACCACTGGATGCAGCTTTAATTATAGGTTTTATTTGTATGACTTAAAAAAATGTTAAATAATTTTTAATATAATACATTTCAGATTTTTGAAAAAATAATTGATGGGATGGTTTTTTTTAATGCTTGTAATAAATGGTTTATATCTGAATATTTGAAACATTAAAATGTTCACCAAATGTAACCTGGTAATATCCGGACGAGCAGCCAGCCACTATTAGAGGGTCAACCCACGCATAATTATACCTCTCTACCCATTCTTTACAACCCTGACGATAATCAATTACATTGGTGACGTCCTTCAATCGAACTAACGATTAGGTTAACCCTGTTAGGCCACAAAACGAAGAGGAGGGGTAGAGTTTTGTGACGAAGTGTGACGAGGGGGTTGGTAGTGGAGGTGTTCAAAATGGGTTTTGCATTTTCAAATACACTGTTAAAAGTTTATTCGTCATTTGGTGTTGAAAGATATTTACACAAATTGTAATATCAATTGAAGAGAAGGACTATCTGGGGAACTGCCCAAAAATTGCTTGTGACTGAAAAAAACTGGAAATAGTTGTGTCCTGGACACAAAAGAAAAAAAATGTTGCGTTTCTTATGTCTCGCTTATATAAGTGAAGAAGTTGGCTCTGCGGGACACGTTCGACTGTAGTTTGTTGTTTCGCTTTTTATTAGGTTCGTGTGACGGTTGATTTTCACACGGGCGTTTATCAGCCTATCGCACAACACCATTTTGTCTGGCCTCTTCCCGAACAGAGATGTCTGGCTTGTATACACCTGCCATACGTATAAACGCTGCTCTGAGGGTCATTGGGACACGCAGGCTGTCACAACACGGCAGAGTAGGTCTAGTTGCTGTAAGGCAAAATCGATCCAGGTTTTACGCATGACTTATTGTACACGTAATACATTATAGGGCAAGGTACACTTCAGGTTAACCCTGCACATGAGATTTAAACTACTAGAGCAGCCATCAAATTACAACAGACATAAAACTTTGACATGAACAGACATTTTCATCAAATGACAACAAACAGACCTAACACTTTGACATGAACAGACACTTTTAATAGTTTTTCAGTGGAGAATCTAAAAGAATAGTATAGGTTTAGTGTATTCGGCAAACTTAGCTATAATTTGCTTCCTCGGGGCTATAGATAGACATATACCGACAGTTATAGTTTGAAAAATTGTTTGAATGAAACTAAATATGTGTATTATGATGCATGTTCTATGAGCATATTTGGATCTATTTTATATTAGTGTAATTTCTTTTCATAACAATTAAAAAAAAATTTCCAATTAAATGAAGAGGTTAATTAAGTTATACAAGTCTATCCGGATTAGTTTAGTATTTAAGCTTTTATGTACACGGATGACTGTCAGATGTTGTTCTTAGAGACGGGAGCTTTGATTTTGGAAAAAAGAGAGCATTGAGGATATTTTTATATTGCCATTTAGAAGTTCAATTTTAAACTGCGTGTTTCAACTTAAAGACTTGTGTTCCAGTCCCGTTTTGTCAAAACCCATGAACCCCTTCACTCACACGTTTTTTGGATTAGGTCACATTCGGAGTTTAGCCGTACACGAATATCACTAGGCTACTAGTCGTGTATTTGAATTACAACAAACATAAAATCCTTTATAATAACAAGCTTTTAAACGCGCTGAAAATAAATAAAACAAACTTGCTTTTTAAAATAAAATGTCTTACATGTTTTTTTTTAAAAAAAGCAAAATTGTTTATTTTCTTATTATAATTGTTTGTATATATATATATTTTCCAATTTGTAGTAATTTGTTCTATATGAAGTTGACACCTCATTATCTACAGCTAGAAATATTTTCACTGTAAACTGATCAGTAGCTTTCACCATTCTCTAAAAACAATTACCTGCCCCTTCTTAACCTGTGGTGAGCTTTAAAGCGAAAAAAAATCACTCAGCCTTAATAAAGAAATTCAACGTCTAAAGACAACTTATATAATTGTATTACTAAATAAAGTTATTTTTAAACAAAAAATTAATGACTCACCAAATACCAAATAGGATTAAAAAATACACATACTTGCTTTGCCACTGACGAGGTATCTGGAAAGTTTGAACAAAAACGTCACAAACCCATAAGGTTGACGTGTTTTGGGGTGGGTAGGAATGGGGGGGGGGGGGGGGAGCAGAGTAGAGTCGTCTGAAAGAAACACTAAATGCGACTTTTGTTTTGTTTGAGCTCAGTTGCAAGGTTTAGGCGTATGATTTAGACTATGTTTAGTATCAATGTGCAGTAACTACGTGTAGATCAAGCTTAAATCCGGTTAAAATGCCGATTCTGGAAAAAAATCCATTTTAAATGACATTTTTCGTTTTCGGTTAAATTTGAAGTTGAGGTGGTGATTTTGGTTTAGGTTTCAGTTTAGAGAAAAAGACAACACTATCAGCTTAGCGCCCGTTGTATTTCTCCCTCAACGGCCATTTATCTCGTTTTAAAATAAACGTGAATGTTCTTACTTTCTCGTATAGAGGTAGTTTTTTAATTGTGCACAGAAATCACATGGAATTTTGACAGTTTTTTTCTATTTTATTTCTCAGTACTTGATCATATACGGAGTATAGTGGACTTATTTTAATCGAGCAACAATTCTAAATCCACATTTATCAAAATTTCGGCGTTTTACGCGTAATCGAGTCGAAAAAACAAAGGTTTGCAATTCTGTCCGTGTGTGTGTGTGAGTGTGTGTGAGAGAGAGAGAGAGAGAGAGAGTGTGTCTGTGAACACAATAACTTAAGAACAGTTACAGCTAGGTTGATAACATTTCATGTATAAATATTATAACAAATTGTTTTGACTTTTCAGCGATTTCCAATAACCAGAAGAGGAACTTATTCTACTTTAGGTCAAAATCCATTTATTAATTTAACAAAGATGGATATACAAATAAAGAAATTAAACATAGGAAATGGTGAAAAAAAAAACCCCAATGATATTCAATGGTAATGATGATATGTGTTTAGAATTGCCTGTCGTGGAGCCGTCACGTGATCTAAGACGTCTTGATGACGTGTAGCTGGGGCGTGTTGGCAGATTATACTACAGTAATGTTTACGTAGAAGAGTTAAAGCATGTTAAATTTACGAGAACAGGTATGTATAGGAGATTATATTACAGTGATATTGACGGACAAGAGAAGAGTTGAAATCATGTTTAAGAAAAAAGAACTGAGGTTTTACTAAAGGTCATAAAAACATTTTAAAGTTGGATCATTCATCTTAATGATGAGCATCCAAATATTGATGTAAAGCAAAAGAAACATTTGCTTTTAGCTTTGCAAATCATTGTGCATTTTTATACTTAAACGCCGTGTGTTATCAACATAGTTAAAAAAATAATAAAAAAATAATACAATTATTTTGTAAATTATTGGATATATAATAAAGAAGATTATTTTACTTTACTAATTATAAATACTGTGTATAAAACATTTAAAATATACTTAACCTATAAAGCAAACATTCATTACATTGTATTGGATAATTTAATTAACTTAAAACATGCATTTATTTTACGCATAAAATACTCTGAACCTAAAATGTTTATCAAACGCCCTTTACGCAGTTTGGTGCTTTAATTCAAATACAGTTTACACTCGTAACGTTACACTCATTCCCTAAAACTTAAAGGAACTTAAACTTCTTCGAACATAATTGAACCAAAATGTTACTGTATAATGTTTTGTTACTTTCGCTTTATTTGCGTCACCTGTTTTCTTTTTGCTGGTCTGTATTTTTTTGCGCAGTTTCCTTACCTACCTTTTTCCTTGCATGCAGTTAAAACAAACATATCCAAGGGAGTTTTTTTTCTCCATTGCAGCTCCAAATCTACAATTAGTTACAACTTATTCGGGATGCTTTATTCCATGAACTGTTAACCCGCTAATCTAGTTACTCGTTTCTGAAATTTTGCACTTATGACAGAGTAAAATTTAGCTAGCTCGAAAACTCGTAGCAAAATATTATCCCACATGTCGGTGCACTCGTATGTTGATGCACCACTGGATGTATATCATTATACAACCACGTTTTGCATAGTTTGTTATGATTTTGTAAAATATTTTTTATCTCATAATTCAAATAAAATTTTAAAATATAAATTGTCGGAAAGTATTTAATATGTAATATTTAATATCTAGTTTGGTACATGTCCCTTTACCACCATTCTCCAGTGAATAATAGCCTCACAATGGGAAAAGTTAAGGCGCATGGTCATTGTCTGACCACCTATCCTCTTGCTCTCTGGAGGTTAAAAATATTCTTCATCAGCTTAAATGCAATAATGTCGATCTAGTCGGGTCTGTTAAGCTAATGGTTGGTGAACCGAAAAGTCCCGAGATTTCTTACATGAAACTATTATCTTTATCTAAAATGCATTTAAAAAAATGTTTTTTAGTATATCAATCAGTTACAAAAACAGTCTTAAAAACACGAAATATCGGCTAAAACCATACAGTTCTATAAATAGTGGAAATTTGTCTTCACCATTTTAAGCCTTTCCCTCCCTTTGCCTAGAGCACACTTCATCATAAATTTCCAATCCGCACTCCACCCTGGAAGTGTGACGTCATTTATGGACGACCCCCTCTGCAAAATTGTACTTCCAAGATAGTCAAGATTACAGCAATCTCTACACATGTCTACTTCAAATTTTCTTTGGTGTAATATAAAATAATATACTTTGACAAAAATCAATAAACAATACGTTTATTCTCAGTGTAACAAAATATGTAAAAAAAATTGTATTCACGAAAAAATGGCTTGCAGGTTTTTTATGTCGAAAAAAAATTGCTGTGTTTTGGTGGGTGGGGATGAACGCCCATGACCTATATATTTCTAGCTTACAAAGAACACGTTTGAAAAGAAAAAAAAATCAATTCGCCCAGTAAACGTAAAACTTCCTAGAAATCAGCACACCGCAGCCGTGTTTATATCCGGACCAGCAGCCGACCACGTGACCAGGTTAACCCAGCAGACGATATCAAAGTGTGACACAGCCGATCTACACCTGCCCACTTCTTGCTGGCGACTTGCCAAAGTTATTATTCAGTCGCTCAATTCACCGTTCTAATTCTATATTACAAACTCTGATATTTTTCAAATTAGAACATCTAAAAAAGGTTAACAGTTTAATAATGAATATTTTTTATAAATTTTTACAGAATCAGGCTATAAATGGTAAATTTATTTAAAGAGCCAAAATATAAAAATGTTTATGTATTTGTTTGAGGGAGTGAGTAAATGTTTGTAGATGTGTTTTGTGTGCATTCATATATACTTAAGGCTTGAGTGATGGATACTAATTTGATACAGCTTTATATTTTCAAAGTTTTACTATGCTGAAAAGGCGAAATTTTGCATTGGTTTTTAAACAAAATTATTTTATTTTTTATTATAATACAGTTCAGGTTTTAAAAACTAGTGGCGATGATTTATTTTGTCACACAGCTATTAATGACAATCACGAAGTTATTTTCTTCTAAATATTTGTGAAAATAAAAATAATCTTTCTCTTGATTTCCAGGAAAAGCCTCGTCACTAAATGTAAGTGGTAATATCCGGACCAGCAGCCAACCTCGAGTCGAGGGTTAACCCTGCACATTTGAGGCGATAGGTCTATAACAATTACGAGAACATACCTAACCATGGCATACTACTAGGGAAATGGGATATTGGAAATTTAGGGTCGTTGGTGAAAGGGGGGGGGGGGTTAGATCACACTTTTGGCATTTAAAAAAATGTGCTAAAAGTTGATTTTAGTCAGTTCGTGTGTTTGTAAAAGATTTTAAACTTTTTTATAACTACGCAATTATATCCTCAATGTTGACGGTGCATAATAACGATTTTAGAAAAAAAGCCACTGATCTAAAAACAAGTTAATAAAAAGTTAATGACAATTTAAGCGCAATTTCCTTATATTATCCATAACAATTTTAAATCGAGATAAATCATATATTCAGCAAATAAATAATGCAACACAAGTAGTTTCAATAATTCAAAACAAAATAGAAAAAATCCTTTCGAACCTCCGCTCATTCACTATGGTAAAATCCTTTCGAACCTCAGCGCTTTGCGCTAAGTCATCCTAGGCCTAAAGGACGCTCAGTTTAAAAATTCTTAATTAATTTTTTGTGGCCGAACGAAAGGATATTTTTGAAAACTTTCTTCGGCAATATTGTTCAAAATTATGGCAGAAATCGATTGGTGAACGTTTCAAGTCGCTAAGTGGTCTGGTTGCCGAGATATGAGCCAAAAACGGTATTTTTAAAAGATTTTTTGGCTTTTCCGGGAAATCCAGGAAGGAATTCCGGGAATTTTTTTGGCCTATGTTCATCCCCGGAACTTGCTTAACATATTTGCTTTGGAACTAGTCCTCGATATTGCTTCGTTGAGGAGGAGATACGACTTAAAGACGACTTAAAGCTGCGGACACACATCCATCCATACATTCCCAGAAATGACGAGTTAACCCTTTATCTACTGACGGTACTTATAAGTACCACTTTAATTAAGTGCCTGTATTATATTAAATTAAATACGAATTTTAAAAATTATTGATGTATTTTATAGTATTATCTCCCCCGAGTCGCCGGTAGTCGGAGGTATCAATGTTTTTTAAAAATTAATGATGTGGCGCTTTTTCAATGTCTTGCTATATCGGTAGTTCACAATTTTTCTGTACATTTCTCACACCCGTTCCTGATTTCCTTTTGTTTTACCTTATTTTTCAAGTTTTCAACCCCAAATATTTTTTATTGGCACCTTCAATAGTCAGGTAAACGTGTTTAACTTCTAGTTATACAATTTTACTCAAATTGTCTTTGTATTAGATCGATGTTTACAAGTGGACTTATAAGTACCGTCAGGGCACACGGTCATTTTTTTTTAGGATTTTTAGAAAATTGCAGATTTGTTAAGTGGAGTTACATAAATATTGTCTTGATAATTACTTATCGAAATGTACTCAAAAAATGATATTTACACATTTATAAGAAGGTTTGCATATGGTTTACCTAAGAAATATTGTAATTACATGTTCATTTCTAGTAGTAAAAAAATAACAAGAATAAAGGTATCAGTTGCAGGCTCGTTTATAAGGTTTAGTATACTTCATTTGTATACCAAAGCCTAGTTCAGGTTGCAAGATTTAATTTGTTAGTTATATTTACTGCAATAAACTGTCTTGCCTACAACAACTAGCATTTACATAATGTAAACTTGTAGACTAGTAATTGTCCATACTTCTGCATATAGTATAGATCTATAAGGTAAATTTTAATCAGTAAACAGAAAAGAGTAATCCACTACTTCTTCCAAAACACATTGAGCTCACTTCTATTTATGAACTTTGCACTGTAGTGCAGACTTGTCATAACATTATAGTAGGCTACAATTATATTAGTATTTCTAGTAGTTGTATGCTGAATGACTAGGCTTTTGTTTGTTTATGCGGCTCATTATACTAGTTATTGGAAGCTTCCAGCAAAAGCATATTCATTCAGGCAACCGTTGCAACACTAGAAAGACCACAGACAAGATTGAGGGAGCATGACATGTCGACTACTTTTGCTGTATTTGAGGTCTAAGATGTGTTCCGATAGAAAATCCAGTAAAAATCGTACTCAAAATATACTTTTGTGCTGTATTTATGTGTGAAAATTACAAAAAGTGATTGTTATAATGATTGCCATGTTATTAGTTAATAAATTGTATCGTTTGTTCCTGTTTTGTAAAAAAAAAAATTTTGAAAAAAAATGTCCTAGTTTACTGACGGTACTTATAAGTACCAATATCTGTTTGGGCCATTAAAAATTTATGAAACGAAATTTCCTTCGATATATGCTTTGAATGTGCCAAAAGCAATATAGTAACACATTGTTTAAGTAAAAATCTCATTCAGAACATAATTCCGTAAATAAAGGGTTAATAAACGCAATTCTCCAGAATGGAAATTGCGCTAAAAAAAGGAAATATTAGTGGGATTCGGGAAGGGGGTGTAGACTATTGTGTAACGTTGTGTTATAAACAAAAAACCAGAACCCACATTTAAATAAACGTCACACCTGACAGCACGTTTTTGTCTTTAAAAAAAAAGTATGGATCAGACCACATTATCCCTTTATATGCTGAAGTCACAGAAACATGTCAACTCTACTTCACCTGCCAACCCCCCCCCCCCCCCACACCTCCCCCCACCCCCCAGCCCCGTGTCTTGCCAAGTCCCGAAAGGAGGCTTTACCATTTACATCTAAAATGTAAAACACATCTCAGCTTACAATACTTACATGTTTATGTATTTTAAAAACATCGATTTCTTTCTATAATATTTTTTGAGCTCGAACATCATATTCAGAATAAATGAATAAATTATTAAAGATAACGTTAACGTAGTAAAAATGAATTAGAACCAATTGCGTGTGTTGTGATCTCGCGTTGAGCATTTCTGAGGGACAATTAAAACATAATTTTTTTACACTGACATGGTGTGTTTCGAACCTGTACTACATACATGGTGTCTATCGTCACCGCCAGCTAGGCACATATCGTTGGCTGAAAATATATTGAGCTATTTTATCTAGCGTAGGAAAGTGAAATTACGCAAATATTATTTTAAATTGAGTTATATCCTAATTTTTGCGAGTTCCATTGCTAAAAAGAAAGATTTATATTAAACAATTAAGGTCTAAAATGGTTTACTAAAGAAACTGAATTCTTCATTGTGTAATTTGGCCTAGATTCTACATCTAGAAGCTAGAATAAACTAGATACTAGTAGATAGAATCTACGTACAGACGGGAAATTGTTTTAGTCTAGTTTATCGGTAGCTCTAGCTAAACTACTTGTATTATCTAATTAATTATCAGTGAAGCTAAAGACAACGATTTATAAATATAAACATTTATATATTTAAGGACTAAAATAGTTTAATAAAGAAACTCAATTATTTATTGTTTTTATACTTGTTTTTCTTTTTGACTAATTAATTTTGGGTTAGCCTTAAATCTTGTTTATCTGTATTTTTGGATAAATTCCTTTTAGTTTCAAGTGACGTTATTTTAAGTACACGTGAAAGTTTTTGATTTTTTGTGAAAATAAAGTATTTGTTCTGAACTTTTCATTAAAAGGGGTGTTTCTACAATTAAATATGTCAATACATAAATTATCGACTTTAAATAAATTTGAGTATAATCTTTTGGGGAAAATAGAACATTTTTCTGTACATAAATACGTATTCTACAGTTCTACACATAGTGCTGATTCTCTCATCTAGCGGAACAGAAAAAAAATTAAGAAATATTCAAGCTTTTGTTTTTAGAATAGATAAATAGATTGTTGACTTGTTAACTAACATGCGTGCAGAGGCGGAGCGACCCTTTCGATTTGCACCCCCCCTCGAACTTTTGATTTGCACCCCCTCGAACTTTTGATTTGCACCCCCCCCCCTCGAACTTTTGATTTATACCTCCCCTCAAACTTTCGATTTGTTTTTCCAACCCATTTGCGCGTCCCCCCCCCCTAAGGTCGGCGCCCGGGGACATATGTCCCCCCCGCCGTCCCCCCCCTCGCTACGCTTCTGCATGCGTGTAGAATGTTTTTAGAAATGTTTTTAAGATGTAGTAAAATAGCATCAACAAAATCACTTCGGAAATTCCTAGGATGAGACCACTTCGTAAGGACAAGCGAGCTATAAGCCTGCTTTCTGTGCTTTGGCTTGATAGATTGACATTTCGTTTAGCGGGGTATAAAAGGGAAGACTGGCTAGGCACATCACTATGCTGGAAGGAAAGTTAGAACTGAGCTATTACAATGTGTTTTTCTTTGATTTATATTGAATGTAAGTGTTTGAGGCATTTTTACTTCATCAAGAGTTTTAATGATATAGTTTTTAATAATTTAGTTTTTTTCATTTTAATTTATTCAAATAAAGTTTTAAAATTTAAACTGTCCTTCCTTCCCCAACCTACCACGAAAGCAAAATACAACCTGTGTAGCTTGTACTATACTCAACCCTCGTGTCAAAGAGTTCCGTCTATAAAAAAAGAGCGCGCGAGTGAACATACGCATGAGCATGAACGAACTCACACTCTTGCATGCCAAACTGAGATTCACACAGATACACATGCACACATACACATATATACACATAAACACATTCACACATGCATATACGCTCACGCATACACAAACACATGCGCACTCATAGACATACATACATGTAAGGACATAAAGTCAGAAATCCACGCATACGTATATATACATATAAAAATATATACAGACATAGATGCACGCAGGTACACAAAAATCTAGACACATATAGACACACACACTACTTCAGTCATATAAAATGATACTCTCTGTTTTACATGTTGATGAAAGTATCGGCCACTCAAGTTTCTGGTGACAAGAATCAAGTGATATTCACTTTAAATAAACAATTGGTTGATTGAAAATTTAAGACCGTTGAGGCCGCAAAAGATAGGCGTCAACAAGAAATATTACATACCATTAAGGAAATCACAGTCACGAAGTCTTTGATGAGCAAAATGGGCTCGCATCAGAGACATCCATCACTGAATCCTTAATACGAACGTCTTAAGTTTTGATACAAATATTTCTTGACAAATAAAACATTCCAGCTCAAATATTTTATGGAACGTGGGACTCTCTAGATAGTGCTGAAACATTGGCTACAAAGGTTACATGTTACATGTTTAAAGAGTTACATAGTTACATACAGTTGATGAAAGTTTGGCTTCTAAAGTGTTTGGCGACAAGAAAGAAGAAATATTTACACTAGTCAAACAATTGTTTGGCGAAACAAATAAAGAGACACAAGATGGCCAACAACAGGAAACATCACATGACATGAGTGGCTTCACAAGTGTGCCTCAAAGTGTTTAATGAACAAAATGGCGGCTACATTCAAAATCTAAAAGTCTTAGCCATGCATGTAATAGACGCTTGTACGTGGAAGGTGGTGGATTATCCATTGTTTGAACGTCTAAATCAAGCTTTGATTCAACTATTTCGTGACAAATACAAAATAACAACTTGTAAACGGGAGTCTATTTTGTTTCGTTTAGATTTATCAAAAAGCTATTCAGACATAGTGGATAATGCTAAAGGTTTGGCTAAAGAGGTCATGCGTTACATGATTAAAGAGTTAGAAAGTGACATACAGTGTGAACAAGTTGCTGAAAGTTTGGCTTCTAAAGTGTTTGGTGACAAGAAAGAAGAAATATTTACACTAATTAAACAATTTGTTGGCGAAACAAATGAAGAGACACAAGATGGCCAACAACAGGAAACATCACATGACATGAGTGACGTCACGGTGTCTGCCTCAAAGTGTTTGATGAACAAAATGGCGGGCTACATTCAGAATTTAAGAGTCAGATTTAAATATGGTTTTACGTGTAAGGTGGTGGGTTATCCATTGTACGCACATCTCAAACACGCTTTGGTTTATCTATTTCAAGACAAATGCAAAATACCAGCTCGTGAAAGGGGTTTTTCTTTTTATAGATCACAACAGTATTCAGTGGATGATGCCAAAGATTTGGTTAGCATGGTCACGCGTTACACGTTTAACGAGTTACAAAGTGGTATACAGTATGAACAAGTTGATGGAAGGTTAGTTTCTAAAGTGTTTGGCCAGGAGAAAAAGAAAATATTCGGACCTGTAAAAAATATTGTTGACATGAAAATTAGCTGTCAATCAACTACTCTGTTTAAAGACGTCACCAGTGTTTCTTCCAGACTTTTTTCTCCGGAGGGGTGGGGGGCACTTGAAATTTTCGGGGGTGGCGGTAGATTTTCTTCGGGGGACATACGGTTAAAAGTAGAAAAAGTAGATATTTCCGATATAAATCGTATAAATGTCGTTTCGTTCGGGGGGGGAGGTTGAATTTTTAACGGTGTACTTAGCCCCCCCGAAGATATGCCTTTTGATGAACATTCAGAATGAATTAGCGGTGAAGCTTAGAAATGGCGTTGTCTGTAGAGTGGTTAATTGTTTAAGACCAAGTGAATTCGTAAAGATGATTGACGAAATAGTGCCTGCTAAAGAATGTTACAGCAGGCAAATCGCAATATCTACGTTTTGCTCTTTTAAAGATGTTAATGTGTCAACTGACAAGCCAGCGTTCAGAATACTCAAACAGTCCACAAGCTCCATGTGTGCGTTTCTCTGTCCACCTCATGTTTATTTGAGGGGAGCAGACGACAGCGATAAATCATTCAAAGCATCAACACGAGTTGCGATTAGAATATAAACAATTACACTTTTATTTCTTTCTTGTACATATTTTAATAACTGACAATGGAGAACATATTTTTATTGTAAGAGATAATTGTCAGCAGCTGACATGAGCTGCAGAGACGTGAACTCTGACATGCCTGACAGGTCATGTGACACTTTGACCTCTGTAAGTAAACCTGTAAAGACGAGTAAAGAATGGCTGATTTTTATCGTAAGGTTTTTGTCAAGAGTTTACGTTGAGAAAGGTGAAGGTCAGGATGGTGTTTGGAGCAAAAAGTGTAAACCAGAATGGTGGCATAGAGAGGTGGGGCTCCAATGGAGAAATCCTACAGGAAAATCTAAAGATAAAGTCGATGACTTAAAGAAAAAATACGAAGCTTTGGCCCGTAGACTTCGTGATGAAAAAAGATTTCCGGTTGAACTGGATGACGAGGCGAGGCTTTGGGATGATGGGAAAACAGACGAGCTATTTCAGCTGTCAATGTGTAAATACATATTGATAACTTTACAAAATTTGATCAGCGATATTTATCGGATCGATCAAAGCAAATTAAATCATTCAATGTATAAGGAAATATCGGAAAAAATAGACACGCTCCATGAAGTCATAAATCAACTGAAACCTGCATGTCATACTACAAAACCTGCAGAAGAGGTTCAGCTATCTGAGTTGACAAATAATGCAAATGATATTGCGGAATCGCGTGCTAGTCGAAATGTTTCTGTAAATAAATCCAAAAAGAAAATTGTGTCAAATAAACATTAAAGATGCTAGATATTCTGCCAATCTTATGATTTATAAAAAGAAGTCTTTAAAATCAAATCAGAAGTCAGATCAGCCGTCATGTAGTAAACAAGCAGGTCTGAAATCTACTTTGCCTGCTGTGTCTTTTTCTTCACACAGTCATCGGTCAACTGATATTTCTAACAAACCTAGCCCTGCAACTTTTAGTAAAATTCTGAAAAGTACAGCCTATGAGGACAAACGTGCAAAATGTGTTGATTCCAATGTAAACAAACGGCCAGGCACTAAATGTAGCGCTTTGTCAGTAGACAGGTTTGTTGTGGTAGTTAGAGACAATGCGATAAAAAATAAAGTCACAGAAAAGAAAACAGCGAAAATGTTTCGAAAAAGAAAAGCAGGTAATGTGGTAGGTAAAACATCAGGTAAAAGAAGAAAAAAATCAAACTCTCCAGCCAAAAATAAGGTTACAACGAGCAATGAACTTCAGTTTTTTGTGGACAGTTTTGAAATTGAATCAAACTCTGATATATTTTCAGAAAGTTTTGAAAATATCACATTCGAGGAAAAGATTGATCTGTTAAATAAAAATACTTTAGAAGCGGAGGCTATACTGTCAGATTTTTCGCATTTTTAATATCTAAACGAATAGTCCTTATTTTGAAGAGTTAAGACCATTTTAAAAAAGGCTATAGATAGTTTTAAAAAAAAAACAACTTAAAATAAACTGTAAAGTAAACGTAAATTTAAATCGTCAGATGACTGCACGCAATTGCACGTCTTCAGATATTGATGATTAAGAAAAAATACTTAATGCTGCGAGCTCTCTCAGTTGATATCAAATAGATTTATATATGAAATTTTAAAATTTGTCTTTGATCATGCTCACAGAACAAAGAACCCAGAATATTAATATTAAAACAAAATTTAAAATTTGCTACGATCTGTTAAAGTGTTAACATTTAGTCAAATTCCAAATCAGTAAAGCAAATGAAAAAAGTAACTGTATGCATTTAAAAAAAGAGGTGTCCAACATTCATCAAACCAAATCAGAGTTTAGATACTTAAACAAAATTTTTTTTTTTGAAGTAAATAAACATATTACCTAACTCATTTATCGTATGAAAATATTGTAAGCAATTTCTCTAAGTTAGTGTATAGGAGACAAGAATATAATCAGCGGAATGTAATAAAGAGGATGTGTCCACCATCATGTAAGATAAATCCAACTTCTTATCTTCAAACACAATGCGATCAAGCTTGTAGTAAACAAGCAAATTACATAAGTCGAACATCTGTAAAAAAAATATCAATTCAGCTACTAATTCAGATATAACTGAAATTCTGCAGCGTTTTCGTCGACATATTGTGAGAAAACAAGTTTACAAAGTTCTGAATCCATTGTTGATGAAATGCGAAGAAAAAAACCCATCTTCAAAAGACACAAAGTTAATGGAAATTCTCAAGGCTTATCTTGATTGTTTTTCTAATCACCACAGGATCTAAGATGTCTTTATGGCATGAATAATAATACAATGATATTTACGGAGAAGAGTTAAAAGCATGTTTAAGATAAGTGAACAGAGAGAGGTCTTACATGAGGTCGAAAAACATTGTGAACTTGGATAATTCATCTGAATGATGAGTATCCAAATATTACTGCAAAACAATAGAAACATTTGGTATTATTTTACCAATAAATATAGATTACTATGTATTAATGCTGTTTGCATCAAAATGCTTTTTTAAAATAAATAAAAAAGTTTAAAATAATTTTTTTATAGATAATGAATAATTATAAATAAATATTATTTTATTAAATATTATTAATTATTTTTAAAATGTGACTGAAATATATTATAATTGTTTAAAAAAAATTTTTTATGAACAATTTTGTTTCTTTTTTTGTATTAGTTATTATACAATTTACTAACAAGAAACAACTTATTAAATGTTACTTCAGATACAACATGAATGTTTTTATTACATGATATGCTCTGCAAATAAAAAGGTCAACTAAAGGCCCTTAATACAAGTAATACACGTAGACAGGTCTCCAGAGTTCCATGCAGAAAACAGATTTGTATGGACGGATAAAAAAGTTGTCACGGTCACTATATCCAGGTGCTGAGTGGAACCTACACCAAATTGAGGCTTGTATGAGTGGGATTTTCATGAAAAATACTTTGTTTATATTAATTGTAAATGTCATTTTAAGAAATCGTTATGTATGTTAACTATCAACTACTTTATCCAATAATACCTTTTCAACATGCCCTCTGATTATCTAGTTTTGGAAGAAATACTAAATTAACATAAATGAAAGATACATTCTTAATTAATTTTGACAATTATTTAATATTAGTTATATCTATATGTATTTTCAATACGAACTAAACAAATAATTTTTCAATTAATTATTTTTTTTTATAATAAATACAATACTTATTATATGTATATCAATCTATATATAAATAAATAAATAAATAAAATAAATAAATAAATAAATAAATAAATAAATAAATAAATAAATAAATAAATAAATAAATAAATATATATATATATATATATATATATATATATATATATATATATATATATATATATATATATATATATATATATATATATAGATACATACATAATTATAACAAATATATTTACCTATTTTGTTTATGATTCTCTTTATTGACATATATATATATATATATATATATATATATATATATATATATATATGTTTGTGTGTGTATATATTCACTCTATGAAGAAAAATGTAATGCGCAATGTCTTTTTGTGTTTGCACAGTATACTATAACAAGAGTGATTGGGTAAGGGAGATTAAAATTTCGCAAAACAGATTTATGTTTTTGCAACCTGTCTCCTATTTCACTTATAACGGAAACAAGTAAATGAATAGATACAGCCATTCTTTAATATTTAAAAAAAATTCCGTCACGTTGCAGCTGGGAATTTGTTTTTCATCTCGACGTGGAATAAGTATACCTATGTAGAACTCCTCACATATTATGTCTTTGATATTATTTTACCCGGTAGTAGATTATGATTCAACAATCTTCTGTCAATTTTAGAGCTGCAGATAGATCAAAATTTTCTGTTTGGAATATTTTGGAAGTAGGAAGTACATTTGCAATGACTTTTGAGATAACTCAACAGAAACTTAAAACTCAAGACTCTTAATTGCTCCAAAAAGTTGAAACGTTGTTGTATCGTTCCAGAATGACATTTTTCTAAATGCATCAAAAGTTGCTTTTTGAAAATGTACGTTTACTAAATAACTTTAAGTAATTCTTCTTGTAGTTTAAAGAGACCTTGAATAACCTTAAAGCAATATTTAAGCACCACACTTTGTCTTGAAGCTAAGGGTGACGATTAACAATGTCACGTCACGTTAACGGTTAGCAAAAGCTTACTCAAGTTATATCTACACACAAGTGGGACACGATCTTTTGTTTATATCTTTAACGAAAATTGAAAATAAATAATGGTTTTGTTGAAATAACAATTACAACGAGCCGACCCGCGGCGTATCATAATTTGTGAATTCAACAGCACCAATGCTGCCACTGAAAATATTTACTTTAAAACACTAAAACCCTTCTTTCCCCAACCCCCTCTCGTGAAAGCAGCCTCCTCTTAGTTACCTCTAAGTTTAAAATCGTTTCAAACTAAATTATGTGCCCGTAATAGCCGTCACTAAACCGGCTCTACGATTGTAAACATTTATCGTGAACCACAGCTTACCAGACCATGTGGGGGCAGGGGTGATAGCGATATGCCTAGAAAGGAAGAGAGGGGACTGTTAGGCGCGCTTACAGCTTGGTGTTTTCTAAGGTCTCCAAGAAGAGAATTATATATATATAGATTATTTTCAAGTAGTATTGTATAATTGAGTATAACTTTGTTGCAAAGTGCTTTACTACAAAGTATGTACTAATGTAAACTAAAATTTACCTTCTTATTATAAATTTAAATGTTTCCACTTATTAGCTGAGAGTGAAGTTTTTGCATATTAGAGCGTCGGTCTGATGTTCTGTGGTGACTTTTATAATACGATGTATTAACACATACATCATTAAATAGTTTATTTTAATTTTTTTTTAAAAATTGTTCGCTAAGTTTACTATCATTGTACTTTTCTTTTAAACGAATCTTCATTAAATTTTGTAAAATATTAATCAATTTTCAGTCTACTGGTACTACTGACATTTATATACACATTTTGTTTTAAAATCGTAAATATTTTTATATAGTTATTAAAGAAAACTACAACGCACGTTACATTATTTTAATCTTGATAAAAACAGTTTGTATTACTTTAATATAGTAGCTTTTAACACTTTTAAAGAAATTAAAACAAACGATATTTTTTAAATATTAGTTTCGAAGAATTAAAAAGTTTTGTTTTCAATTTTTCTTAATCAATAAAATTTGGAGATGTTTTATTCTCAATGCTTTTTAAAATTAATTAAAGTTTGTACAATTATTTATGCTTATTGTCTCTTTATGAGATATTTTAAAACTAGTTTCGTGGGCTTTTATCTTTGAATAAAATTTGGTTAAAAAATATTTTGTTATAATTTTCTTTGAAGAGCTGAGTGCTACGGTAAAAAGTGCTGTTCTTGTATACCATAGATTAGCATTACAGCTTCTATTGTGTCAGAAAATAAGAAATTAAAATCTGTATTTATGCACCATTCCACATGATTTATACTTTACGTATAATGATTTTAGTATCGAAGAAAATTAAATAGCTTTGGCAGTTGAAACAAAACAAAAAAATTACTTCACCAGTATTTTAACTTTCAGTGTGTAGTAGAATTAGAATCACTTACCTTTGATGGAAACCCAACTCACGACTGAAAAATAAATTAATGCAGCTGGTCATAGGTCTGACCACCTGTCCCCTTCCCACGAGAATGTTGTGAACCAGAGATGTCTTATACAGATACTTACATGGCACGCCAAGCTAGATAGTGTACGTGACTAATGAATTTCTAGTTATAACATTTTCTCAGATTTGTTGACATAATGTCGATCTACATTTTCAAAATATAGAGTCATGTCTAAACTACTTCAAGTTTTTATTTACTGTTTTTACCCCCTCCCTCCCTTCTCATCATTACAAATCGCCCCATCTTAAAATAATGTCACACCAAAGCATAAAACCCACATCCCCTCAAAAATTATCCCACCTCAACCCACAAATTAAGTTTAAAAAAAAAAGGTAAAACAAATATCGATTCCTTCAGATGCAAAGCATTTGGCGATATATAAACGACGTCATCACCACAAAATGCCTCACCTTAAAATGACGTCACACCACATTCTACAACTCACTCTCCTTCAAAATGAACGTTTTTGTTTTTTTGAAACATTGTTTTAAAAACAGGAAATAAAATGGTGTTTGTAAACTTTCTGAACCAACTCCCACTCTTCAGAAATGTCATACCTTCCAAACAAGAGGGTTACGTCATTTATTAGTTTTTTTTGTTAATTTTATTACATAACCGCTGGATGCAGCTTTAGTTATAGGTTTTATTTGTATGACTTAAAAAATTAAAATAATTTTTAATATGATGCATTTCAGATTTTTGAAAAAATGATTGATGGGATGGTTTATTTTAATACTTGTAATAAATGGTTTATATCTAAATATTTGAAACATTAAAATGTTCACTAAATGTAACCTGGTAATATCCGGACGAGCAGCCAGCCACAATTAGAGGGTCAACCCACGCATAATTATACCTCTCTTTCCACCCTTTACAACCTTTGCGATAAATCAATAACATTTGTGACGTCCTTCAATCGAACTAACGATTAGGTTAACCCTGTTAGGCCACACTACGAAGAGTAGGGGTAGAGTTTTGTGACGAAGTGTGACGAGGAGGTTGGATTGGGAGGGGGTTGGTAGTGGAGGTGTTCAAAATGCATTTGCATTTTCAAATACACTGTTAAAAGTGTATTCGTCATTTGGTGTTGAAAGATTTTTACACAAAGTGTAATATCAATTGATCAATGTCTCATGGACAGGAGAAGGACTATCTGGGGAACTGCCCAAAAATTGCTTGTGACTGAAAAAAAACTGGAAATAGTTGTGTCCTGGACACAAAAGAAAACATATGTTGCGTTTCTTATGGCTCGCTTATAAAAGTGAAGCAGTTGGCTCTGCGGGACACGTTCGACTGTAGTTTGTTGTTTCGCTTTTTATTAGGTTCGTGTGACGGTTGATTTTCACACGGGCGTTTATCAGCCTATCGCACAACACCATTTTGTCTGGCCTCTTCCCGAACAGAGATGTCTGGCTTGTATACACCTGCCATACGTATAAACGCTGCTCTGAGGGTCATTGGGACACGCAGGCTGTCACAACACGACACACTAGGTCTAGTTGTTGTAAGGCAAAATCGATCCGGGTTTTACGCATGACTAATTGTACACGTAATACATTATAGGACAAGGTACTCTACAGGTTAACCCTGCACAGGAGATTTAAACTACTAGAGCAGCCATCAAATAACAACAAACAGACATAAAACTTTGACATGAACAGACACTTTCATCAAATGACAACAAACAGACCTAACACTTTGACATAAGACGCTTTTGGTAGTATTTCAATGGAGAATCTAAAGGAACAGTATATGTTTGATGTATTTGGCAAACTTAGCTATAATTAGCTTCCTCGGAGCTATAGATAGACATATACCAACAGTTATATTTTGAAAAATTGTTTGGATGAAATTAAATATATGTTTGTTATGATGCCTGTTCTATGAGTATAAATCGGTGCGAACGAATGTTGGTTCGGGTGAATACTTAAAGGATGGAAGAGTGACGCGCACAAAAAACAGTGACATGGAATGTAGAAAACATTTGAAATGTATGAATGCTAGAAAGTTCGGGTTATGATGTTGATGTGAGAGGTAATCTGTGTCCTGTTAATGACAAGCCCATTCGGATACTAAACTGACACTGTTAGTACTTTAAATAAAAGAAAATAATATGAAATAAGTAATCTGTCAAGTATATTAACGCTCTCTGTGACCAAATGTTAACCTATGAGAAGATATATTGGTAGTGAAACGTCCATGGTGGTTGATAACAACAATCTTAACAATGTGCCTGTTTGTTTTTGTGCTTGCGTTTGTATTTATATCTGTAAATCATAATTAATAAATATCATTTTTTCTCACCTCCCCATTAAAATAGACTAACACAAGGCTAACCAATGCGCCTGCTAAAACGTTAAGTATTGTTCTTTGTTGGTCATGTTGTTTTTCTTAAAGACAAGATTCCCGAACGCGATAATCATAATTATAGCCCACACAGTTTACGTAAGGTTTTGTTTTGATTGTTTTCAAGATACGATTTACCTCCCGTCTTATTCCGCTTATAGCAAGCGCACAGAGAATGTATAGTTATTTGCTTTTTCACTAAGTAAGTGATTGAACTATAATATTAATCGGCCTTAGACTGCCTATAAATTATTTTTAAAAAAGCAAAATTGTTTATTTTCTTATTATAATTGTTTGTATATATATATTTTCCAATTTGTAGTAATTATTTTTATATGAAGTTGACACCGCATTATCTACAGCTAGAAATATTTTCATTGTAAACTGATCAGTAACTTTCATCATTCTGTAAAAACAATTACCTACCTCTTCTTAACATGTGGTCGGCTTTAAGGCGAAAAAATCCCTTAGCCTTAATAAAGAAATTCAACGTCTAAAGACAACTTATATAATTTTATTACAAAATAAAGTAATTTTTAAACAAAAAATTAATGACTAATCAAATACCAAATAGGATTAAAAAAATACACATACTTGCTTTGCCACTGACGAGGTATCTGGAAAGTTTGAACAAAAACGTCAAAACCCATATGGTTGACGTGTTTTGGGGTGGGTAGGGGGGGGGGGGGGGAGCAGAGTAGAGTCGTCTGAAAGAAACACTAAATGCGACTTTTGTTTTGTTTGAGCTCAGTTGCAAGGTTTAGGCGTATGATTTAGACTATGTTTAGTATCAATGTGCAGTAACTACGTGTAGATCAAGCTTAAATCCGGTTAAAATGCCGATTCTGGAAAAAAATCCATTTTAAATGACATTTTTCGTTTCCGGTTAAATTTGAAGTTGAGGTGGTGATTTTGGTTTAGGTTTCGGTTTAGAGAAAAAGACAGCACTATAAACTTAGCGCCCGTTGAATTTCTCCCTCAACGGCCATTTATCTCGTTTTAAAATAAAAGTGAATGTTCTTACTTACTCGTATAGAGGTAGTTTTGTAATCGTGCACAGAAATCACATGAAATTTTGATAGTTTCCACCATTTTATTTCTTAGTACTTGATCATATACGGAGTATAGGGACTTATTTTAATCAAGCAACAATTCTAAATCAACATTTATCAAAATTTCGGCGTTTTACGCGTAATCAAGTCGAAAAAACAAAGCTTTGCAATTCTGTCCGTGTGTGTGTGTGTGTGTGTGTGAGAGAGAGAGAGAGAGAGAGAGAGAGAGAGAGAGAGAGAGATAAAGAGATTAAGAACAGTTACAGCTAGGTTGATAACATTTTATGTATAAATATTATAACAAATTGTTTCAACTTTTCAGCGATTTCTGATAACCAGAACAGGAACTTATTCTACTTTTGGTCAAAATCCTGTCAAAATCTATTTATTAATTTGACAAAGATGCATATAAAAATAAAGAAATTAAACATAGGAAATGATGAAAAAAACAATGAAATTCAATGGTAATGCTAACGAAGGCCATTTGTCGACGCCTACACATTTATCAACGAATGAATGTACAGAAAACTCCTTATTGGAGAAGATTTCTAAAACATTCACAAGAAAGGAAAAAGAATTTTCTGAGAATTCTCAAGAAGTGTCTGATATGTTTTTAGAATTGCCCGTCGTGGAGCCGTCACATGATCTAAGACGTCTTGATGACGTGTAGCTGGGGCGAATAGGAGAAGTATGATACAGTGATATTGACGGACAAGCGAAGAATTGAAGTCATGTCGGGGTCGGCGTGGTCGAGTCGGTAAAGCTCATGGTTGCTACACCGAAAAGTCTCGAGTTCGAACCCTCGGGCAGATGAGGCTCGTTAGCTGGGGACAGCCACTCGTCTAGGAGAGACAACTCCAAAATTGCCACTCGTCCAGGAGAGACAACTCCAAAATTAAACAACTACTGCCTTGTAGTTTGTTCTTGGTTGGACAAAGGCTATGGAAGCAGATCCAAAAAGAAAAGCAGGCTGAAATTGGAGTCAATGGCCTCAACGGCGCATAACCAGTTGACACGTACCGCTTAATTGTGTTGGGGGCGTGGTCGAGTCGGAAAAAGCTCATGGTTGATAAATTCGAACAAAGTCTCGAGTTCAACCCACTGGCAGATAAATCTCGATCCCCTTCAACACTAAAAAAAATTAAGAACGAAGAAGAAGAAGAAAAGAGAAGTCATGTTCAAAACCTTAGATAACTGATGTTTTACTAAAGGTCACAAAAACATTTTTAAGTTGGATCATTCCTTTTAACGATGGGCATCCAAATATTTATGTAAAGCAAAAGAAACAATTCCTTTTAGCTTTGCAAATCATTGTGCAATTTTATACTTAAACGCCTTGTGTTTTCAAATTGTTAAAAAAATAATTAAAAAATAATACAATTATTTTGTAAATTATTGGATATATAATAAAGATGATTATTTTACTTTACTAATTATAAATACTGTGTATAAAACATTTAAAATATATTTAACCTATAAAGCAAACATTCATTACATTGTATTGGATAATTTAATTAACTTAAAACATGCATTTATTTTACGCATAAAATACTCTGAACATAAAATGTTTATCAAACGTCCTTTACGCAGTTTGGTGCTTTAATTCAAATACAGTTTACACTCGTAACGTTACACTCATTCCCTAAAACTTAAAGGAACTTAAACTTCTTCGAACATAATTGAACCAAAATGTTACTGTATAATGTTTTGTTACTTTCGCTTTATTTGCGTCACCTCTTTTCTTTTTGCTGGTCTGTTTTTTTTTGCGCAGTTTCCTTTCCTACCTTTTTCCTTGCATGCAGTTAAAACAAACATATCCAAGGGAGTTTTTTTTCTCCAATGCAGCTCAAAATCTACAATTAGTTACAACTTATTCGGGATGCTTTATTCCATGAACTGTTAACCCGCTAATCTAGTTACTCGTTTCTGAAATTTTGCACTTATGACAGAGTAAAATTTAGCTAGCTCGAAAACTCGTAGCAAAAAAAAAAAAATCCCACATGTCGGTGCACTCGTATGTTGATGCACCACTGTATGTATATCATTATACAACCACGTTTTGCATAGTTTGTTATGATTTTGTAAAATATTTTTTATCTCATAATTCAAACAAAATTTAAAAATATAAATTGTCGGAAAGTATTTAATATGTAATATTTAATATCTAGTTTGGTACATGTCCCTTTACCACCATTCTCCAGTGAATAATAGCCTCACAATGGGAAAAGTTAAGGCGACTGGTCATTGTCTGACCACCTATCCTCTTGCTCTCTGGAGGTTAAAAATATTCTTCATCAGCTTAAATGCAATGATGTCGATCTAGTCGGGTCTGTTAAGCTAATGGTTTGTGAACCGAAAAGTCCCGAGATTTCTTACATGAAACTATTATCTTTATCTAAAATGCATTTAAAAAAATGTTTTTAGTATATCAATCAGTTACAAAAACAGTCTTAAAAACACGAAATATCGGCTAAAACATACAGTTCTATAAATAGTGGAAATTTGTCGTCACCATTTTAAGCCTTTCCCTCCCTTTGCCTAGAGCACACTTCATCATAAATTTCCAATCCGCACTCCACCCTGGAAGTGTGACGTCATTTATGGACGACCCCCTCTGCAAAATTGTATTTCCAAGATAGTCAAGATTACAGCAATCTCTACACATGTCTACTTCAAATTTTCTTTGGTGTAATATAAAATAATATACTTTGACAAAAATCAATAAACAATACGTTTATTCTCAGTGTAACAAAATATGTAAAAAAAAAATTGTATTCACGAAAAAAATGGCTTGCAAGTTTTTTTTTATGTATAAAAAAATTGCTGTGTTTTGGTGGGTGGGGATGAACGCCAATGGCCTATATATTTCTAGCTTACAAAGAGCGCTTTTGAAAAGAAACAAAAAATTAATTCGCCCAGTAGACGTAAAATGTCCTAGAAACTAGCACACCGCAGCCGTGTTTATATCCGGACCAGCAGCCGACAACGTGACCAGGTTAACCCAGCAGACGATTTCGCAGTCTGACACAGCCGATCTACACCAGCACACTTCTTGCTGGCGACTTGCCAAAATCCTTGATTCACCGTTCAAAATCTCGACTGATATTTTTTCAAACTTGAACATTTAAAAAATTTGTTTTTTTTTTACAGAATTAGTCTCGTAATGGTCAATTTATTTTAAGGGCCAAAAATAAAAATGTTTTCGTATTTGTTTGAGGGAGTGAGTAAATGTTTGTAGATGTGTTTTGTGTGCATTCATATATACTTAAAGCTTGAAGGTTGGCTACTTAATTGATACAGCTTTATATTTTCAAAGTTTTACTATGCTGAAAAGGCGGAATTTTGCATTGGTTTTTCAACAAACTTATTTTATAGTTTATTATAATACAGTTCAGATTTTAAAAACTAGTGGCGATTATTTATTTTGTATTACAGCTATTAATGAGAATCACGAAGTTATTATCTTCTAAATATTTGTGAAAATTGAAATAATCTTTCGCTTGATTTCCAGGAAAAGCACCGTCACTGAATGTACTTGGTAATATCTGGCAGCCTACCTGGAGTCGAGGGTTAACCCTGCACATTTGTGGCGATAAGTCTATAACAATTATTAGGTCATACCTAACCATGGCACACTACTAGGGAAATGGGATATTGGAAATATAGCGTCGTTGGGGAAGAGGGGGGGTGTTAGAACACACTTTTGGCATTAAAAAAAGTGCAAAATGTTTAGTTTTAGTAGCTTTGTGTTTTTGTAAAAGATTTAAAAGCTTTTTAAAACTACGCATTAATATACTCAATGTTGACGGTGCTTAGTAACGATTTTAGAAAAAAAAAAAAGCCGCTGATCTAAAAAAAAGGAAATATCAGTGGGGTTTGGGAGGTGGTTTAGACTAATGTGTTACGTCGTTTTTGGATTGTCAACATAATATTATGTATAGAATTCCTTACTAAAATTGTGAAACAAGTGTTGTTTATTTAAATATGTTAGACATTTCTCTCGAATTTTCGTGGTGCAATTTAAAGAAAAATATATATATATATATATATATATATATATATATATATATATATATATATATATATATATATATATATATATATATATTTATAAATATATATATAAATATATAAATATCCATATATATATATATATATATATATATATATATATATACATATACATATATATATATCACTCCAGAAGAGATGGCTGATAGAAACATAGCTGTGCATGCCCGCTCCAATCAGCAGCACCGTAAACAGTTAGTTTCCCTATAAACAGCTTATAATCAATATCGATCATTCTTGTTGGAGTTTCATTTTGAAAAAAAAAATTCTATTCGTAATTCATACCGTGCTTTAATCGGAGATTCGTCGTTTTAAAATATGGGAATCACAGATAAATAATCCTAAACACAAAAAAAATTTCTTTATTTTACAGTATTACATGAAATATCCAAACTACTTATTTACTAATAACGTAATGAGATTATTATAAAGTCTGCATTTAATTAATTAATAAACCGCAATAAAACAAGTATAATTCAAATCATAAGCTGTTATCCGAGACTTCTTAACGTTTCTACAAGCGACGAGAGCGATCTCGGTAAAGACTTAGATTAACACACCACAGCACATTCCAACTTTGTTACAGAAACGATGGAACCATCGTGCTTCAATTATCAGTGCTTCAATTGGTAGGTGACAATAACTTAGAAAATCGTGTTTTCTTCTTAGGCACGAATTGCTTTGAAACATGGTGTCTGTAAAAAGAAAAATTTTTCAAAATTAACTTTCAACGTTTTGCTCATCTATGCACCAATTCTACTAAAGTTAATCAAATCCCATCCAATCCACTTCAATATAATAAAAAACCAATTTCACAAACTTTAGTGGTTTTGTTCTGGCATTCACCAAAAATAAAGAACAACGCATTCTTCGTTATATTATATTCCAAAATTTTGGAAATAAAATTAACATTAACATTAACATTTTTGCTGTTTTTCTTTAACATCAATTCATTTAAAAGTTGAGAAACAGGACAAAACTTTACTTTTTAAAAACTTTTCATCTTCCTTTTTTATTGGAGTCTGCTCCGAGTCGAAGAATGTAAAGTAATTTTTACACAACCCCTTCAAGTACCGAGGTCACAGAAACTCGTGAACTCTGATGTACTTGACATACAAGTAATAATTACTTAGAGTTCACAATTATTTATTTATTTATATAAGTAATAATAAGAATGTCACTTCGCCAGTAAAAAAAACACATTAGCATTGACACTTATGTGCGTCCATTGGCTTTTCAAACAATACTAAAATAGAATTGTTTTAATCAGAGTCCTAAATTTGTCGCCTCTTTATTTTTGTCTAGTGGATATTAAGTGAGGGTCTGTCTTTTTGAGTGTGGGAACAATCTATCTCACTTCAAATATTTTTTGTATAACAGTAAATGTAGAGGTGGAGATTCCAGTAAGATGTACTTATAGAAATGGTAGGTACTTTTGTAACTAAACATATAGTTTTTTTTCGGGTAAATATTTAGAGGAGGCAAGGATTTAGAATATGCTGCTTTATGAGAATATGAAATAAAATTATGAAATGCTGGAGAAACTGGAAATTGTTAGTCTTAAATCCAGTTTATCGGTATAAGTTTTGTTTCATGTGGATAAATTCCTATTAGTTTCAAGTGACATTATTTTAAGTCTAAGTGAAAGTGTTTGATTTTTGTGAAAATAAAGTATTTTTTCTGAATCTTTATAATTAAAGGAATGTTTCTGCAAATGAATATATCAATAAATCAATTATCGCCTTTAATAAATTTGAGCATAACATTTGGGGAAAATATAACTTTTTTCTGTACATAAATACATGTTTTACATAAAGTGTTAATGCTCTCATGTAGCTGGAAAGACAAACAAACTAAAAAAATATATATTCAAGCTTTTAATTTTAGTATAAATTGTTGACTTGTTAAGTAACATGCGCGTAGAATGTTTTTAGAAATGTTTTTACGCTGTAGTAAATTTGCATCAACCAAATCACTTCGGAAATTCCTAGGATGAGACACCCTTCATACGGACAAGCGAGCTGTAAACCTGCAATCTTTAGTGTGGCTTGATAGATTAAACTATCGTTCAGCGGGCTATAAAAGGGAATCAACTGGTGAGGTACATCAATTCGCTGGATGGAAAGCAAGAACTGAGCTATTACAATGTGTTTTTTTCATGCTCTACAGATTTATATTGATAGTAAGTGTTTGAGGCATTGTTATCTTATCAAGAATTTTAATGAAATATATTTTAATAGTTTAGATTTTCTTGATTTTCTTTGAATTTTCTGTTTTATTCAAATAATTTTTAAAAATTTGAACTGTAATTCCCCCCCCCCCCACCCACAACAAAATCAAAACGCAAATTGTGTAGCTAGTACAATACACAGCTCTTGTGTGAAATGTCCACTCATTAAAAAAAAAACAAGCGCACAAATGAACATATGCAAGTGCAGGAATAAACTCAGATTATCACATACATACACGTATATATATACTAGGCATACTGCCTAGCTTCGCTTATTTGTTAAAAAAATGGAGAAATTGAATGATTAATTAATAGGTGATTGGGTGTTTATTAAATGCAAAGGGCCTAAATTTATACAGTTGATTAATTTCGTATCATTCAAACATTGATGGAATTTTTGCACATTTATTACTCGCAAGGTTATAAGAACTGCAAGGGCTTTCTTAATAGTATAACACAAATATTATAATAAATTACTTTTGCAATGAATTTTTACAATTTCTACGAAATAAAATATCTGTTTAAATGAATGCTATATTATATGATTTTTGTTTTTTCTTATAAATAGTATATAAACTATTTAAAAGTTATTACATTAAAAAGTTACTTCCCCTGTTCATAGACCAAATGACTTAGTCTTACATTACTTTTTCACAAACAATTGTTGATATAGGGAAAATACGAGGTATAGAAAAATTAAACGTTTCTAAGGGTTTTATCCAACGGAAATAATGTTTTTTGTTAACCTTCAGGGTCGGTCTAGGACATAACAAAATATTAGGGGGATCGTTCGTCAATTTATATAAATATATATATATATATATATATATATATATATATATATATATATATATATATATATATATATATATACATATATATATATATATATATATATATATATATATATACATATATATATATATATATATATATATATATATATATATATATATATATATATATATATATATATATCGTATAAAGAGAATTTCACTCGCGGTCACTTTTTAGCCCTCGTCGAGGGCTTTGAGTAAAACCGACAAGTTTGCCAAACGGCCAAGCCATTTACCTATGAGCATGCCAAAAATTCGCCAGATGTAAAGAGGGTAAGTGCCCTAAAATCGGTTTTGAAATTACCCTCTGTTTTTCCCATAAAATACAAAGATTATATTGGGAAATACGACTGGTCAGTTTTGACCCATTTACCGATTTTTCCCGGACATGGCGAGTTTTTTGTGACACCCCGAGGCGTTCTCCTACCACCTCACAAAATTTCAAGGGGGGGGGGCCGTCGTCGGAATTTTTTTTTCGTAATATAGCCCATATAAGGCGCCGGTCAGTCGAGGTCAGTTTTGACCCCCTCTCCGAGGACTTTTCGGCAAACCGTCACCGGCCCTCGTCTTGTATCTCCCCAAGGCACCATCGTGCCAAATTTAACGCGCTTGCAGCACCGGGAAGTGCACTATCGGGCACCTGACCACTTTGCTTTATATATATATATATATATATATATACATATATATATATATATATATATATATATATATATATATATATATATATATATATATATATATATATATATATATATATTATATATATATAAACACATTCACACATTCATTAACGCTTATTCATAAACAAACATATGCGCACACATAGACATACATACATGTACAGACATATACACACAAATATAAACACATGTTTAAAAACTTACATCCGTACACAAACATATAGACACATTTACAAATATCGATGCACGCACGTACACAAAATATAGACACATATAGAAAATTTACAAACTAGTATACACTATTTATTTATAGTATAGTACACACATTAATTATATTCTCAGATTTTCATGTTTGGTGACAAGAAGCAAGTGAGATTCTCTTTGATGAGCAAAATGATCTCGTATCAAAGACATTCTTTATACAAGCCTTAATATGGTTGTATGCGTGAACGCATAAAACAAGTTTTGATACAAACATTCCCTGACAAATACAACATTCTAAATTAAACATTACGTATACTGTCTCACTTCAATTTGGACTTACTAGAGGGTGCTGAGGATATGGCTACAAAAGTCACTAGTTTCGTAATTAAAGAATTAGAAAGTCAGATACAGTTTGAATAAGTTGATGAAAGTTTGGCTTCTCAAGTGTTTGGTGACCAGAAAGAATATATATTTTTATTAATGAAAGAATTTGTTGACAAGACTAATAAAGACACAAGAAGGCCATCAAAAAGACATTAAATGTTACGTCTGCCACGAAGTGTTTGATGCACAAAATGGCGAGCTACATTCAGAATGATATAAAAGTCAGATTTAAAGATGGTTTTACGTGTAAGGTGGTGGATTACCCACTATATGCAGATCTAAAATTAGCTTTGATACAACTATTCCGTGACAAATACAAAATATCAACTGGTGAAAAATGGATGGATAGATCACACGACGATTCCGACTTAGATGATAATACTGAAGGTTTGGCTACAAAGGTCACGTGTTACATTATTAAAGAATTAGAAAGTGGTAGTTTGACTAGTCACATTTTAGACGACAAGAATCTGCAGATATTAGAAAGAAAAATTAATCTCATGTTTGGTGAAGAGAAACATGAGATAACCAAATTGATTAAACAAATTGTTGACAAGAAATACAATGCGACCAAAGACTCAAAAGAAAGTCGCCAATCGGCAACGTTGCCTGACATTAATATCGACACAGCCTCTATCACTGTGGTTTTGATGAACAAAATGGCCGACGTCATTCAGAATAATTTAACGGTGAAGTTTAATGATGGCATTATGTATGAGATCTTTGATTACTCATTTCATAGACACTTTAATAAAGCTTCGATACAAAATATTCTCAAAGAAGAATCCAACAGGACATATGATGTTGACAAAAAAAATATAGAATTTGTCGAATCAGCTCTTCAGATATTACAAAATGTGTTTCAAAAAAGCAAATTTAATTTCGGTAATGTGTTATATTATATTATATTAATAAACATAATTTTGGAGAACGAATTGTTTTCAAATAGTATAACCGTTCTAACAATATTAGATGAAAGCTCTGCGCATTTCCAATCCTGTGAGGAAGCAAATATATCATTAATCAAACCCACATTCAGAATAACCAAACAGTCAAGAAGCTCTATGTGTGCGTTTCTCTGTCTTCCTCATGTTTATTTGAGGGGAGCAGACTATAGAGATAAATCGTTGAAAGCGTCTAACACAAGTTGCGATTAGAACATAGTCAATTCAACTTTTATTGCTTTCTTGTATATATCACATAAATGACAATGTAGATATTTTTAATTGTGAAAGACAATTGTCAGCAGCTGACATGAGCTGCAGAAACTTGAACTTTGACCTGTCTGACAGGTCTTTTGACACTTTGACCTCTGTAAATAAACCTGTAAAGACGAGTAAAGAATGGCTGATTTCTATCGTCCGTATTCTGTCTAGAGTTTATATTGAGAAAGGTAAAGGTCAGGATGGTGTTTGGAGCGAAAATTGTAAACCAGAATGGTGGGATAGAGAGGTGGGACTCCAATGGAGAAATCCTACAGGAAAATCTAAAGACACAGTCGATGACTTAAAGAAAAAATACGAAGCTTTGGCCCGTAAACTTCGTGAAGAAAGAAGATTTCCATCAGAGTTTGATGACGAGGCGAGACTTTGGGATGTTGGGAAAGTTGACGAACTGTTTCAGTTGGTATCGGAGAAAAATTTGTACGAAAGTTTGAAAAACAGTACCTGCGCGTGTACTAGTTACATCGATAAGTACGGACTAGATCAAATTAACCCAACTATTCGTAACAAAATTTTAATTGAAATTACTAATCTTCAAAGATGTTTCAAAGTCCAGTCAAATATAAATCAACTTACATCAGGAATTGATACAGAGGCGGATAACGTTAAATCCACAAAGAAAAGTTACTCACTCAAAAAGACAAAAAATTATGGTAGTAAAAAGATGGGTCACACTTCAGTCGATTCAATTCAAAGTTTAGATCAGCAAGCAGAATTCACTCCATCTTCTAGTCACCAAGCAAATAACATTTTTCAGAAATCTTCAAAGAGTTATCAGTCAGCTTATATTTCAGGCAAACAGGGATCTGTAGTGTGTGAAAATGTTCTTGATGTTTGCCCATCCAAAAATAGTAGTAAAAAAAGTTTATTAGCTATTGAGTCTTCTGTTAAGAGAAAGAGAGGAAATGGATATCCCGACATAGGTAGCTTTCGGCATGAAGATTTGGTTAATGTTAAAATAACAGAACTTTACAATGACGTAGAAAATAATTTCGCTGAAAGGAATGAAGAAGAAATGATACGAAAGAGAAAAGCTTCCAGTAATAGTGTTAACGTAATACATTGTAAAAAATTGTGTGAGTCTTCATTAAGAGACGAAACGTCTCATTCTTCGAAACTTAATGTAGATGGAAGTTCTAAATTTGACCAAACTTCGTTTTTTAATTTAGCTAAGCAAAATGAAGAGAGAGAGGAGTTAAATATAATTATTGAAGAAAGCAAAAAAATATTTAAAAGTAAATTTATCGAAGACCATTTGTTGACACCCACACAATTGTCAACAGATGAATGTACAGAAGACCCTTTATTAGAGAAGATTTCTGAAACATTCAGAACGAGCGAGGAACAAGATAGTTTGTTTGCTGGAAATTCTCAAGATGTGGCTGATCTATTTTTAAAACTGCCAGACGTGGAGCCGTCACATGATCTGAGATATTTTGATGATGCGTAGTTTGAGCGCGTGGGAAGATTATAATATAATGATATTGACGGAGAAGAGTTAAAGCATGTTAAAGTTAAGAGAACTGAGGTTTTACTTATGGTCAAATAAACATTCTAAATGTGGATATTTCATTTGAATAATGAACATCCAAATATTGCTGTAATACAATAGAAACACTGCCTATTAGTTTAGCAAATGAATATATAAATATATATTTATGTTATAACTCTTCTATAAAAAATACATATATTTACAATATTTATTTACTTTCAGATAAAACATGAATGTATTTGTTGCATATTATACACTGCTAATATAACGCTAACTGTAGTCCCTATATACAAGTGGTACATATCAGGGGCGTAGCGAGGGGGGGGCGGGGGGGCGGACCGCACCGGGTGACACCATTTAGGGGGGTGACACCAAGGCAAAAAATAGCAAAATCTATAGAGAAAAACTTGAAGGGGGGGGGGGGTGCAAATCGAAAGAGTTTGAGGGGGGGGGGTGCAAATCGAAAGTTTAAAGGGGGGGGGGGGTGCAAATCGAAAACTTGAGGGGGGGGGGGGGGTGTAAATCGAAAGTTTGGGGGGGTGCAAATAAAAAATTTGAAAGTTTGTCCCCGGGAAGGGTCGCTACGCCTCTGGGGGGGGGTGACACCATTAAGTGCCGCACCGGGTGACACCCGACCTCGCTACGCCACTGGTACATATAGACAAGTCTCCAGAGCTCACAGTATAAAACAAATTTGTATGGCCGAATAAAAACGTTGTCACAGTCACTTTAACCGGGTACTGACTAAAACTTACTGACACAAAGGAACGTATTAACGTCTTAACACACAAGAAGCCAGGGTTTGTATTATTGCGGTTTCGAAGTAAGTTTTAAATTTGATTATATATATATATATATAAAGTAAGTTTAAAATTTGATTTTATATATATATATATATATATATATATATATATATATATATATATATATATATATAGTTAAAATGTGGCTAAAATGTTATTTATTTGAACTCTCAACTGCTATATCCAATATACAATTTAAAGCTGCCTTTTGATAAAAATATTTAGTATTTAGGTATTTTTGTTTTTAATTGAAACAACGAATGTTGTAGCTTTATATTAATGTAGAATAAATCAAAAATATATCTACTTACTTTCTTTAATAATATGCTTTGTGTATTTTGAAGAAAATACAACAAACTTTATTGTTTAAATATAAGTTTAAAAGATTTTAATATTTTGTTATCAATTGATCAAATATGTAATTTTTTATTCTCAATGCTTTCTATAAATATAATTGATGCTTTAAACACTATTTATACTTGCTGTTTCTTTTAGAGATATTGTAAAAGTCACATTTAATTTTTTCAGCTAGTTTCGCTTGTTTTTATCTTTGAATAAAATTGGGTTTAAAAAAATTGATTCTGTGTTTTTTTTCTATAAATAACTCAGTGTCTCAGTGGAAATTGCTGTTCCCGTAAAGTTTACATAAAAAGAGAATTGGCAAAAATTAAATAATAATTAAAAACCTGTATTTTGCTTGTATGTTGCAAATTCACATAATACTTATACGTGACATATTTTTATCAAAGGAAAGTAAATATTTTTGCTCAAACAAAATAAACGATATTTACTGCATAGTAACTTTAACATTTACTCTGAAGTAGCTATAGCACGGCCTTATTGAGTATTTGAGAATGTGATTACTCCACGAAATAATCCAGTTCTGTTCTTCGGCTCTAGTTTGGTGCATGCCCCACTTCCAACCTTCTCTTGTTATTATTTGCCTCAAGCTGGGAAAAGTTATGGCGACTGGTCATTGGGCTGACCACTTATCCTCTTCTTAATGTGTTTAGCAGCATAAATGCATGGAGGTCAACCTGGTCGCGTCTGTTAAGCTTATGATTACTGAACCGAATAGTCCAGAGCAGATAAGGCTCGATAGTTGGGGACAGCCACTCATGTAGGAGGGACAACTCCAAAATCAAACATCTGCTGCCGTGAAGTTTGTTCTTGGTTGGACACAGTTTTTATTATTGTCTTCTTCATACAACGGTTTGCGTGTAGGTGGTCTGTTCATGGTCTCAAAAATAGCTCATCAAGATACTAATGTCGTTAGGATATGATTATTATTTAACACGAGTCAAAAACTTGTTTTAGTCCATTTTGTGTTCCGAAATACATTTTATAAACATTGAAATAAGAGTTAGAAAATATTTAATATTAAATAATTTGAGATTTTATTTTTAAAAATTTCAATGCTTATAGAATCGGAAAAAAGTTTCATATATGAGGCTACAATTCTAGTTACATATCGATAGCCTCAGTCAACTATCATTAAAAATGTAAATTTTACAGGAGAAACACAAAACAGATTATTTAGTTCTAGATTGCTCTCATCAAAAAAATGTTAAAGTTATGTGCGAAAAAACTCTCTATCGATTATGCTGTAGCGTTTAAAAATGATGTTTTAAATACTTTAAAAATTATATTTATGGCAGGTTTTGAAAGTTAGACGGTTTGCTAGTTCGAAAACTCTCGCCGCCAAACCGACTATCCGTGCGCGCGCAGACTTAGCTGTTTTGAACCGAGAATTTCGGTCTCAGCCGCCCTCGTTCGTTTTGCCCAAGGAACGTGATTTCGTTTTGTTTAGGTTGTTAACTTTAATACTTCTTATTAACTAGTGTTATTTTTTGGCCACATATTTTATTGTTTTCTTTTTTTTATCAGGTTAGTTTATTTTTAGTATAGTTGATTAATTATGGCTTATGTTTCTTTCGTCTGTTTATTCCTTATGGCTGACCCTATAGCTTGTTAATTATTGAAGGTTATACATTATTACGTGTTTCTTTGATCTTAGTCTGGTTTAGTATAGATGATGGATGCTGCGTTTGTAAAAATATAAACATCTCTGCCAGACGTTATGATTGAGACGTTATACATTAATAATTTCTTTCGGTATATGTATCAAGCAATTCACTGCAAAGAAAAAAAGGTAAACATATTTGTTTATTTTTAAAGGATATACCTTGTCTGTTGAGAAAAGATGATCACTTTTATTGTAAGGCTGGTTTATTGAAAGAGGGCTATGGTTTTACATTTTTTTAAAAATGCAGTGCAGTTTGGTTTCACTGCGAGATTGGGGGGACTCTAGATTTATTTATTAAAAAAAACGCGAACAGAAAATTGAAAATTCTTTAGTTAGACTTTAAAATGGGGCAGAGATTTTTTTGATAATTCTAAGAGATTATAATTACAAAAGTCTTTAATTTGTCAGGATATTAACATTGTGTTTCCTTTTTAATAAGAAGGCTTTATTCACTGTTTTACAGGTTTACGCAAGTTTGAATTCTCAAGTTTGGTGACCAAAAACACAAGAGATATCCACAATTATCAAACAAATATCCAGAAATATATGACAGGAAAGAATACAAAAGATGGCTTTTATGAAGTACATGACGTTAAATGACGTTAGATGATTTAAATAATGTAACTGTATCTGTCGTCCCCAATTGTTTAATGAAGAAAAAAGTGGGCTAACATTTAGAATAAATAGATAGTCAGGTTAAAATGTTGTTGCACGTGTAATACATTTTGACACAGCTATTCCGGGATTAACACAGCATTAAAGAAGCAAAAATAGCTTATAAATTTTGTTAGTAAATGACAGATCTCAGCGGCAAATATGAGTTGCAGAGACTTGAACTTTGACCTGTCTGACAGGTCATGTGACACTTTGGCCTCTGTAAGTAAACCTGTAAAGACTAGTAAAGAATGGCTGATTTCTATCGTCCGTATTCTATCTAGAGTTTGCGCTAAGAAAGGTGAAGGTCAGGATGGTGTTTGGAGCGAAAATTGCAAACCAAAATGGTGGGATAGAGAGGTGGGGCTCTAGTGGAGAAATCCTACAGGGAAATCTAAAGACACAATCGAGGACTTAAAGAAAAAATACGAAGCTTTGGCCCGTAAACTTCGTGAAGAAAAAATATTCCCAACAGAGTTTGGTGATGAGTCGGGACTTTGGGATGATGGGAAAGTTGACGAACTGTTTCAGTTGGTATCAGAGAAAAATTTGTTAGAAAGTTTGAAAAAAATGACTAGCGCTAATCAATTCATGTCGACAAATACGGATTTGTTAACACTAATATAATGCAACCAAATAATACTTCAAGTAAAAAACCTTCTGAAATTCATCAAGGTTCCTTCAAAGCTAGATCAACTTACACCAAATATTGAATAGGAGGCTGATACAATACAAACATCGCGTAGAGCACTGGAATCAACTGCTAGTCATAATGTCTGTGTACACAAATCCACACAGGCAGGCTCATCCGTTGAACTGAGAAAACAAAAAAACATCTGCAAGGTGTGCCCGTTTTAAAAAGCAACGTCACACTCCATTCCAACGAACTCAAGGTTTGTATCTACAAACAGAATTCAATCCATCTTACAGTCACGAAGTAAATAACATTATTCAGAAATCCTCTAAGAGTAATCATTCAACTGATATTTCAGACCAATCGGGATGTCTGTTGTTTACTCATCTATTAATTGTAATGAAACATGTTTACAAGCTACTAAATCCGCTGATAACATAATGGAAGGAAATGAATATCCATACGTAAGTAGATTTCAACAAGAAAATTTAGTTGACGTCATAATCCCGGAAACTCAGAAAGCCGTGGTAAATAATTTCGGTCAAAGGCAAGATAAAGAAATGTTGCGAAAAAGAAAATCACCAAACGATAGCGTTAATGTATCCAATTGTAAACAATTGTGCGAATCGCAATTAAGAGTAGAACCATCTTGTTCTTCAGCATTTCATATCGACGTAGGTTCTAAATCATGTCAAAATCCACTTATTAACGTAGCGAAGAAAGATATACCCAGAGAGGAATTAAATATGAATATTGAAGAAAACACAGACATATTCAACAATGATGCTAACAAATACAATTTGTCTACACCTACACATTTGTCAATAGATGGAAGAACAGAAGACAAAAAATTTGAGAAGATGATTTCTGAAACATTCACGGAAGAGGAAAGAGAAATTTTGTTAAGCGGAAATTCTATGGTTTTCAGACATGTCAGATGTGGATCAGTCACATGACCTAAGACATGTTGAATAATTGTAGTGGGAGAGTGAGTGATGGTCATCATACACTGATACCAGGGCCGGGGCTACCTATAAGGCGAACTAGGTGGTCGCCTAGGGCACTATCCATAAGGGGCGCCAAAATGTCTAATCTTCAATAGTAAAAAGTACCTAATAATAAATAACTTTGATAACCTTATACAAACTTTAAACTTTAGGCTAATATACAAAGGCGTGGCAATCTATTTCGATGCCCGAGACGAAATATCAATTCTGCGCCCCATTTTCAAATTAGGCCTTTATATAGTTATTCGCGTTGATGAAAATGCGCCCCCCCCCCCAACTCCCTCAATAGGCAATGTCGGGGTGCTTTTTACCAGTCACTTTGCATTTTATATTGGTGTCAAGCAATTGATGTAGAAAACATTTAAATAATGCCAACTTGCAGTCAACATTCTTTATTTCGATTGTATATAATTCAGTAATGAGCTCTTTTTTTTATTATTTGCCGCGCTTGGCGCCCCCTTTGGATCGGCGCCGGTGTAATTTTGATTTTTAAATAGGACTAAGTCTAATTTTCTCTCACTTTGAATTAGAAATCTCGTTGGCCAGGGAGATTTTTAGATTTTTAAATAAAATTAATTGTTGGCACCACAAGACCCTAAAGAGAATTAATATTCTAATACACACACATATGTATATATATATATATATATATATATATATATATATATATATATATATATATATATATATATATATATATATATATATATATATGTATATGATATTGGGGTAAAAAAAATAAACTGTGGGGGGGGGGGGGGCGTTTTACTAAGTTTTGCCTTTGGCGCTAAATGACCTGGCGCCGGCACTGACTGATACTCACCGAGAAGTGTACAACAAAAGAGATGTTTCAGATAAGAGGATTGAGGTCCTAATTATTGTCTGTCAAACATACTTGACATACATCAAGTTCATGTGTGAAAATTCAAATATGTTTCAAAGCAATAGAAAGACTAAATTAAGTAAATGAATATAGGTTTCTAGTATTTAGTGCTTTCTGAGATCGATTTAGCGGTTGAAACTTAGTTGATAAGCCACATGGAAAAACAACAAATACATGAACATTTATAAATGATTTCATTACTTTATTATTGTGAATATATGAATTTTTCCTTTTAAATTTTGTGAACAATTTTTGCTTTCGGACAAAGGGCATTTAAAGATGTGTTACCATAGAAAAATCCAGTCAAAAAACCACACATGGGGCTGCTAGAGCATACGGCTGCTTACCCGAACGTCTGGATTTCGTATCCCGGGGTCCATGACGTAAGAATGAGTCTGAGTCCAACCAACTCAGATGGGGACCTTACTCAACGTTAGGGAAATAAAAGCGGCTGGGCATAGTACTGTCCACACTAGCCCTTCATATTCAGTGTTTCTTCCAGCCGCCCTCCCTCTCACCGAAAGTCTACCGCCCCCCCCCAACGAAATGAAATAGAAAATATATACTTTAACCAGTGTCCGCCCCCCCCCCCCCCCCCCGCCCCGGAAAAATTAATTCCCCCCCCCCGAAAATATCAAGTGCCCCCCAGGGGGGGGGGTAGTCTAGAGGAAACACTGTTCATAAGCCGAGGACATTGAAACAGGTGAACTCTACTTTAACTGCCCCAATAGACCCTCAGGTTCGAGAGGATATTTTACTTTTTTCCTGCCTTAAATGGAGTGAATTGTAAATATGTACACACATTAAAATGTATAATCGTCGAATTTCCACCCACAAAAAGCTCCGTCTCTAAATATGACATGTTTATATCCGGACCAGCAGCCAGCCACGAGTCAAGGGTCAAACTTGCAGACAGTAACCTTGTCGGCCAGGTACAATTGTTCAACATTCACTCCTCCTAACCCTGCCGATAAGTCGATAAGATTGATGACGTCATTTAATCGATGTAACGATACGGTTAACCCTTCTGTGTGTTTTTTTCCAAATATTTATATATATATATATATATATATATATATATATATATATATATATATATATATATATATATATATATATATATATATATATAAAAAATACATTTTTCTTATTTTGTTAGGGGAGGGGGGTGCAGAGGACATGTTTTGTGGGGATGCCCCCTTCCCCCAATAAAAAAATGTCTAAAAAAACCTTTATCAATAAACAATATTACACTTCTAAGGGGAAAGGGTCGGAACTAAGTGACGAGAGGGAGGTATGGGGAGGATCAGAACATGTGCCGCCGGAACGCTTGCATTAAAAAATAAATAAATGTTATAAGTGAATTATAGCTTTTATTTCGCGTTTTTCAAAAGATTTTTTGAAATAGTAATAAAATCTGATCAATGTATTCAATGTTGACCTTACTTTGTGGGTGCTTTAAAAAAGACTGTTAAAAAAATGGAAATTATTATTTGTGTGTGTGTGTGTGTATAAGGGTGTGTGTGTGTGGGGGGGGGGGTGTTGATATATTTTGTTTTAAATTCCCTTAATAAAATGACATGGTATGTGATTCACGCTTCTCTGTTAAGGTCAGGTCACTCCAAACAGCAGCACCGTAAACAGCTACACTATAGACAGCTTAAAATCAATATCGACCTGTGAACGACAGCATGTTTTTCTCACATTCTTTGTATCAGGTTCACTTTGAGAAAACCCGTTTCTATTTTTAAATCATAACGTGCAGTAGGCGAAGGTTCGTCGTTTTTTAAATGTGGGAGTCACAGACATATAATTCTAAAAACAAAACTGCTCTAAATTACAATACATGAAACAACGTTCGATAGTATTAACTCAACATTTCAATATTAGAAGCTAGAAGCTAGAAGTAAAACTATTTATTTAATAGTAATGTTCTTAGATTATTTTACTATCTGCATTTAATTAATACCCTTGTAAAAATAATATTTATTAGCAATATGTTAGCTAATAATAATTTATTTTTTCGTATCTTGTTAAAACAATATCACCTAATCAGCTTTCTTTACTTTTCGAGTTATAGAAGCTTACGTTTTTGTGTGTCTAAACTGAAACTTTGTGTCAACTACTCATACCCAATATACCCAATGTAGAGTCCATCTCTGCCTCTTTTAGATTCCCTGACCGTCATCGTCAAGGCAACGTAGACAAACTAATCAATGTTTCAGGTTAACCCCCTGATGCCGTGTATATAAGCTGGTTACCTTGCTATGCTCACCATCTCTTCATATGCAGAGGTCACAGAAACAAGTGAGCTCTACTTCACTTGCCCCATAGACCGTCAGGTTTGAAAGGGAAACTTTACTTACTTTACCTTGCTATACTATTCACATTATCTTTTGCAAATCGTCAACATTCGTGCAGATTTTCGTAACCATTTTAACACACAGGTATGTTGGTTTTGTTAAGTTTAATGTTATGTTTAGTCGCTTTAAGAAGCCTGTTTTGTTTGCTTAATAAAATTGTTTATAAATTAGTATATTTAAAAAAGTGTATAAAGCATAGTCATATACATGTTAAGCGACGAAGCAAGGGTTTGAACAAACCATACATATGCTGAGGTCCCTGAAACAGTTGAACTCTACTTCATCTTCCCCATGTGTTTAAGGCACGAAAGGGAAAAGATGATGAAACGATACATATTGATATTGTGGTGAACACGTAGGTTGAGTTCGTAAGTCTGAAACCCACGAGTTAGCTACCCAGGCTAGAGACACTAGATCGTCTAAAACAACCAACTTCCTAACCAAAACGTCATATAAATTGAGCTTAGGTTAACACATACGATTAGAGAGTTAACTAGGCAACATGTGTGTTAGAAATATAAAGTTCCACATCCTGCTGTCTAGTTTAAAAAAATATTGCTCGAGCTGGCTATGTCTGTTTTAAGAGAACCTGACTTATGCAGCGTGAGTCTGAGCAATACGTCTTTAATTTTTTTTCTATCTGCTGATAATCGTTGCTTAGAATTTATATTAATAGATTTTTAGGTCACGAAACGTAAAATACTACAACTAATTATTATTTACTTTATCATATATATATATATATATATATATATATATATATATATATATATATATATGTATATATGTATGTATATATGTATATATAAATATATATATATATATATATATATATATATATATATATATATATATATATATATATATATATATATATATATATCAATGTCTGTCTGTCTGTCTGTTTGCCTTTTATGCATTACTACACCTTTCATCCGGTCGCCATGGAACTTTGGGAAGCTGTTGCGAAAAAAAAATTCAAATCGCAGGGGTGGCGCCCCGACGTGGCGCCATTTGTTTTTTTCTATATACGGTATATAAAAATAAAAGTCGATTGCGGTTATACACCGTTCATCCGATCGCCATAATCAAACATTGGGTGAGGTTTCTGTAAACATATCTTTTTAATTTCGCAAAGAGCGGTGCCCCGGGAGATTGTGATTTTTTCTATATACGGTACATACAAACAAAAGACGATTGCGGTTTGATACCGTTCAGCCGATTGCCATAAAAGTTTAGCGAGTTGAAGAATACTCCCGAGAAGGTTTCAGAGTGGGGGGGGGGGGGGGGAATTCAATTTCGCACGGTCGGCCCTCGGCGGTAATGTAGGCAAACTTGTGTCCCAATATTTATGATTCAAGCGCAGGCATTGTTTACATTTAAATAGCTCGGTTTTTGAAAACAATTTCAGGCGTCTAAGAATATAGGATTGGTAACGCATTGATGAAACTTTTCTTGTATATTTCGACAGACTTTCTTCCATTCCCGCGGCTACTCTAGTATATATATATATATATATATATATATATATATATATATATATATATATATATATATATATATATATATATATATATATATATATATAATATATATATATATATATATATATATATATATATATACATATATATATATATATATATATATATATATAATACAAGCGTGCCAAGCAGTTTTTTTTAAAGCAAAAGATTATTCAAAGAGGGCTTGGGTTAATTGAACTACTAAAATTAAACAAACACGCTTTTTTTCCCCAACAGAAAATGTCCAGTTTCGCCGTCAAGCCTGCAGGTGTGGAGGGTGGTCGCGGTTCAATGGAGCGGTGACAGGCTCGTGACGCAGGGTGGGCTGGAGAACTGGTGACGTCCTGGCGGCCACCAGATCCACCAGTTGTCCAGCGCCCCCTGGGGTGGACGAGAAAATTGCTGTGATACGCCCGTCACCTGGGACGGGCGTCATGGCGATTTTCGTCTTTCGGCCGCCCCGGAGGCGCAAAAAAGATATCAATAAAAGCGATAATACAAACAATATTCGTTAATCTACAAAGCAGTAGAAGATAAACAATTTGGTCATATTTTGGACCATAATATTCAAGACACACAGAAAAAAGTCGTTGACGACGCTAATTTTAGTGGTCGTCTGGACAACAGGCAGTCAGAAACGTCTGAGTCAACAACAGACTCAGTCACCAAGTTAAACAACTGTATGACTCTGACTGCAATAATGAATACAGAACGATCTACTAGGAAGGCTGCTAACAGTGAAAAGGACTGGCTAGACTTCGCTGTTCGTGAGTTATCCAGAGTTGTGGCAGGCAAGGAGAAAGGGCAAGAACAAATTTGGAATATCAAATATAAACCAGTGTGGTGGGACAGTGAGGTGAAAGCAATTACAAATAGCTATGATGCGAGACTTGCTTGGAAAAACCCAACAACTAACCCCAAAGACAGGAAAGGCGACTTGATAATAAAATATACAATTTTATCCAAGATGCTGCGAGCAGAGAACAAGTTTCCCAAAGATCTTGAAGAAGAGGCGGAACTCTGGGAAAGTGGTAGAATCAAAGAGCTTTTGCTGCTCACAAAAGTTGTCTCCATAACAAGTAATACACATAGTATAAATAGTGATATGGAAGAAGTGTTTGATTTACGTAACGAAAGCTCATTAAAAATTCCTCATATTTCAAGAACAATCAACCGCAACAAAGCCAGTATAATTCAAATCATAAACAACTATCTGAGACTTCTTAAGGTTTCAACAAGTGGTGAGAACGATCTCGGTGAAGACGTTGTTCAAAACACTACAGCACATTTGAACTTGATTGAAGAAACAATGGAACCAGACCCCGGAACTCTTAACACTTCTCCACATATCAGTTCCAGTACTTGCAATTTGACTAGTAAACGGAAGTCATTGTGCTCCGAACATTTTGTAGATAAAAAATGTAGATTAGAAAGTCAGCAAGAATACATGAGCACATCAAGTTGTGACACAAGCGAAAACAGTTCTTCAGATCTTTTCAATCATTCTACAAGTTATCTCGCGGAACAAATGACATCGACAGACCAAAATCAGAATCACATTTTAGCCACTTCTAGTTTCGCATCTTTTAACACACATTTAAATACTACTGATCTTTCAAATAATCACACCTCTGCAGACTCTAATGTCGATCTAGAAGAAACTCCACAAAGAGATAGTGCACACTGCAAACCTATTCAAAGTGAAAACATCTGTAATACTTTATTACAAGAAAGTACTACATCTTTGACAAGCATTAGTCATACATTTTCATCAAACTCCTTAAATTGTTCAGATGTTTTGTTAACATCACCAACTAACCAGCTTCAAGCGAATTACCCTGATGTATCTGACGAATCATTTATGTCCTTTGTTTTTTCGGATATTGACACCAGTTTTGAACGTTTTTATGCAAAATATCAATGACAAATCATCCAATGACTACAGCACAACCACGGGCTAATTCAAAATTATAGATACTAATTTATAAAAAGTAATTGTGAAATTTATATGTATAAATAAATATTTTACAATTATCACACAAAATAGATAATAGCGTTTTTTTGAGTTAACAAACTGTACGAATGAGTATCGAAACGACGCAAACAGCCATCATCCAGCTGAATCGACTTGAATTTTACTTACCAATGCTCTCCAGTGGTAGGGAAGTAGCCAAAACAGGAAAAAAACCACAACAATAAGTAGCCACCTCGTCCAGCAGACTGACATGCCAGCCTTTCCTGATATTTTTATACTGTACTATGTAATTATTTTTATGAATGCATTTTATACATGTTTTTATTCGTAGCTAGTCAATAAAAATAAAATGTTCTTAATATTTTAAAAGACGCAGACTCATTAAAATTAATTCAACGTATTTATGATATTCCCTCGTTTATAGTAGCAGCTAATGTTCGTGTTTTTAAAAATTGTAGAAGTTGGTAAAATTTTCTAGAATAAATTTTCTTACGTTAAATTGTTTCATGGTTTAGGGAAAATAAGGGCACTGAAGGTTTTCAGATTTTGATCTAAAGAAAATTTGAGAGTAGTTTTTAACAAGTAAAATTGTGGAGAACATTTACCTAAATAAATAAGAATAATTGGTTACGATTAAATATGAATGCGTCTAATGTTGTAATTTTTTTTAAAAATTAAGGTTTTAATTGCAACCATATATTAAATATCACTATATTAAAATAGAATATGCTAAAATGTGTTTTGAATGGAATTACATTTAAATGATAATATAAACCAATTTTACAAACTTTTAAAAAAAACCCAACAACAATGAATTCTTTGTCGTAAAATATCCCAACATTTGGAAATAAAGTTAACTCTAACATTAATGGTTTTTCTTCTTTTTTCTTTGACCATCTGTAACTACATGTTTACTGAAAAATAGGCTCATATTCTGAATGTCATACAACAATGGATTTGAAAGTTAAGAAACGGGACAAAACTTAACTTTTTACTTTTGATCTTCCATTTTTTTTTGGAGTCGGCTCGGATCGCCGAGTGAGACGAGTCGGTGAAAGAAAATAATTTTGACAAAGTGATCACCAAACAACCCCTGCACATGCCGAGCTTACATAAACTCCTGAAATCTGATGTACTTCACCTAAAATTAAACTCATTGAAGAGTACACAATTAGTTAATTGTCTATTTAAGTAATATGACCCATAAAACATAAAAACACGTTAGCGTTGTATGTGCAACCATTGAATTTTTAAACAAAACTAAAAAAGAAAGTTTTAATGACAGTCCTAAATAATTATGGTTAGGAGAGGTTAAGTTAAACATTAACTCACCTGGGTATTTAGACCACCGACAAGAATTTTCCAGGCATCTCTGTCCTGGGCTGGTTTCTCCAATTGTCCCCAGGTGTATCCTGTCTTCTTAGTGTCGTCTCCGGGTCTTTCTTTGTCACCTTTTTTTTCATTGTCCAGTGGATTCCAGGTTAGGGCCAGTCTTTTGCGTGATGCAGGCTTCCTACGTGTGGGAACAATCCAACTACATTCAAATCGTTGTGAGCTGTCCGAAAAATTTCGCGTGTATTCTTGTATAACAGTTAGGGTTGGGATGGCACTTTCAGTAAAATATAGGTATAGAAATAGAATGTAAATTTGTAACAAAATGAATAATTTTTTTCCCGAGTAAACACTTAGAGGAGTAAAGTGTTTAAAATGTGCTGCTTTATGCGAATAAGAAAAGAAATTATCAAATGCTGAAGAAACCGGAAATTGCATAAAATAGCACTTCCGTTTAGGTTGATAGAAGCAAACGCATAGGATCTAATAAAATAATATCAATTTTGTTGATAGAACTGAAACGGTACTTAAGTTAATGTGTTCATTTATTCACACATAAACCCACTCAAAAGCATACACACACATATACATCAGACTAAATTGCAAAACTGGTTTAGAAAATATTGATTTCAACTTTTTGCATGATTTACATAACTTTAACCACCTCTCCGTGGTCGAAAAGTAAAAATGATTGAAACATAACATTTGCAGTACCAAAGTTTATTCACGTTTTATATGTGTTTGTGAGGGGTGTGTTTTGGAAGGCAGGGGTTGAGTGTGTGTGTGTGTGGGGGGGGGGGGGGGGGGGGTTCTAAAATTGTTGATTGATATGACGGGTGGTGGGGCTAGAGAAATATGTTTGTAAACTGTAATGTAATGTAAGGGTAAATAATAAATTTTTGTGTTATATTGTAGTGAAATGTTAATGATTTCTTTAAGTAGAATGTTTTCATTATTTTTATTATATTTCTTGCCAAGTGTATATACACTATGTATATCATAAGGTAGCCATATCGATTTATTTAAAATCAGTTTGATTTAAGGGCCTACACTAGGGTGAATAAAATGCGAAAGAAAGATAACGAAAGTTTTTTGTTTACGATCAATACGTGAGTATTTATAACCTTTCGTTTTAAAATGGAAAAAAATCGAATAATTCCCAGAACATTCGTCTTAGGAGGTTTTAAATTGTACGTCAGTGTTGACTGGTAAAAGTTGGTTGAAAACATCACGTGACCAGACCTCAGAGTGTATAAATAGGCAGGACAAGAAACGGTGCGTCAGACTTTCATTTAATTTAAACTCTAGTGTATTGCTTCCTATCTCGTTTTTGTTTTTTTAATTTCCCTGTTTCTAAGCCTATCACAAACTTGACTTTGTTACTTTACTTTTCTCAGTTGACATAAAACCGTAAGTATTTTAATTTACATACCTTTATTAATGTTTTAAATATTAAATTACACAAAATTCAATTAATAAAAAATAACAACCTGAAGGTGAAGAAAGCAGATCAGGTAGAGCTTACCTGTTTCTTTTGCCGCGGCAGTTTTTAGAGTTATTTCGGTAAAGTAAAACCAAAGTAAAGATACCTCTTTAGACCCAGAAATACTTTGGGCAGATGAAATAAAGTTGATTCGTTCCTTGACCTCGACAAATAAAGGTATTGTGTGGGGAGCACTATGCCCAGCCGCATTCACTTATTCCACCAAGTAGGCCTACCTATCAGAGGTTGAAGGACTCGGGGACTACCTGCAGCCACAAATCCTAAACGAGATCCGAACCAGAGACCTTCGGGCTAGCAGCTACAAGTTCTACTATTCTACTATATACTAGTTCTACTAGTATTGTTATTGTTTCGCCTATTTGTCTTTTATTTCCCTAACTTAGCAAAGATACCCATCACGGCTTGGTGGACTCTGTGGTGTCTCGTAGCTTTAAAGTCAGTTTTTAGTTTGGCTAAGCTTGAAATCAATATTTCCCTTGCAAGTGATTACATTCAATACCTCTTGATGTTACGGTTTAGTTGCGTTATTTTGACCAAGCTTCGCTCCCACTGAGGGAAACAAAAGCAAAATGCAGGGCACACATTTATATTACATAATACTCATGCGAGGGCAGGAGTTACGGAACGCAGCGGGTGACACCATTAGGAGGTGACAACATGTCACAAAATCTAAAACTACTGAGCTAAAGTTTTGTCCAGTTTAATCACCAGAGATTAATGTATTTTAACCACAGGCTATAATAATTTAAAAGTTAAACAGCGAAATAATTGTTTTTGGCAAGACGAGACAACAACCAGCAAAGAAATTTGTAGGAGTGTAGGAGGGGACATTAAGAGGGGAGGTTACAGTACCAGGTGACACCCGACCTAGTGACGCCACTGACGATACACCTGCCTATGTAATCCAGTTTAAATAATCTTATTACTCTAACATAAAAGATTTTACAATTTACTTTACTCCCCCCCCCCCACACACACACCGGGCTTGGGTTAATTGAACTACTGAAATTAAACAAATATGCTTTTTTTCCCCCAGTTGAAAATGTCCAGTTTCGCCGTCAAGCTTGCAGGTGTAGAGGGTGGTCGCGGTTCAATGGAGCGGTAAACGGCTCGTGACGCAGGGTGGGCTGGAGAACTGGTGACGTCATGGCCGCCACCAGGTCCACCAGTTGTCCAGCGCCCCCTGGGGTGGACGAGAAAATCGCTGTGATGCGCCCGTCACCTGGGACGGGCGTCATGGCGATTTTCGTCTTCCGGCCGCCCCGGAGGCGCAAAAAAGATTTCAATACAAGCGATAATATCAACAAAAATCGTTAATCTACAAAGCAGTAGACATTGTCTTAAAACGATAAACAATTTGGTCATATTTTGGACCATAATCTTCAAGACACACAGAAAAAAGTCGTTGACGACGCTAATTTTAGCGATCGTCTGGACAACAAGCAGTCAGAAACGTTTAAGTCAACAACAGACTCAGTTACCAGGTTAAAAAACTGTATGACTTTGACTGCAAAAATGAATACAGAACGATCTACTAGGAAGGCTGCTAAAAATGAAAAGGAATGGCTAGACTTTGCTGTTCGTGAGTTATCGAGAGTTGTGGCAGGCAAGGAAAAGGGGCAAGAAATTTGGAATAACAAATGTAAACCACTGGTGTGGGACGAGGAGGTGAAATCAATTACAAATAGCTATGATGTGAGACTTGCTTGGAAAAACCCAACAACTAACCCCAAAGACAGGAAAGAGGACTTGAGAATAAAATGTAAAATTTTATCCAAGATGCTGCGAGCAGAGAACAAGTTTCCCAGAGATCTTGAAGAAGAGGCGGAACTCTGGGAAAGCGGTAGATTCAAAGAGCTTCTGCAGCTCTCAAGAGTTGTCTCGGTAATAAGTAATATCGACAGTACATTAGCTAAAATACATAGTGCGTTCGATTTAACTGATGAAAGCTTATTAAAACATCCTAATATTCTGAATTATATTAAGCGCAATGAAATTAGTATAACTAAAACCGCTAAATGTTGTTATAAGCTTCTAAAAGTTTTAGACAACTCAACACGCAATAGGAGTGATTGCGACGAAAATTTTGATCTACTGACAACCGCACATAACAATTTAGTGAAAGAAACTTCAGAACCAGAAATAGGAAATTGTAATAACCCTTCAAAGTTGAACGTTAGTAAAAATTGTAAAAAACGGAATAGTTTAGAAGCTGAAAATGTTCTGCCCAAAAGACCACGACTAGAAAATTTTCATCAAAATATGAATGCGTCCGTGGTTGGAGGTCATGAAAAAGTTTCTTCCAATATTTTTGATGATTTACGAGGTTATCAGTCCGGGAGAATGACATCGATAAATCAAACGTTAGAACAAAATAATAACTCTGCTAATAATTTTTTAAATGACACTGATATGTCGATAACTGTTGTTGATTTTCAATCTACTACAAACAAGTTAAACACTACAGAACAAATTCGACAAGATATTTCTACACACTCGCAACCTCTTCAAGATAAAATCGTTTTTGGAACATCACTCCAAGAGAACAGTTTACCCGTGTCATGTTCATCGTCCAGCATTGATCAAACGTTTTCACCTCAGTTTTTAAGTTCTTCCGATTATCTTACGTCATCACCATCGACAAACCAGAGTCTATCCGACTGCTCAGAGCTATTGGAAGACCTTACGAGATCTAGCTCAATCAGTCCAGATAATTTTTCTAATTTAATTAATTATATAATTAACGATTCGATAGATGATATAGGAACAGACACGGAACTTGAAGCAACTTTTAAAACTGAATTTCATGAAAAGTAGATCAGGGGAGTTTTAAACAAAATAAATTATAATAAAAATATCAACTGCATAAATAAACGTTGAAAATTCTCCACTTTGTTCGCTTGAAATAATGAAGCCAACAAGTCATCATCCAGCTGAATTTGCATCAATTTTCCCACCAAACGCCCTCCACGTAACATCAGTAACTGGAAGTGACCATTTCCGTCACAATTAGCAGCCAAACTTGCTTAGTACTTGTAGTTTTTTTTATAGACGTTACTATTTTAATATTCTCCTGTTTCTATTTGTAGCTAGTGATTACAATTTTATTAATATTTTATTTTAAAATATTAGTTAGCGCAAATCAACTTTACATTAAAGAAGATTAAGATCATTAAAGTGTTGATTCAAAAAATTGTAAAAATTTTTGTTTTGTTTTATTCAAAATCTGTATCTGTTTTATTAAACAATTACAATGAATATTTTAAAGTTTACACTTAGATATAGAAAAAAGTGTTTTAAAATTTTAATTAGGTCAGACGATTTACAAAAAAAAAAAAAAAAAAAATTAACAATCGATGATTCAACGAAATACGATTGCGACTTGTTAAACAACATGTTTGTCGTTGTGAAAATCACCTCAATACCTTAATAAGTATAATTGTACTCTTACAATAAATAATGCAATAATTAATTTTCAGAGATTATAATATTAAATCAATATCAAGTTTATAATTACCTACAAACGAGTGTATAAGAACGAACTTTCATTTATCTAAATCAAGAAGTGTAAATATAATATACCAAGGTTTTGTGGTTTCGAGTTGCCTATATATATATATATATATATATATATATATATATATATATATATATATATATATATATATATATATATATATATATATATATATATATATATATATATATATATATATATATATATATATATATATAAATATATATATATACATTTATAAGTAGTATATTAGGTCCCTTTTGGGTCGTTTTTTTGGCGGAGCAGGTGGTGAGAAGGCGCAAAGGTTATATAGTAAAATACTCGGAGGAGCTGCCGCAGCCTGCCGCAGCCAGGCGCAATGACATATAGTAAAATACTACGCCAACTGCCGGAGGAGTGTACGCCAACTGCCGGAGCAGGTGGTGGGAAGGCGCAAAGAGATATAGTAAAATACTCCCCCACCCTAGGGTGGCGGAGGAGTGAAGGGTGAGTCACCTTTGGGTGACCTTGTGACGTAATCATTGACCTTGTGACGTAATTAATGACCTTGTTATGTAATTTTAATGCGTTTTTTAATGAGTTTTAATGAGTTTTTAAAATTTTAATTAATTTTTATTATCGAGTTACGTAATTCGATTTTAATTATTTTTATTTTGTTTAATTTGTTTGTTTAAATTTTATAGTTGTTTAATTGTTTATATTGTGTAATTTTTATTATCGAGTTACGTAATTTAATTTTTTTAATTTTTGAAATTTTTGAAATTTTTTAATTTTATTTTATAATTAGTTTAATTATTATTAACTAGTTACGTAATTTGATTTTAATTTGATTATTAGTTTGAAATTCATTTTGATTAATTTGATTTTAATTACTTTGTTTGTGTTTTGTATGTTTATTTTTAATAAGTTTAATTAGTTTAATTGTTTATATTGTGTAATTTTTATTGACGAGTTACGTAATTTTAATGTTTTTTAATTAATTTTGATTTTAATTACTTTGTTTGTGTTTTGTATGTTTATTTTTAATAAGTTTAATTAATTTGATTTTTATTTATTTTGTATTTGTTTGATTTTAATTATTTTTATTTTGTTTATTTTTAATTTTATTTTATAATTAGTTTGAATTTAATTTAATTACTTTGTTTATATTGTGTAATTTTTATTGACGATTTACGTAATTGGATATTAATTTTTTAAATTTTTAATTTTATTTTATAATTAGTTAAATTATTGTTAACTAGTTACGTAATTTGATTTTAATTACTTTGTTTATTTGTTTATTTAATATATTTCTTTTCTTTGTTGTTTAATTTGTTGGTTTGTTTATTTGCTTGTATGTATGTTTTAAATAAAAGACTAACACTAGCGTGGACTTTGTATAGGGACCATTCAGCAACACAACGAACGTTACAAAAATAGAACATCCATTAAAGATAACGATCAGCCACAGCTGTTACGTATCGACCCGCCCGCGAAGTTTTCTCACCGCTGCCCGTTTTAATGGGAATGTATTGATCGCAGCCGCTGGCCCATCACACCTAATTAAATTTTTGTTATGCTTCACCGAGTTTCCCCCGCTCGGTTGACAGCTGTGCAACAGCTGTTGTGCGACAGCTGGTGGTGTAATTAGGTTGAGCAACCGGACATTACCTTGTTGGTTTTCTAGTACGCGTATGCTACACGTATATACACACACACACACACACACACACTAAATTAGAACAAAAGTCTTCTTATATTTAATTAGTCACGGCTCTCGGCTTTTTTCATTAGATTACAGCTGTCCATGAACTATGTTCACATATCGTACGCCCGGTCATTCTTTGATCAAATTAAAAATTTTTGTTTCCACATGTCCTACGAACCGTCCCTTGCTATGTATGAAAGATTAATGGTTGTAACTATTCGCTTATAGCGAGGGTCAACGAAAACAAAATATATTTAAGGGTCGGAATTTTCTTTCAACCACCGTTAAATCAGGTTTTGAGACGAAACGAGGTCTCGGTAGGCTCGTGCTTTTTTTTTTTAATGGGCGACAGGGGCGACTTAGTGCGTTGGTACGTAAGGTATGCGGGGGTAGACATGTTTTTTACAAGTCTGGAAAAGTAATTAAGTTTTTTATGACCGTTCCGATTTTCTTTTGATCTGACCACCATTTGACCACCCTGAGCCAGATAAATTTAACAAATGTTCAATACATACTCGCTTATAGTAACATGGGTGAGGGGTGTAAGCAGACGGGTGACGGTGTGAACAGGTGGGTGAAGGGTGAAAGGTGGGTGAAGGTGGAGAAGGTGGGTGAAGGGGGGGAACACGAGTAGGAGTAAAGGATATATAGTAAAAGACTCTACCACCTGAGTGAGGTGGGTGAGGAGGCGGATTTTAATTTTAATTTTTTATTTTATTTTTTCAGCATCTGTTAACTTTAAGGTTCTATAACTCTATATATTTAAATACATTTTTTGATTCAAACGAGTTTACTTTTCCTAATGTAAGTACAGGTAAAGAGGGATTTCCTATAGATCTGTAATGAAGTAGGCCTTCTTGACTATGACTTGTTGCCCAGGTGTTGACATGATACACTTTTTTGAGATACATGTACACACACACACACACACACACATGCGCGCGCGCGCGCGAAATTCATACTAGGTCGGTAAAGGCGGAGAGAACTTATAGGTATACATTATCATGGCGACAACAAAAGCGACCCTTATTTTATTTACATGAAAGCGTGTTTTCCAAAAAGTCTCACCAGGCCGTTGTCATTTTCGCAGCGGGGTTTATTTTAAGTGCACCCCGTGCACGATTGTTTACATTTTAAAAGACGTGTTGCGTGTCTTCCCCATAGGTCTTCCCTAATAGAGAAACGAGAGGAAAGACAACTGTTCTAAAATTAGAACAGCATTGTTTACAGCCACGAGTATCGTCCCTTGTGAAACATATTCGCGTCAGAATCCTTAACTAAACATTCAATTTCTTTAACAAGTTAAAAAATAATTTAGGAAGTCAAGGGTTAACAACATTAGACGCCACCCTTTTTTGTTTTCTGTGACGACAAGGCACAATACACTTTTGTAGTTTATATCTCAAGTAGAGGGGTGGGATATTTTTTCTTTGTAAGAGTCTTGTAAACAATGGGTAGATGAGGCGATTACTAAGTAAGAGGGGAGAGATCGTGACTTGCATCGCGATATTTGAAAACATGGCGATGTTTAACCTCAATCAAAAAAGGCAATGAACCTAGAAGGAAGACGAATATATATCTTAGTCTTGCAGCAGATTACCTTCCCATGTTCGCTTTAGTATTACAGTTTTCATCAAACTTCTTTTTGACTTGAACTTCTTTAATTTTTAAGAAAGTTTTCTTATACATAAGACATTACGTCTAATTACAATTTTTTATTTTTACCACTCAATGTATTTTCTTTTTCTATATCTTACATTGTCATCTTAATTTTTGATCACCTTAGTAAAAATTTGCTTAAGATTATAAACTTCAAGGTTTAAAAAACAACAACGTTATAGTACGTCGTGTCAAATGACACACCGTTTAAAATGTCTACATTTCAAGTTCACCAATATAATGACGTGTAAAATCTAAATATGGTATGACGTTAGCATACATAACATTCAATCAAATCAATCTAAAGTACAAATCAATAATTTTGATTGATTAAGGGGCTGGGTGAGGTATTTTTATTCGGGTGCCCAGGGAAGGTTTGGAGTTGGCAAAGGTTGGGAAGACCTATGGGGAAGACACGCAACACGTCTTTTAAAATGTAAACAATCGTGCACGGGGTGCACTTAAAATAAACCCCGCTGCGAAAATGACAACGGCCTGGTGAGACTTTTTGGAAAACACGCTTTCATGTAAATAAAATAAGGGTCGCTTTTGTTGTCGCCATGATAATGTATACCTATAAGTTCTCTCCGCCTTTACCGACCTAGTATGAATTTCGCGCGCGCGCGCGCATGTGTGTGTGTGTGTGTGTGTGTGTGTGTACATGTATCTCAAAAAAGTGTATCATGTCAACACCTGGGCAACAAGTCATAGTCAAGAAGGCCTACTTCATTACAGATCTATAGGAAATCCCTCTTTACCTGTACTTACATTAGGAAAAGTAAACTCGTTTGAATCAAAAAATGTATTTAAATATATAGAGTTATAGAACCTTAAAGTTAACAGATGCTGAAAAAATAAAATAAAAAATTAAAATTAAAATCCGCCTCCTCACCCACCTCACTCAGGTGGTAGAGTCTTTTACTATATATCCTTTACTCCTACTCGTGTTCCCCCCCTTCACCCACCTTCTCCACCTTCACCCACCTTTCACCCTTCACCCACCTGTTCACACCGTCACCCGTCTGCTTACACCCCTCACCCATGTTACTATAAGCGAGTATGTATTGAACATTTGTTAAATTTATCTGGCTCAGGGTGGTCAAATGGTGGTCAGATCAAAAGAAAATCGGAACGGTCATAAAAAACTTAATTACTTTTCCAGACTTGTAAAAAACATGTCTACCCCCGCATACCTTACGTACCAACGCACTAAGTCGCCCCTGTCGCCCATTAAAAAAAAAAGCACGAACCTACCGAGACCTCGTTTCGTCTCAAAACCTGATTTAACGGTGGTTGAAAGAAAATTCCGACCCTTAAATATATTTTGTTTTCGTTGACCCTCGCTATAAGCGAATAGTTACAACCATTAATCTTTCATACATAGCAAGGGACGGTTCGTAGGACATGTGGAAACAAAATTTTTTAATTTGATCAAAGAATGACCGGGCGTACGATATGTGAACATAGTTCATGGACAGCTGTAATCTAATGAAAAAAGCCGAGAGCCGTGACTAATTAAATATAAGAAGACTTTTGTTCTAATTTAGTGTGTGTGTGTGTGTGTGTGTGTGTGTGTATATACGTGTAGCATACGCGTACTAGAAAACCAACAAGGTAATGTCCGGTTGCTCAACCTAATTACACCACCAGCTGTCGCACAACAGCTGTTGCACAGCTGTCAACCGAGCGGGGGAAACTCGGTGAAGCATAACAAAAATTTAATTAGGTGTGATGGGCCAGCGGCTGCGATCAATACATTCCCATTAAAACGGGCAGCGGTGAGAAAACTTCGCGGGCGGGTCGATACGTAACAGCTGTGGCTGATCGTTATCTTTAATGGATGTTCTATTTTTGTAACGTTCGTTGTGTTGCTGAATGGTCCCTATACAAAGTCCACGCTAGTGTTAGTCTTTTATTTAAAACATACATACAAGCAAATAAACAAACCAACAAATTAAACAACAAAGAAAAGAAATATATTAAATAAACAAATAAACAAAGTAATTAAAATCAAATTACGTAACTAGTTAATAATAATTTAACTAATTATGAAATAAAATTAAAAATTTAAAAAATTAATATCCAATTACGTAAATCGTCAATAAAAATTACACAATATAAACAAAGTAATTAAATTAAATTCAAACTAATTATAAAATAAAATTAAAAATAAACAAAATAAAAATAATTAAAATCAAACAAATACAAAATAAATAAAAATCAAATTAATTAAACTTATTAAAAATAAACATACAAAACACAAACAAAGTAATTAAAATCAAAATTAATTAAAAAACATTAAAATTACGTAACTCGTCAATAAAAATTACACAATATAAACAATTAAACTAATTAAACTTATTAAAAATAAACATACAAAACACAAACAAAGTAATTAAAATCAAATTAATCAAAATGAATTTCAAACTAATAATCAAATTAAAATCAAATTACGTAACTAGTTAATAATAATTAAACTAATAATAAAATAAAATTAAAAAATTTCAAAAATTTCAAAAATTAAAAAAATTAAATTACGTAACTCGATAATAAAAATTACACAATATAAACAATTAAACAACTATAAAATTTAAACAAACAAATTAAACAAAATAAAAATAATTAAAATCAAATTACGTAACTCGATAATAAAAATTAATTAAAATTTTAAAAACTCATTAAAACTCATTAAAAAACGCATTAAAATTACATAACAAGGTCATTAATTACGTCACAAGGTCAATGATTACGTCACAAGGTCACCCAAAGGTGACTCACCCTTCACTCCTCCGCCACCCTAGGGTGGGGGAGTATTTTACTATATCTCTTTGCGCCTTCCCACCACCTGCTCCGGCAGTTGGCGTACACTCCTCCGGCAGTTGGCGTAGTATTTTACTATATGTCATTGCGCCTGGCTGCGGCAGGCTGCGGCAGCTCCTCCGAGTATTTTACTATATAACCTTTGCGCCTTCCCACCACCTGCTCCGCCAAAAATACGACCCAAAAGGGACCTAATATACTACTTATAAATGTATATATTTATATATATATATATATATATATATATATATATATATATATATATATATATATATATATATATATATATATATAAGTGTAATTGTTCTCTCATTGACACCTATTATTTACGCCAAACGGAGCTGCCTGCGAAAAAGCTGTTATTTTATCTAGCGTATGTTAATGCCAAGTCGGGTAGAGATAAGAAGTACTATCCAAACTTGTAGGTAAAGGAAGGTGAACTTTGCTATTACTAATAATCACAGTCTTGATAAAAAGGCAATCCAGCCCATACCCAATAAAAACACATGTTAATTAAGATTGAAGGGTACTGAAAGAACCTTGCCCGAATGTTTTTTCGAGCGTATGCTCATTCGAACAAACGGCCTACTCGAAAATGTTCTTTGGGGTAATTGTCTAGAGTGTTTCTTCCAGACTTTTTTCTCCGGGGGGGGGGGGGAACTTGAAATCTTCGGGGGGGCGGTAAACTTTCTTCGGGGGGGCGGACACTGTTAAAAGTATATATTTTCTATATAAATTATATAAATTTCATTTCGTTCGGGGGGGCGGTAAAAAATTTTCGGGGGGGGGGGGGGGCTATGCCCCCCCGAAGAGATGCCTGGAAGAAACTCTGATTGTCTATTAGGTGGGTGCGGAGAACGTTCCGGCAAGTGTCTTTCGTGGATTCACATTAGACTCATCAATGGTATGTTTGACTCGGCGTCTTAACAATTAAGCAACAATTCCTTTCTTAAAAGTCATTCCTCAGCAAAGTTTTAAAAGATATAGAAAGGGAGCTGACTGAGGGGAGGAAAGTATATATCACATTTCGAATTGTCATATAAATGAAAGCTGACAGAGAAAAACACAGGTCACCAGGTTAAATATGGCGATTAAAAACAGCAAAAATTTCGTTTGTATGCTAGAATTTTCGTTATCCTTTTTTTTCTATGTTAATCTGAAACCACACTTGGCTAACGACCAAGATTTCCCAATATGATATTCAGTCCAGCGTTATTAAAAAAATAATCCAGGTCATATTATAACTAAGTTTTTTTTCTATCAACTTGTAGCCTAGTGCTGGTCTAGCTATGTAAATTAAGTGGTTTTCAAGTATGTGCTGTGAACATGCCCACTTCATGTATGATATTTGCTTCAGAATCAACTATAGTTTATAAATAAACATTAATGATATTTTATACAGCACGGAAATTGATTGATCTGCTTGCTTAATTCCTAAGCCAACTAGTCTATATAATTTATTGTAATTGCATAATATTTGTACACAAGCTTACGCCAAAATATGCATTAATCGATACAACCGAAACCAACATAAACACACGTTCGTTTCAGTGGCAGGGGGTGACTGGTGTGTAGGAGTTTGTGTGTGGGGGGAGGGTGTGAGTGTGGGAAGGCTCTGTGTGTGTGTGTGTGTGCGCGCGCCACTGGTTCATTCATTGCTATGTGTTTCTCTTTTAAGCAAAATGCAACTGCATTTGACACAAATTAGTGACAAGTCTGTCGTCTATTTTCTATTGCTAACTATTACAAACTGTGCTCCACTTTCGTTTTCGAGTTGGGGGAAATCCATTACTTTTCCTAGCATCGTGTAGGGGATTTTCGTGTCATCGTCGACTGGATACGATTGGTTGGGAACATCACGTGATCGGGTTAAGCCAGGCCTCAGACTATATAAGTTGGACGGAGGAGATCAACTGTCAGCACCATAAACCAGATTAAACTCAGATTTTTAAAAATTTTTATAACTCAAGCGTGTCGGGTAAGTGATAACTACTTAGTTTAGTTTCCTTTATAAACACATGGGCATTGTGTTATTTCTCTTTACTGTAATCCTATTTATAAAGTTTTTCTACAACAAATTGTTTAATTAAGACTCTAATGTTGTAAAAATTTTCTGTTGAATAGGCGAGTTTAGTAAAATAATTTAACTGTTCCTATTTTTCATTAGCAATTAAAAAATATTAACGCTGTTTTTTTATGTTAAGGTTTACCACCAACACCGTGCAGTGGAAAGTGTATTTCCTTGTAAAAGTTATAATATTGACGGCTTTTAAGAGCTTATTCTTGCCAGAACTATTTATCAAGTCCACCCCTACCCACTTTCGCGATATACAATAAATTACACACACACTTAAAAATGCATTGCTATGTGCTATGCTTCTAATATTGAACAAATGTCTCGCACAATTTCCTGATATAAATTAGCTGCAACCTCCACCTTCTCTGCCAATTAGATTCATTGAATGCTGACACTTACTGTAAAAACAGTCAGGTAACCACAACTAATATTATGTCAAAATTATCCAAAAGTATGAAATGTTAGTCTGTATAGACATGTAAGGCTATACACTTTTTTATTTTCTTGTTTACTGAGTATAGAGGAAGTATTGAAATAGTGGACGATTTATCTCGACTTTTAACACTTTCCTTAGTCAAAAAAAGCTTAGTATTACAATCTTGTCTGTCTTCATGTGTGTGTACTTTTTTTCACAGCTCCTCTTTAAAAAAGCAAGATCTCATGCGCTCCCAAAACCTCACCCCACCCAGTGTATTAATATAGTATAACCTGCATCACCGATTTGCATAATTTTTATTCGGCATAAATGTTTTTAATTGCCCCAGACATGTAATTTACAGCGTCTGTTTGCCTTGCCATGCTCGCTTTAGTATTACAGTTTTCATCATCGGCTTGTGAGGACTGATACAGATTTACAATAGGGACCTAGTAATACTTCTTTCTGACATGTATCACCATTCATTTAAAATAGTTTATTTATACATAATACAAAACGTCACAATTTAATTTTATTTTTAAAAACCTCAAAATAAAAGGATGAGATGGGTATTATAATCGTTTACTAAACTGAATAACACGGTGGCACAACATTCGATTATTAAATGGAGCCATGGGCTGTACGCGATTGTGTAAACAGGGCTCCCGAGAGCAGCCCGCTACGTCCCTGAGACAAGGACAGTCGCCGAAGTGTGCTCTACCTCACTATTACTGAGAGTGATAAACGTACACTGTACACTCAAAGCTTTCATACAGCACGTCCTGGGGCGTGTTCAGCGGCAGTGTGGGCAAACCTGTACCCCGACATATATGATCAAAGAAATATAGCGCAGGCATTGTTTATATTTAAATAACTCAGTGTTAAAAAACAAGATCATACGTCTAAGATATGATTGGTAACGCAACACTTAAACCCTCTTAAAATATTGCGCCAGACTTTCTTCTGCGACAGCGGTAACACGCTGGATGGGCACGCTTGTAATGTATAGATGGAATATATTCAATAACTGAAAAATAGAAAATCTCATGTTACTCTAAAAATATTATCAATAACAATGTCATAATACTCCACCACCCCCTCCCCCAATCGAATCCATTTAAAAATCTTATTCCAAACTTTAATTTTCAGCGGAAAATGTCCACTGGAAGAATCACACCACGTAATGTAGAGGGCGGTCGCGGTTCAATGGAGCGGTGACAGGCTCGTGACGCAGGGTGGGCTGGAGAACTGGTGACGTCATGGCGACCACCAGATCCACCAGTTGTCCAGCGCCCCCTGGGGTGGACGAGAAAATCGCCGTGATACGCCCGTCACCAGGGACGGGCGTCATGGCGATTTTCGTCTTCCGGCCGCCCCGGAGGGGAAAAAAAGAATTCAATAAAAGCGATCAATTCAGCGGATTTTAAATCACGACAACGATATTTGACATCACTACAACGCAATATAAATCGTCTTGAAAAGATAAACAATTTGGTCGAGTTTGGATCATAATCTTACAGACGAAAAATCATGGACGACGCTAATTTTAGCGGTCGCCATGACAATATGGACAACTCTGAGTCAGCAGTAGACTCGGTCACCAAGTTAAAAGAGTATTTGATCTCTGCAATCAGAGAATGGTCTCGAATCTTGGTCGGGAAGGATAAAAGCCGTGAAAACATCTGGCTACCAGCACAAGCTCCGAAGTGGTGGCTCCACACATACCCGCCGTGGAGAAACCCCACAGGCAAGAAGAAAGACACTTTAGAAGAACTAAAGATCAAGTACAACATCCTACAGGGGAAGCTGCTCGATGAAGGAAGATTCCCAAAACAGTGGGAAGAACAGACAGATTTGTATCAAAGTGGACGTTACCAGGATTTATTTTTGTTGACGAGGTTAATAAAAGTAGCTGAAGAATTGAGAGAGAAAGAACAAGAATTAAAAAAAATAGTCGCAGAAACATTTAACATTTCTAATTTTTCGGCAGCATCAGTCGTGGAGTGTCTTGTGAAAAGTGGCGTTTCAATTCAAAGCGAAGTTAAGAAATTACAAGAAAAGTTAGGCAGAAACTTTCCTTTAGACAGTAAAAGTGATAATCTTTCTGTGGAAAATTATAACAATAATTCTCCGACTGTTGTGAATTGTGGACAAAAGAAAATAGGAACAGTACTTCTATGCAGTAAAACTATTGATACAAATAAAATTTATTTCTCACCACCATTTTGCATACATACTACACCAACATTATATCAACACTCACCACACACAACAACCACATCACAGACACACTGCCCACAAACTACAAACACACCACAACAACAATACCTACGGACTACAAACACAGTAGTGCGCCATTCTCCAACTACTTCAATTATAAAGAATCAATCTTTGCACAAAACAACCACTATACAGCAACACTCTACAGTCACTTTAACCACACAACAACAGCAATCCCCACACACTACAACAACACTACAAAAAACAACACCCACACTACCTACACATTCAAAACTGTCACTAAAGAGAACAGCAACAGAATGCGACACAGACATTTTCCCAAAATTTCCAAAAGTAAATTCCCAAACTTTACAAAATAAAAATCCAGAAAATAGCATTAATTTGCTTGCATCTAAAATTACAAGAGCAGATTTATCTTTAGATATCTCAGAAACTGATGAAGATAAAACAACAGATGACACAAGTGGTGCCAATTGCGAAAATCTTTTGACCGTGTCCCCCGACGAAGGCTTCAGTTCTGAAGGTTTTATGTCCGATTTAGACAGTTCTCCTGAGATCGATCATAAAAATACTCAACTGGACGTGAACAACGATCACCAAGACACACCAGAACAAGAAGATTTAGATTCAGAAGATGAAAATTTTGATTTATTCAAGTATGTACTTAAATAAGTGAAAGCAATGTTCATTTTAAACTGAACACAATTATTATACTAAGTCAACACAATTTTATTTTTCTAAAAAAACAAACAATAGTTTTTGAGTAAGCATTGAGACTGTTGTCGTAAGCTAGTAGGCTTTAACCCTTCCTGTGCCATGACAAAGAGACTAGTATTAGTACTGATGATATTTAAAAAAAAATCTATATGTAGATATCGTAATAGATTTATGTGACTATAAATGTAGGTGATTTTAAAATTAAATGCATTCAATATTGTTTTGACGTTTTTAACACTTATTTAGACATAAGTGGTGACTAAAATTTTAAAGTGTACTTTGTCATTTTAATTATTTACATCGTTTTGAATTTAATTTTGAATTTAATTATAGATTAATCATTATTGGTCAGATGTTTTTATTTAATAGAAATACATTTCTAATTTATACTAAATTCAATTTTACTAAAGAACAAAAATATATCATTCCTTAAATAATTTTTTTTCCAAAGTCTAAATTCATATTAGTTCAGGATATATTCACTAAACCAGATAGGTCAACGGTCAAAAGCTTTCTACAGAAACAACATAAATCTCACATATCTCTGTTTTATATTTGTTATTGATATTTTTTTTACATGTAATAAAAGATAAATAATAGTGTTGTTTCTGTTTTTTTATTGCTACTTTTTCTCAAGATCAGTTCGTGAGATTGATTAAGTTCATCCCATTTTATAAATTAAATTACCAATGTCGTTGCATTTTATTGTAAGAGTTAACAAAATAAAAGACGATGCGAAACCTGTATTAAAACCCCAATAAATAAATGATGCAAGATACGAAATAAAGTTTAGAGATGAGCAAGAAAATTATATCTAATATAATATTATTTTTATCAGGTACTGAATTTCTAACATACATATCTATATAGTAATGAAAAACAAACTATTGCGTTGAATAGTAAAGGACGGCTTGGTCTGAATGTTGAGTTTGATTGCTAGCTCGCCTAATCTAGAGTTCGACAGATCCCATTTAAGAGATAAAACTTTAAAATCAAACAACCGCTGCCTTTCAGATTATTGTTGTGTGGACAGTAAAACTAGATAGAAAATTATGCTGAAGTCGGAATCTACGGGTCATATGGAACATATGGAGCATAATATATTGACTTGTAATACTTAATTGTGTTAGAGGAAATACCCTTCAACAGCTTAGGATGAAGAAAAAGAAAAGAAAACATTGTATAGTAAATTAAAGCAGATATCATCTTCAAAAATAAAGCTCTCCTGACAACGTATCAATGCAGATTCCGTTAAATATGTAGCTAAAAAGCGACACCAGGATGCATACATATTTAGCAGTATTTCCGTGGTTTGGTACAGCTCAAAATATGAAAAGGTAGTAGCAACTTGTGTACTTGTGTATTTTATGTAAACCACTAGGCAGTCAAGAACAACAATGCTAATTAACACACACACTCACTCACACACACACGTTTTTATGTAGCCGTAAAGGCTCAACTGTCGCTAAAATATGTAAACGACCTATTGAGCGACCAAAGCCTTTAATTTAAAAAAAAGCAATTTTTTTTTCTAATTTTCAGTGCATTTAAACGCTTGTTGCTATAAAGATTTTTAAAGTATCTGTTTTATTTTCTACTTTTCGGTGATTCCTTATTTATGAACTCAACGCGACTAAAAATATTTCCTTTAAAATACCACCAAAAGGTTGCAATTTCTGAAAGACGATTATCTGCCCGTGAAAGCAGCCGTCTGTGACCATATTTTACAGACTAAAGCATGTTCTTAATCTTGTTACACTCATTAAATTTAAGTCGTTTAAAAGTTGCATTATCTGCCCTTAAAATTCTTTACTAGAACGACCGGCTCCACGATTGTTAAAATTCAACCACTACTCACCATACTCTTAGGGTGATGGTGTCTTGCTAGTTATCTCCCTTTTTGTTATAGAATTTTTTATATCTCCCCTTAGTTTCGAAACTGTTTATTTAATGTTTAATTATTAATTTAAACATTTATTAAATTAAAACAAAGACAAACGTGTATTGTCATCGAAGTGAAAGGTATCTGGAAAGTTTGAATAAAATCGCTGGATTGGAAATAAACAGACGTTGCGAACTAAATAAATGCTTGTAAAAATGGAAAACACAGTACGCTAAAATAAATCACTTACCGTTTACTGCCTAATTTATAATAGTTGGTATTTCAAAGACCACCACTTTTGTCGTTCGTACAATGCTGGTTGTTGTTGACCGTGAAATGAGATAGCTGAGTCTTCATTTATTGTGGTGCGAATATGTGTACGACCAAGAAAACTTTACCTTTCGGTTGCCTATTTGTGAACTTTGACCCTGTCTCGCAATACTGGTCTGCATTTACAATTACAATTTCCCTGGATGTGTCTCAAAAGGAATTTGAATATGGAAGTCTTACAGATTTGAGCCTGTTTTTCAAAGCTCAACATAAGTCTTTTCTCAGACCAATAGTTGATATTTAAGCATAAAAGTGTCTTAACAAGATATCATCGCATCATAGCAGAGCTACAAAGCCTTTTGAAAATTTTCCTGAATACAAATACCTTTTCATTCTCAAAACATTATTCTCAATAATATTTCGTATACAGCCTACAGCAGAAGAGAAACTATTATCGCTGTATTTATTAAAAGCTAACTATTCTCCCATTTAAAAAGTTTTTGGTTTTACAAGAATCCATATATAAGTTATTTCACTAGACTTTCAGCAAAAGACAGAACACTCTTTAAATGATCTGCTAACATTTTAATTAGCAGTAGTTAGCACAATCTTATTATATTAAGTTAAAAATGTCTTTCGAATACAAATGAGATAATCTTGGGTGGATTTCGTGTTTTAAAATACAAGAATCCAAACCAGCAACAACCCAATGCATAGTGTCACGCATGAGTTACCCAGAACAATAGTGTGACATTTTAGCGTAGTAAGGTTGCAAGTCTGAGATCAACCAAGTTAAAAATAGGTGTCACGGGAGATGTGTTGTCAGATACAGCTTGCATTTGTTGAATGTAGTTCTGTTCTCGAACTGAAAGCGATTAACACACTAAGAAATTAGAGTAAGTAGAACGTTTATTAAATTGTTTCATTTAACGGCCGCACGTAATTTATAGAACTCTGGGAAGAAGTAAATGCTTTGAAACTAAAAATAATGTGTGCTTAATCATGGCGATAAGTAAACAAACAATAGATATAGCCAGGGAAATGGTTCAAAAATGGTGTTTAGAAAACTAAGGCAACATTGTCGGCCATATTAATAATATGACCTCAATACAATTGTTACTTTAGCAGCCATGAGCTTTTCGGACCGGACCACGCCAACCCCATTTAAAATTGTTTGATAAAAGACGTTATGATGCTGTAGCTAATGAATCCGCAGATCTCTCCCAAACATTTTAATAAATTCTCATTGTTTTTCAATTTACGAGTTTAAATAAGAAACTAAAGGAACACTGTTAATTGTTTTTTTAACATAATAAACTAAACCGGAACAATAATTTTACGTGCTTAAGTTGTATTACATTCTTATTATACTTCTTATACTAGTACACAGGACTAACCACCTAACCCTTGCTTTGCCGCGTACAGGCGAATTAAGGCATACGTAAACCGCACCTGCACTGTGCCGCCTCGCTAATTTATTCAACAGGAAGGAAATAACGACACAGTAGGCTGCGGTATGTTGCCTTACAAGTTAATGTTACATATAACTTAAAGAGGTTGTGTTGCTATTTTGACATTGACTCAGGGTTGGGGGCAGGAGATGGTATCTAAACAGTTAGTGGAAGAAATGGTAATGGGTAATAAGATCTTAGACTAACGGGTGGCATGCATTTCTTATTAACATACACATTATATCCTGTTTTGAAATAGAGAAACTCATATATATATATATATATATATATATATATATATATATATATATATATATATATATTCAATATAATTTTTAATTTTTTCAGTTAATTTTATATAGCAGTAAATGTTACATTACTCAAACTCGCTGTACGTAAACAGTAGACGACATAATGTTTACTCAGAAACTTTATTAGACATTTCAAGATCAGTGTCTGACCAACTCTGACCATCAGATCTCTCTCACTGTAACTGGCTGACGTAAACAACACATCTTCCATTTAATACACAATCATGGATATAATCATAATACAAAGGACGTAACACATACTCACATGACTTAACGTAAAAGTATATACCGCTTTGCCAGTTTCGTCTTTTTTTTTAAAATAATTTTTAGGCCTAATTATTTTACAAAGTTACAGCTATCATGTAAACATGACTTACATTTACTCATAATACAAGTTTAATGTTGCTGGTTTCTTATTAACTTTTACATCACTGCGATTTGTTTTATATTTTAAAAGTTAAAATATATTTTAAATTATTTTTAAAGATTTGAAAACACAATGTTCTTCGCTCGTGGATTTGTCGACCATTCAGATAGCTTTTCCAGTTTTGATTCCGATGTGAATGATTTTTATGTTAGTTTTGAAGAAGTAGTTTACAAGACTGCACTCTCAGGTGGTGTTATAGATAAATTTAAAATCAACTTTAGAAGCAACAATGGCTACACAGCGTTAATGCTGGCAGTAGAACGTGAGAACATCCAAGTTCTGAGAGCTCTACTTGAAGCTGGCGCTGATGTGAATGTCAGCAGATCTTCGTATGGCAGCTACACAGCTTTGTCTCTTGCTGTTGACAAGGGGCACACAACTGCTGTACGAGAACTGCTTCAACATGGCGCTTTCCTTTCTTGTGAGAAGGGCATTGAGGCTTTAGATATGGCCAGAGAAAATAATTTTTTGGATGCTGTTGTCAAGGGAGAGGAACTTCTTATAAGCCAAAATATGTACCATACCACAGAAGATAAGACAGCTGTGTCTGTTTCTTTTCAACAAAATCGTCTTGATTTAGTAAAGGCTTTGATTAAAGCAGGAAGTTACATTTCACTAATGCATAAATCGACGTACACAAAAAGGCTCAACAATAAATATTTATTGGAATATTTCTTAGAGGAAGGGATTGATGTTAACATGGTTTTCCAAGAAGATGAAACTATGTTAACGAAAGCTGTGACTTACAAAAGTATTGAATGTGTCGATATTCTCATTAAAGCAAAATCTAATAAAACTTTTGCAAGAAAAAACCAATGGACGATACTGCATATTGCGGCGTATGGCCAAAGAAGTAATATTAATTTTGTCACAAAAGATACGCAGCTACCCGATAATAAAGAACTAGTGAAAATGCTGATAGAAGCTGGGGCGGTTGTCAATGCTGAAACAAGCGATGGTCAAACACCTCTACATTTTGCTTCCAGATTTGGGGACATCGAATCAATGAAATATCTGATAGAAGCAGGCGGGTTAGTGAATGCCTTGGACAAGTGCGGCCATTCTATTCTACATGAAGCGATTGAAGACAAAAATATTGAAAAGCTGGCCTATCTTGTTAAAGCTGGTGCAAATGTTAATGTACCAAACAAATCTGGAGTCTTGCCGATTGTGAGCATTTTAGAGTTTGGGAGTGTTGAGCTACTGAAACAATTTATAGTACAAGGAGCAGATGTTAACGTCTGCGACACTAAAAACAATTCTTGCTTAGTACTAGCGATAAGAAAAAGAAACATAGAAGTTGCCAAATGGCTGGTACAGAAAGGAGCCAATGTTAACGTTACTACTGAAAACCATGTTCCACTTCTGCTGTTGGCAACAGAGTCAGGTGATGCCGAACTTGTCAAGAACATTCTTCAGTGTGGAGCTGATGTGACAAAAACAGACCAAGTTGGAAACACATGCCTTCATATTGCCGTAATTGCGGGAGGATTTCAAGAAAACGTACAAGTTTTGTCCGAAGGCCGTGTTAATGGCTGTTTAGAGATAATTGATATTTTAATTAAAGCAGGATCAGACATCAACCAGACGAATGAAAAATTAGAATCTCCTTTACACGTCGCCATCAAAGGAAAAGACTATAATTCTGTAAAGAATTTGGTTCATTATAACCCTGTCGTAAGGGTGCTTGATCAAAACAAAACAACACAATTTAATTTAGACAACAAGACAGCATGTACAAAAATGATACACTTGCTTATAAATCAAGGAGCAGCATTGAATATTGCAGATGAGCACGGTAAAACACCCTTACATTACTGTGTAGAAAAAATGGATCTAGACTATGTGAACATTCTAATAGAAGCTGGAGCAGATGTAAATATAACTGATGAAAAACAAGAAACAGCATTAATTTGTGCTGCCAAAATACTATTACAAATACGTTCAATGGATAAAGAAATGATCGAAGAGGTAATGAAAATTTTCCTGACACTAATTACCGCTGAAGCGCGCGTCAATGTTTCTGACGTAGCAGGCAACACGGCTCTTCATTATGCTGTTCAAAGTAAAAACGTTGACATGGTACAACGTTTAATCGATGCTGGTGCTGATGTCACAGTGTCAAACAACAGAGGCGAGACTGTACTACACGTTGCAGCGAAATACCGTTGCATTAAGATAACTGACATTTTGTTGAATGTGGAGAAGTCTTTTGAAATAATTAACGCTAAAGATTTATATACAGAAAAGCCGCCATTGAAACTAAGGAATTTTTATCATTTTCAAAGCTTTAAAAAGAAACCAACCACGCCATTAGAGATTGCTCTGTATGAACGCAATACTCAAGATTACGGTGAAATAGTTAGACGATCTCAGCAAAATCGTGAAAGTTGTGCTCCTGGTGAAACTGCTCTAATGGTAGCACTAAGAAATTATAACGACGATGTAGCTTGCAAATTGCTGAGCTATAATGCTGATGTTAATATAAAAAACGAAAAAGGTTATACCGCATTGCATATGGCGGTGCTTGGGTTGAGCCGAAAAGCGCTGCCACTCATATTGCAACAAGGATGTAGTGTGAACGTGCAAGCTGAAAACGGTGACACGCCCTTAATGTTAGCTGACGATAAAAGCATTGTTAAGTTGTTGTGTGACACGGGAGCGGATGTAAATCTGAGAAATTGTGAAGGAAAATCGGCGCTTCACTACGCAATTTTCTACGGGAAAATCAATCTAGTTCGGCTGTTGGTTGAAGCTGGTGCTGAAATAAACTCGAACGTCCCGGAACCTTTGCCACATTTAATTCTAGCCGTCTGCTTCAATGATCAAGACATGGTTGAGTTTCTTCTCACCGCCGGGGCTGATGTCAACGCGGTTTCGAGTTGTGGCACCCCTCCATTAATCGCAGCTGCCGAAAACATTGATAGTACTTTGTACCCAGAAGAACACACACATTTTACAATGTTTGATATTCTATTAAGGGGCGGCGCCGACATCAACATAACAGATAAGAACGGGCTGACTGCTTTAATGTACATAACTAAACGACAGTGCCTTAACAAATACCTGGATTGTTTTCTTAGATTTGGGGTCAACCTAGATATTAAAGACAGAGAAAAGAGATCGGCTCTTACCTACTGTCTTATGATTCAAGACAAAGGAATTCGAATTGCTCAAGCAGAAATGTTACTAAAACGTGGTGCGAATCCAATTATCGACGAGGAATACCGTCGTCTATTAATAGATTCAAATACAACAGACGTTTGCAGTCTATTCCATACAATTAATTTCGGAGCTCTCCTCACATTCGGCAAGCTAGAATATCTACGAATGTTAGTATGCAACGGTGTTATGTTAGAAACATTCACATTAATTGAGCACCCTGAAGGAAAGTTGATCTTACCCAATTTGATGATATCACTTCAGCAAGGCAGAACTGATGTGACTAAATACATGATTGCAACTGGTTACTTGAATCTACATCAAATTCATCTTTACTTAAATTGTACTAGTTCCTCTGCTAGTGAACACCGTTCACTGTCATCCACGGAAACAGATTTCTTAAAAGACGCCACGTCTGAACCCTGGCCCCTGGTTAAACTAGCCTTCTTAACGGTTTCAACCATGCTGGGAGAAAGTCCGAAGAGAGAGGAGAGACTCTCGCACATACATTTACCACCTAAACTTAAGCAACTCTTGATGTTCCAAAATCCATTTTCTCGACTTCCGGTCAGCGAATGGTCGAAGATACCACTGTGCTTTGATCCAGTTGTTTATGAAACCTTGCCGAGACCGAGACCGTTGCTTTATTACTGGCCATGTGGTCAAGATCTTTAACCAAAACGGAATTATAAAGCAATTATTCGAATATAGAGATCGGGAGTAACATATCATTATTGTCATGAATGGGATGGCGTGGTCGAATGGTAGAACGTGTTCGGCTACTGCCCCGAAGGTTTTGAGTTCGAATCTTGGTCAGGACTCGGGACTTTACTTCAGCATGTGTGAAACAAAAATATAAAAAATGTCTATTGTCCTCAAAAAACAAACAATTACAAACTACCATACACCCATTACAATTATTGATGCTATTTTTTTTATACAAATGTAGATTTAAGAATATACTTCAAAAATAATATAACTGTAAATGAATTCAAAATAATTTACAATGAATTTTTTAATCATCGTCAGCATTGACATATCTTATAGACATTAATTGTATTGAAAATTGAATGCTCAACATACAAGACTATACGGTCTTCAAATGTTAATATCGTTTGGTAATCTATTTCTTATGTAATGGAGCATTCTGCAAATTACAGTCCTAAATTTTGTTTAAGGTAGAGCACTTTTTATATTTTACTAGGCATACTGCCTAGCTTCGCTTAGGTTTTCAAAAAAGTTGAGAAATTGAATGATTAATTAATGGGTGATTGGCTGTTATGTTAAATGCTTAGGGCCTAAATTTATACAGTCGGGTACTTTTATTGTGCCCATAAATTGAAGGAATATTCGCAAACTTATTACTCGCAAGGTTATTAGAACTGAAAGGGCTTTCATAAAAATTATTAATCAAATATTATAATAAATTACTTTCGTAATTAATTTTTACAATTTTAGTACAGTGCAAAACTTAATTTATAACAAAATATTTATTCAAAACAATGCTATACATTATGATTTTTGCTTTTTCTTAAAAAGAGTATACAAAATATTAAAAAATTGTTACATTAAAAAGTTACCGCCCCTGTTCATAGACCAAATGACCAAATCTCGTATAATGGAATTTCAATCGCTGTCATTTTTAGCCCTCTTCGAGGGCTTTGATGCTGACCAACAGTTTTTCCATACGGCCCAGTCATCTATAGAGGTGTATGCAAAAAATTAGCCAGTTATACAAAGAGTAAGTAACCTAAAATTTGTGTAGAAATTACCCTGTTTTCCCCATAAAATACAAAATTATATAGGGAAATACGACTGGTCAGTTTTGACCCGTTTCCCGATTTTTCCCGGACATGGCGAGTTTTTTGTTACACCCCAAGGCGTTCTCCTACCACCTCACAAAATATCAAGGGGGGTCGTCGGAGGAAAATTTTTTTCGTAATAGAGCTCATATAAAGAGAATTTCACTCGCGGTCAATTTTTAGCCCTCGTCGAGGGCTTTGAGTGAAACCGACAGGTCTGCCCTACGACCAAGCCATTTACCTATAAGCATGCCAAAACTTAGCCAGATGTAAAGAGGGTAAGTGCCCTAAAATCCGTTTTGAAATGACCCTCTGTTTTCCCCATAAAATACAAAGATTATATAGGGAAATACGACTGGTCAGTTTTGACCCCTTTACGAAGTTTTCCCGGACATGGCGAGTTTTTTGTGACACCCCAAGGCGTTCTCCAACCACCTCACAAAATTTCAAGGGGGGTCGTCGGAGGAAATTGTTTTTCGTAATAGAGCTCACATAAAGAGAATTTCACTCGCGGTCACTTTTTAGCCCTCGTCGAGGGCTTTTAGTCAAACCGACAGGTCTGCCCTACGGCCAAGCCATTTACCTATAAGCATGCCAAAACTTAGCCAGATGTAAAGAGGGTAAGTGCCCTAAAATCCGTTTTGAAATGACCCTCTGTTTTCCCCATAAAATACAAAGATTATATAGGGAAATACGACTGGTCAGTTTTGACCCCTTTACGAAGTTTTCCCAGATATGCCGAGTTTTTTGTGACACCCTAAGGCGTTCTCCTTCCACCTCACAAAATTTCAAGGGGGGTCGTCGGAGGAAATTGTTTTTCGTAATATAGCTCATATAAAGAGAATTTCACTTGCGGTCATTTTTTAGCCCTCGTCGAGGGCTTTGAGTAAAACCGACAGTCTCTCCTAAAGGTCAACCCATTTACCTAAAAGTATGCAAAAAATTAGCCAGATATACTGAGTTTAAGTACCCTAAAATTCGCGTTGAAATGACCCTCTGTTTTCCCATAAAATACAAAGATTATATAGGGAAATACGACTGGTCAGTTTTGACCCCTTTACGAAGTTTTCCCAGATATGCCGAGTTTTTTTTAACACCCCACGGTGTTCTCCTACCACCTCACAAAATTTCAAGGGGGTCGTTGGAGGAAATGTTTTTTCGTTATATAGCTCTTATAAAGAGAATTTCACTCGCGGTCACTTTTTAGCCCTCGTCGAGGGCTTTGAGTGAAACCGACATGTCTGCCCTACGGCCAAATCATTTACCTATAAACGTGCCAAAAATTAGCCAGATGTAAAGAGGGTAAGTGCCCTAAAATCCGTTTTGAAATGACCCTCTGTTTTTCCCATAAAATACAAAGATTATATAGGGAAATACGACTGGTCAGTTTTGACCCCTTTACGAAGTTTTCCCGGACATGGCGAGTTTTTTGTGACACCCCAAGGCGTTCTCCAACCACCTCACAAAATTTCAAGGGGGGTCGTCGGAGGAAATTGTTTTTCGTAATAGAGCTCACATAAAGAGAATTTCACTCATGGTCACTTTTTAGCCCTCGTCGAGGGCTTTTAGTCAAACCGACAGGTCTGCCCTACGGCCAAGCCATTTACCTATAAGCATGCCAAAACTTAGCCAGATGTAAAGAGGGTAAGTGCCCTAAAATCCGTTTTGAAATGACCCTCTGTTTTCCCCATAAAATACAAAGATTATATAGGGAAATACGACTGGTCAGTTTTGACCCCTTTACGAAGTTTTCCCAGATATGCCGAGTTTTTTGTGACACCCCAAGGCGTTCTCCTACCACCTCACAAAATTTCAAGGGGGGTCGTCGGAGGAAATTTTTTTTCGTAATATAGCTCATATAAAGAGAATTTCACTTGCGGTCATTTTTTAGCCCTCGTCGAGGGCTTTGAGTCAAACCGACAGTTTCTCCTAAAGGTCAACCCATTTACCTAAAAGTATGCAAAAAATTAGCCAGATATACTGAGTTTAAGTACCCTAAAATTCGCGTTGAAATGACCATCTGTTTTTCCCATAAAATACAAAGATTATATAGGGAAATACGACTGGTCAGTTTTGACCCCTTTACGAAGTTTTCCCAGATATGCCGAGTTTTTTTTAACACCCCACGGTGTTCTCCTACCACCTCACAAAATTTCAAGGGGGTCGTTGGAGGAAATGTTTTTTCGTTATATAGCTCTTATAAAGAGAATTTCACTCGCGGTCACTTTTTAGCCCTCGTCGAGGGCTTTGAGTGAAACCGACAGGTCTGCCCTACGGCCAAACCATTTACCTATAAACATGCCAAAAATTAGCCAGATGTAAAGAGGGTAAGTGCCCTAAAATCCGTTTTGAAATGACCCTCTGTTTTTCCCATAAAATACAAAGATTATATAGGGAAATACGACTGGTCAGTTTTGACCCCTTTACGAAGTTTTCCCGGACATGGCGAGTTTTTTGTGACACCCCAAGGCGTTCTCCAACCACCTCACAAAATTTCAAGGGGGGTCGTCGGAGGAAATTGTTTTTCGTAATAGAGCTCACATAAAGAGAATTTCACTCGCGGTCACTTTTTAGCCCTCGTCGAGGGCTTTTAGTCAAACCGACAGGTCTGCCCTACGGCCAAGCCATTTACCTATAAGCATGCCAAAACTTAGCCAGATGTAAAGAGGGTAAGTGCCCTAAAATCCGTTTTGAAATGACCCTCTGTTTTCCCCATAAAATACAAAGATTATATAGGGAAATACGACTGGTCAGTTTTGACCCCTTTACGAAGTTTTCCCAGATATGCCGAGTTTTTTGTGACACCCCAAGGCGTTCTCCTACCACCTCACAAAATTTCAAGGGGGGTCGTCGGAGGAAATTTTTTTTCGTAATAAAGCTCATATAAAGAGAATTTCACTTGCGGTCATTTTTTAGCCCTCGTCGAGGGCTTTGAGTCAAACCGACAGTTTCTCCTAAAGGTCAACCCATTTACCTAAAAGTATGCAAAAAATTAGCCAGATATACTGAGTTTAAGTACCCTAAAATTCGCGTTGAAATGACCCCCTGTTTTTCCCATAAAATACAAAGATTATATAGGGAAATACGACTGGTCAGTTTTGACCCCTTTACGAAGTTTTCCCAGATATGCCGAGTTTTTTTAACACCCCACGGTGTTCTCCTACCACCTCACAAAATTTCAAGGGGGTCGTTGGAGGAAATGTTTTTTCGTTATATAGCTCTTATAAAGAGAATTTCACTCGCGGTCACTTTTTAGCCCTCGTCGAGGGCTTTGAGTGAAACCGACATGTCTGCCCTACGGCCAAACCATTTACCTATAAACATGCCAAAAATTAGCCAGATGTAAAGAGGGTAAGTGCCCTAAAATCCGTTTTGAAATGACCCTCTGTTTTTCCCATAAAATACAAAGATTATATAGGGAAATACGACTGGTCAGTTTTGACCCCTTTACGAAGTTTTCCCGGACATGGCGAGTTTTTTGTGACACCCCAAGGCGTTCTCCAACCACCTCACAAAATTTCAAGGGGGGTCGTCGGAGGAAATTGTTTTTCGTAATATAGCTCATATAAAGAGAATTTCACTTGCGGTCATTTTTTAGCCCTCGTCGAGGGCTTTGAGTCAAACCGACAGTTTCTCCTAAAGGTCAACCCATTTACCTAAAAGTATGCAAAAAATTAGCCAGATATACTGAGTTTAAGTACCCTAAAATTCGCGTTGAAATGACCCTCTGTTTTTCCCATAAAATACAAAGATTATATAGGGAAATACGACTGGTCAGTTTTGACCCCTTTACGAAGTTTTCCCAGATATGCCGAGTTTTTTTTAACACCCCACGGTGTTCTCCTACCACCTCACAAAATTTCAAGGGGGTCGTTGGAGGAAATGTTTTTTCGTTATATAGCTCTTATAAAGAGAATTTCACTCGCGGTCACTTTTTAGCCCTCGTCGAGGGCTTTGAGTGAAACCGACATGTCTGCCCTACGGCCAAACCATTTACCTATAAACATGATAAAAATTAGCCAGATGTAAAGAGGGTAAGTGCCCTAAAATCCGTTTTGAAATGACCCTCTGTTTTTCCCATAAAATACAAAGATTATATAGGGAAATACGACTGGTCAGTTTTGACCCCTTTACGAAGTTTTCCCGGACATGGCGAGTTTTTTGTGACACCCCAAGGCGTTCTCCAACCACCTCACAAAATTTCAAGGGGGGTCGTCGTCGGAAATTGTTTTTCGTAATAGAGCTCACATAAAGAGAATTTCACTCGCGGTCACTTTTTAGCCCTCGTCGAGGGCTTTTAGTCAAACCGACAGGTCTGCCCTACGGCCAAGCCATTTACCTATAAGCATGCCAAAACTTAGCCAGATGTAAAGAGGGTAAGTGCCCTAAAATCCGTTTTGAAATGACCCTCTGTTTTCCCCATAAAATACAAAGATTATATAGGAAAATACGACTGGTCAGTTTTGACCCCTTTACGAAGTTTTCCCAGATATGCCGAGTTTTTTGTGACACCCCAAGGCGTTCTCCTACCACCTCACAAAATTTCAAGGGGGGTCGTCGGAGGAAATTTTTTTTCGTAATATAGCTCATATAAAGAGAATTTCACTTGCGGTCATTTTTTAGCCCTCGTCGAGGGCTTTGAGTCAAACCGACAGTTTCTCCTAAAGGTCAACCCATTTACCTAAAAGTATGCAAAAAATTAGCCAGATATACTGAGTTTAAGTACCCTAAAATTCGCGTTGAAATGACCCTCTGTTTTTCCCATAAAATACAAAGATTATATAGGGAAATACGACTGGTCAGTTTTGACCCCTTTACGAAGTTTTCCCAGATATGCCGAGTTTTTTTTAACACCCCACGGTGTTCTCCTACCACCTCACAAAATTTCAAGGGGGTCGTTGGAGGAAATGTTTTTTCGTTATATAGCTCTTATAAAGAGAATTTCACTCGCGGTCACTTTTTAGCCCTCGTCGAGGGCTTTGAGTGAAACCGACATGTCTGCCCTACGGCCAAACCATTTACCTATAAACATGCCAAAAATTAGCCAGATGTAAAGAGGGTAAGTGCCCTAAAATCCGTTTTGAAATGACCCTCTGTTTTTCCCATAAAATACAAAGATTATATAGGGAAATACGACTGGTCAGTTTTGACCCCTTTACGAAGTTTTCCCGGACATGGCGAGTTTTTTGTGACACCCCAAGGCGTTCTCCAACCACCTCACAAAATTTCAAGGGGGGTCGTCGGAGGAAATTGTTTTTCGTAATAGAGCTCACATAAAGAGAATTTCACTCGCGGTCACTTTTTAGCCCTCGTCGAGGGCTTTGAGTGAAACCGACAGGTCTTTTTACCTACGGCCAAGCCATTTACCTATAAGCATGCCAAAACTTAGCCAGATGTAAAGAGGGTAAGTGCCCTAAAATCCGTTTTGAAATGACCCTCTGTTTTCCCCATAAAATACAAAGATTATATAGGGAAATACGACTGGTCAGTTTTGACCCCTTTACGAAGTTTTCCCAGATATGCCGAGTTTTTTGTGACACCCCAAGGCGTTCTCCTACCACCTCACAAAATTTCAAGGGGGGTCGTCGGAGGAAATTTTTTTTCGTAATATAGCTCATATAAAGAGAATTTCACTTGCGGTCATTTTTTAGCCCTCGTCGAGGGCTTTGAGTCAAACCGACAGTTTCTCCTAAAGGTCAACCCATTTACCTAAAAGTATGCAAAAAATTAGCCAGATATACTGAGTTTAAGTACCCTAAAATTCGCGTTGAAATGACCCTCTGTTTTTCCCATAAAATACAAAGATTATATAGGGAAATACGACTGGTCAGTTTTGACCCCTTTACGAAGTTTTCCCAGATATGCCGAGTTTTTTTTAACACCCCACGGTGTTCTCCTACCACCTCACAAAATTTCAAGGGGGTCGTTGGAGGAAATGTTTTTTCGTTATATAGCTCTTATAAAGAGAATTTCACTCGCGGTCACTTTTTAGCCCTCGTCGAGGGCTTTGAGTGAAACCGACATGTCTGCCCTACGGCCAAACCATTTACCTATAAACATGATAAAAATTAGCCAGATGTAAAGAGGGTAAGTGCCCTAAAATCCGTTTTGAAATGACCCTCTGTTTTTCCCATAAAATACAAAGATTATATAGGGAAATACGACTGGTCAGTTTTGACCCCTTTACGAAGTTTTCCCGGACATGGCGAGTTTTTTGTGACACCCCAAGGCGTTCTCCAACCACCTCACAAAATTTCAAGGGGGGTCGTCGTCGGAAATTGTTTTTCGTAATAGAGCTCACATAAAGAGAATTTCACTCGCGGTCACTTTTTAGCCCTCGTCGAGGGCTTTTAGTCAAACCGACAGGTCTGCCCTACGGCCAAGCCATTTACCTATAAGCATGCCAAAACTTAGCCAGATGTAAAGAGGGTAAGTGCCCTAAAATCCGTTTTGAAATGACCCTCTGTTTTCCCCATAAAATACAAAGATTATATAGGAAAATACGACTGGTCAGTTTTGACCCCTTTACGAAGTTTTCCCAGATATGCCGAGTTTTTTGTGACACCCCAAGGCGTTCTCCTACCACCTCACAAAATTTCAAGGGGGGTCGTCGGAGGAAATTTTTTTTCGTAATATAGCTCATATAAAGAGAATTTCACTTGCGGTCATTTTTTAGCCCTCGTCGAGGGCTTTGAGTCAAACCGACAGTTTCTCCTAAAGGTCAACCCATTTACCTAAAAGTATGCAAAAAATTAGCCAGATATACTGAGTTTAAGTACCCTAAAATTCGCGTTGAAATGACCCTCTGTTTTTCCCATAAAATACAAAGATTATATAGGGAAATACGACTGGTCAGTTTTGACCCCTTTACGAAGTTTTCCCAGATATGCCGAGTTTTTTTTAACACCCCACGGTGTTCTCCTACCACCTCACAAAATTTCAAGGGGGTCGTTGGAGGAAATGTTTTTTCGTTATATAGCTCTTATAAAGAGAATTTCACTCGCGGTCACTTTTTAGCCCTCGTCGAGGGCTTTGAGTGAAACCGACATGTCTGCCCTACGGCCAAACCATTTACCTATAAACATGCCAAAAATTAGCCAGATGTAAAGAGGGTAAGTGCCCTAAAATCCGTTTTGAAATGACCCTCTGTTTTTCCCATAAAATACAAAGATTATATAGGGAAATACGACTGGTCAGTTTTGACCCCTTTACGAAGTTTTCCCGGACATGGCGAGTTTTTTGTGACACCCCAAGGCGTTCTCCAACCACCTCACAAAATTTCAAGGGGGGTCGTCGGAGGAAATTGTTTTTCGTAATAGAGCTCACATAAAGAGAATTTCACTCGCGGTCACTTTTTAGCCCTCGTCGAGGGCTTTGAGTGAAACCGACAGGTCTTTTTACCTACGGCCAAGCCATTTACCTATAAGCATGCCAAAACTTAGCCAGATGTAAAGAGGGTAAGTGCCCTAAAATCCGTTTTGAAATGACCCTCTGTTTTCCCCATAAAATACAAAGATTATATAGGGAAATACGACTGGTCAGTTTTGACCCCTTTACGAAGTTTTCCCAGATATGCCGAGTTTTTTGTGACACCCCAAGGCGTTCTCCTACCACCTCACAAAATTTCAAGGGGGGTCGTCGGAGGAAATTTTTTTTCGTAATATAGCTCATATAAAGAGAATTTCACTTGCGGTCATTTTTTAGCCCTCGTCGAGGGCTTTGAGTCAAACCGACAGTTTCTCCTAAAGGTCAACCCATTTACCTAAAAGTATGCAAAAAATTAGCCAGATATACTGAGTTTAAGTACCCTAAAATTCGCGTTGAAATGTCCCTCTGTTTTTCCCATAAAATACAAAGATTATATAGGGAAATACGACTGGTCAGTTTTGACCCCTTTACGAAGTTTTCCCAGATATGCCGAGTTTTTTTTAACACCCCACGGTGTTCTCCTACCACCTCACAAAATTTCAAGGGGGTCGTTGGAGGAAATGTTTTTTCGTTATATAGCTCTTATAAAGATAATTTCACTCGCGGTCACTTTTTAGCCCTCGTCGAGGGCTTTGAGTGAAACCGACATGTCTGCCCTACGGCCAAACCATTTACCCATAAACATGCCAAAAATTAGCCAGATGTAAAGAGGGTAAGTGCCCTAAAATCCATTTTGAAATGACCCTCTGTTTTTCCCATAAAATACAAAGATTATATAGGGAAATACGACTGGTCAGTTTTGACCCCTTTACGAAGTTTTCCCGGACATGGCGAGTTTTTTGTGACACCCCAAGGCGTTCTCCTACCACCTCACAAAATATCAAGGGGGTCGTCGGAGGAAATTGTTTTTCGTAATAGAGCTCACATAAAGAGAATTTCACTCGCGGTCACTTTTTAGCCCTCGTCGAGGGCTTTTAGTCAAACCGACAGGTCTGCCCTACGGCCAAGCCATTTACCTATAAGCATGCCAAAACTTAGCCAGATGTAAAGAGGGTAAGTGCCCTAAAATCCGTTTTGAAATGACCCTCTGTTTTCCCCATAAAATACAAAGATTATATAGGGAAATACGACTGGTCAGTTTTGACCCCTTTACGAAGTTTTCCCAGATATGCCGAGTTTTTTGAGACACCTACCACCTCACAAAATTTCAAGGGGGTCGTCGGAGGAAATTTTTTTTTCGTAATATAGCCCATATAAGGCGCCGGTCAGTCGAGGTCAGTTTTGACCCCCTCTCCCTCGACTTTTCGGCCAACCGTCACCGGCCCTCGTGTTCTATCGACCCAAGGCACCATCGTGCTAAATTTGACCCGCCTGCGGCGCCGGGAAGTGCCCTATCGGGCACCTGACAACTTTGCTTTATATATATAGATATTTGCTGTAAGCTCGATGTGAGGGATATAATAAATATAGTTCCTTCCTCCTTTGAGAAAAAACAATTAAAAACATTAATCTATGTTATCAATTTAAGCTAGTGTCAAAAGTCAAAGATAAAAACGTTCTTTACAGCAAATTATAAATACATCTTATCATTGTTCTTTGTGTGTGTGTATATTTGACGCTGATGATAATGTTTTGTAATAAAAGATAAACATTGCTATTATTACTTCTTTGCTTTTATGTATGCTGTTTAATCTCATTAGTAATTTATTTTTATCAATGATACCGAAGGATCACGAAACACATATTGAATGTCAATGTGTAGCGGATTCTTTATTGTTATTGCAGACCGTCCATGAGCCCACTCAGCTCTAATGGGTACCTAAGACACATTAGGGAAAGTAGAGGTGGCTTGGTATAATGCTGATCACACCATCAATTCATATGCCGATGTCAAGAAACACATGAGCTCTACTTTATTTGTGAATTGGGAACTTTTACTCTAATAGATGACAGGTAGAGGAAGATTTTCGAGTTTATTTTAACACGCACCAATTTGCATTTAGTGTAAATAAACACGTAAACACGAGATTACATTGGGCATGAAATGTGATAACAGTAAATTTTAAATAGCATATTGAACAACGAGGTAGGCTTTGGATCTATGACCTGGATGTCTCGAAATTATTTCACTCACTTGTGTTCAAATGACGTTCCTGAGTATACCCAGCTTTGATGGGTGCCTGGCGGAAGTTAGAAGAGTATAATTGGTTTGGCGTAGTGCTGACCGCAGGGACGGCGTGGCCTAGCATCCCTGAGTCCACCCAGGTCTTATGGGTACCTAACTTACGTTAGGGAAACAAAGGCGGCTGTGCAGAGTGCTGACCACAATATCCCTTCATATGCCGAGGTCTAAAGAATCAGATGAGCTCTACTTCATCTGACACATGTGTCTAGGGCACTAACGGGATTAAGAAGAAGAAGAAGAGAAGAAGTGTTGACCGCACAATCCCTTCACATGCCGAAGTCAAAGAAACAAATAAACTCTACTTCACCTAAAAGGTACTCATAATACGCAATATATTTTAAAAAAGTAAATTTCCCTTTCAAACATGACGGTCTATAGAGCAAGAGAGTGAGGTTTGGGGAGGCACTACAATTTCACCCTTTCAAACATGACGGCCTACAGTGCAAATGATTGGGTTGTGAGGAGGCGCAAAGATTTCATAAGAACCTTTCGTGTGTAGGGCAGTGACAAAGTTAGGAGACCGTTGCACTCTAACTGACGTCTAACTGACTTCTAACTTACTTTTAACTGACTTCTAACTGACTTGTGACTTCTAACTGATTTCTAAATGATCTCTAACTTACTTCTAACTGACCTCTAACTTGCTTCTGACTTCTAACTGACCTCTAACTTACTTCTGACTTCTAACTGACCTCTAACTTACTTCTGACTTCTAACTGACTTCTAACTGACTTCTAACTGACTTCTAACTGACCTCTAACTTACTTCTAACTGAGTTCTGACTTCTAACTGACTTCACCAAAGCACCGCCAGCCACTATGGATTGTTTTTTAATTTTCTTTCAACAAATATATTATTTTCAAATTTCATAAATTCAACACTTCACACCACCTCTTTTTCCTCACTTTCCAATCGTGTATAATTTAACACAACACCTGTTGAAATGACGACATCTAAACAAAACCCGCTTGTAAACTCTCTACTTAGGCTGGGTTAGCCAAGTAAAAAAAATCATAAAACCATAATAATGATTATATTTTTTATTAAATTCTTTAAACCCTGCGACCCAATATTTAGTAACATAACAGCTGTCACCCTAGCAGCACGCAGACAGAAGTCTAATGTTTATGTATTCACTTCTACTACGATAGGTTTAACCTATCGGGGTAGAGAAATTCCCGAAAACGTGCTGCACCAAGTAACAAATGTGAGGCCATAATTCGGTCATGATAGGGTTAACCAAGCCAAGTTTGCTTGTGTGTGTGTGCGTGCGTACGTGCCCACACAGACACTTGTTCTCACAGAAACACACACATATACTCATTATCACAGACATATACAAACACATACACACACACGCAATGTAGTGTTTCGCCATTTATATTTATAGCAAACACTATTGTTAGAATAATCTAAGGAAACGTTTTTAAAGCTAAGTATCAGCCGCCTTTACCTTACGTAGAATATAAAAACAGTAAACCTAGTATCTGAATTTATCAATGTAAGTTAACTGTTGTAAAGGCAATAAAACTGCTATTCGAAAAAAAATGGAAAAGATTACCGGAACAGCGCAATTTGTTTAAAATTCAATAAAACGAAATGTTAATTAATATTCACAAGATTAGCTGTACATTAAGAGATGTATTTGGCTTTGTGTATTTGTGGTGGATATGGCTGGGAATAATTAGCCAACCTCTAATATTTTGCATTTCTATCTTTTGGCATGTTTATAAATGTGAATGGAAATTCAACATATTGCCGCCTCCTACACAAAGCTAAGCCGCTGTTATTTTTATTTTGATGGCCGGTAGGAACACGAATTTAGAACCTCTGAGGTGACACGTCACAGGGTCAGACAAGGAATTCCCGATTTTAAAATTAAATAATGGAAGGTACCTTTTTAAATCATACATATTCACGGAAAATAAGCTTTAATAAATGTTAGGGGCTTCTGTTTACAAGCAGCTTGTTCAATTTGTTGACATTTTTGTTTACATTAAAGTAGAATAATTGTTAACCACATACTCATTATCATGCGACAGAGAGCAAGAAATTAATTATGTTAATAACTCCTTGTCATTTCACCCCCAGCAATAGCCACCCCCCTCTTTCAGTAAACCATTCTCATCTGCCCAAAAAATAACATACGACATTACCCCCGTGTCGATTACAAATTAACCCTAAACCTATTCTTGACATTAATTATAACCGTAATGTAAAGGCTAGGATTAGGTCAAGAGTAAGTTAGGAAATTCTCTAGAGGAAAAAACTTGTTCTACTGTTTATCATTAAATTATTGTCTTTAGTATTCTATACAATACCTAGGCAAAGTGCGATATGTTTCTAACGTTGTCAACTCATTTCTTACTTTGTATAATAGCTACTCTTGCTGGGAGGAAATTTAATGGGGTAGTTGATCTGGAGACTAATATTATGAAGGGGGGGGGGGGGTAATGGGCGTGGGTAGTTGACAGTGTGCAATGGCCCCCGTATAGTATCTAAAATAAACTTTAAAATGTGCAAAACAATAACAAATAGTAGTATCCAGCGAACTGTTTGTCAAATCCTTTTTATTTCTCTGTAACATAAGTACTAGCTCAACTGTTGGTAGTTGAATTCCGTGGTTTTAACCAAGCATATTTTTTTTAGCGAAAGGAGGGATACAACACAATACAATTATAACAGTGAAATATTGGTGGATTGTATCTTGGGAGTGTGTGTGAGATTGCATCAGGGAGACAGTGGCTGTGCGCATGCGCGAGGAGTGAAAAAGAGAGGCAAGAAGATGGCGTAGCTTAGGTGCACACGCTGCCTGTGTGAAAACAAAATAAATATGAAAAACTGCAAAAGAAGGCTTGTCTTTCGATTTTTGGGTAAAATCGTAGTTTAGCGTCGTAAATTCCAACTTAGCTAGTAATGTGCGATGAAGGTAACTAATGAATATTTCTTTCATTTGGCCATATTTATGTCATATTTTACATAATATAACAGATAATTGAATACCAAATCACAATCCAAGACCAAACCAGTCATAAATATCCTGGAATAAACTTTAAACTACCCCGTTCGAGACAACAATGAGTAAATACAAGCAGCGGCCATGTTTTAAAAACAATAAATTGTCTATTCGCATGTCTTTTGTGTTGATTTTGTGGTTTAATATGATTGTTTTGTATTGTTTTAATATATGCCGGGGGTCGTCCATAAATGACGTCACACTCGTAGGGGGGAAGGGGGCCCGTAATTTTGTGACGTTGTGTGTGAGGGGGAGGGGGAGGGGTTCAGATGGTGCGACATCACACTTTTGCATTTTAAAAAAGCAATGTTACAAAACGAATTTTAGACGTTATTTTGCGTTTTAAAAAACTGTTTTAATACATTTTAATAACAATTGATTAAAATACTCTATTTTGACAGAGTTCAGACAAGATTTTGGAAAAATATAGCTGTTAAAAAAAAATTCAACTGCAATTTTGAGGGGGGGGGGGTGTAGGCTGAGGTGTGACGTCATTTTAGGGGGGGGTCTGGCTTTTTGTGACTACGTTTGACGGAGGGGAGGGGGGGGGAGGTAAAAATCGTCAAAAAAAGCGTGACATCATTTATGGATGACCCCCTGTATAGTAATTTTTCTTTTTTTAAAAATATAGTTGACATGAATGACTAATAGACCATATCAGACTTAATAGTGTGCATCCAAGACCACAACAATTGTTGGGAGGTCGAACTTTTTAACACTTTATTTGCAGTAAGCAAATCAATATTAGATCACTCATAAATGACGTCGCTCTCAAGATAGTAATGACAGCGTGCATTATTACAGAGCAAACATATGAACATATTGTTTCAGATAGAAATTCTGATTTGTGGTGGGGAGAGGTTGAGAAGAACTCAGCGATGTGATTTTGGAGACTGGTCAGGTTTTTTTTCTCGTGAAAACGGGATGGTTGTGGGAGAAAGACCAGCTGTAGAAGTATGACGCGTCATTCATTGGTGATCCATTTTCTCAGTGAGGACGAAAAAACTATTAAGAAAGGTCAAGAAATGTCAAAAGCTTGCCGAGTCGCATTTCTTGAACCCTACCTTTTTCATTCCCCCACTTAGCACATCGTCACCGAGTTAACGCTCGCACGTGACGTCATGTAGCGGTACCGCCGACCGTTAGGCTAATTTTATAGAAAAAAAAAACAATAAGCATTGCCTTTTTGACGCTTTCGCGACGTTTAGTTTGATTACATAAGTTGGTGTTCATTAAACAGCCCCTAACACATCTATCACTCGTCCATTTAAACGTACGTAGTTATTTCTGCAAGCTTGCTGTCTTGAGACTTTCGGCCCTTTAAAAATGTATTAAGCTCACACCGTATAGAACTAGACTACCCATATTAAGCTCCAAAAGAAGCTTGGTGAAAACAGGATGGCCGTCCGATTTCGTAGCTGCTCTGCGCTTTATAAAAACCACAATAAACGATAAGATGACACTTATATTAAAGTAAATTATAGTTCTGAATCTTGATACATTAAAAGTGATATTCGGAAATTAAGAGCCAGACCAGACAGTCAACATATTTCAATTTAAGTCCAAGAAAATAAATTTCCTCAAACGATGGAACATTACTAAATTTTCGCGCAGTTTAGCGAAATTGAATTTAAGTATTTACGTCATCTTACAAAGCGCGATAGCTTACTGGTGCTCTAACGTGGCCCATGCTAATGGCCGTATTCCTAACGCCCCGCATTAGACACGGCTTATTCGTCGGCAGGCATTTGGTGGCAAGCCTTTTTGACGGGGATAATGTGTTGCGGACGTTTTGCCGAATGTCTTAAACTAGCAGGCTTGCGACATTTGTGTTTTAAGCAAGGTATACGTATACTAATGCTTATTTATCGTTATTTTGATTGAACAAAGCATTATAGAGGTTCTCCATCAATCACCTAGGTATTTTTCCCCGTTCACCTCCTTTCATGAGACCGACACGTCATAAATTGCAAAGCCGCCTGAGTTGACGTCACAAATCTTCACTCACTCCCGTAGCAAATCATATGTGACATCATTGTGACATCATTTATGGACAACCCCATATCACTCACTTGTGTACTTGATATTGACGATTTGACAACAAAGGATAACCAAAATGTGTCTGGCAGGTGGAGACTTGGGATCGACCATAATGACAACACGCGCTTAAGGGGTGGACGGGCTCATTGTTTTAGATGATGTTTTACGAGGGAAGCTGGTGGATAATACATTTGGTCTCTTTGTATATGTAAATGATGACAAACATTTAATGTTGTCAAAATTATGGTTAGAGATCTTAGATAAGGCAGAGTGAAGCGTAATTTTTTACATTATGACTTGTTGTGACATTGACGACAAAAATATGACGGAGATTGGGGTTTAATTAAGGTAAAGAGAAGTAAAAAAAAAATGTCATAAGTTACGATAGAATTACTAACTGATGAAAAGAAAAACCTGAAATGAAAATAGTGAACATTCAAACAATAAGAAAAAACTCACAACTATTTAGTAATAGTAAGATCAGTAGCGTAGCGAGGGGGACGGGGGGGGGGGGGGACATATGTCCCCGGGCGCCGACCTTAGGGGGCGCCAAAATGGGTTGGAAAAATAAATTGAAAGGTTGAGGGGAGTGCAAATCGAAAGTTTGAGGGGGGGGGGGGTGCAAATCGAAAAGTTTGTCCCGGGAAGGGTCGCTACGCCTCTGAGTAAGAAAAAAACGTGATTTAATACATGGATACAAGTTGCATCTCACAATGCTTCTAGAATTAATAAAGTTGTTTGTTAGGAAATTCACATTTAAAAAAATGCTTTGTAATACGGACTATACAACAAGACGATCATATTTAAATACATTTTCATATGAATAGAAATGAAAGGGAAGCTACTCTCAATAACATTTTCTTAAGATGGCTGCTGTTTTTAATAGCAAATTTACTATCTCGAACAGGGTCGATAAAAATTAATTTCAGGATATTTAAATTGATTTAACCATCAATGGTGATCTATTATTCAATTATTTATAATATTTTATTAAAATATACGAAAATATACTCATATTTAATGACATATTCATTAATTCACTCTCTCCCACATTACTAGTTTTGGCCGAATTTACGACGCTAAACTAAGATTTTACCGATTTTTGTATGTGTAATATAAAAGGTAGGAGAAAGGACTGTGACAAGTTTATATCGTGAACCCAGTCCCACAAAAAGCCTGTGACATTTTGGCAGAGCCGGCGTTAGGAATACGCGGGGCCTAGGGCCAACCATCCGCGCGGGGCCTTTCCATTATATATATCTACATATATATATATATATATATATATATATATATATATATATATATATATATATATATATATATATATATATATATATATATATATATATATATATATATATATATATATATGTGTGTGTGTATGTATACAGGCCTATATAATGTGATGTAAACATAATAACACAAATGTTTTGGAGTTTATAAGCTAATGCCAAACTTTCCACTATAATAACAGATGTTTATCTCTCCCATGTTTTAACCCAATGTTCGTAGTTTTTTTTTTCCTTTGCTACGATATTAAATCACTTTTGACAGTTATGTAATTCATACCAAATCACTTAAGAAAATTTAATCACGTGCCGAATAATTAGGAAAATAAAGTTTACAATACAGCGAACTCGGCCTGATGTATCAAAACAATATAGACTTCAAAATTTGTTTAGAATTCATACAATATTTTAAAACTAAAAACATTATTGTCTTAATTATTGAACGGGTGAATCCTTAAGGTGACACAACGTAACAACAGTTTTAACTTTCTTCCAAAAAATAATAATAAATCACTCTGTTTAATGCCGTCTGATATAGATCCTAAGGCCCCACCCCCTCCCCCCGTCGCCCTCCTCCCACCCCTCTGCACGCAACACTGAATGTTAATTTTGTTATACCGGCCTACATATAGAATTTCTTCCAGGCATCTCTTCGGGGGGAGGGGGGGGGGGGACAAGCCCCCCCCCCGAAAACGAAATGAAATTTATATAATTTATATAGAAAATATATACTTTTAACAGTGTCCCCCCCCCCCCCCCGAAAATTTCAAGTGCCCCTCCCCCCGGAGAAAAAAGTCTGGAAGAAACACTGTACATATACGACATCTACAACAAGAAAATCAGGACTAGAGTTCATCAGGTCATTAACTGTCTACTACAGACATCCCGTCTGCTCACTAAAAGGACGTCTTCGTGGGTCCGCATACAATAGGGTATCTCTTTACGTCGTGGGCTTATTCTCGACCGCCATCTCCAGTCAGCTCAGGTCAAATACCAGGCGACCGTACCCTACACATAGGGGAGGTGTGACACTATTTTTGTATCGAATTACGGCCTGTCCCAGTTCAGGTGGGACTCACCAACATCAACCGTGGCCTCAGTTATAACAATCAACAACGTCGGCATTCGACCATTTAGTTTTTCCCAATTGAATTCAGCAACAATTTTTTTAAGTTTACGAACTAATTCAGATAACAATGACATTGCTGAAGCGCGGGGCCCCTTCAAGCGCGGGGCCTATGGCGACCGCCCCGTTCGCCACCCCCTAACGCCGGCTCTGCATTTTGGTGTCAGAAGTGGTCGGTGCTCTACACCGTGAAGGCAAAAATTAAATCTAGATTTCGTATTGTAACTGAATAACTATGCTTGCATCATTCATTAAGATGGAGTTCAAGTTCCATGCCAAATACATTGAGTTGGCTGATTCGTTAGGATACACTGGGGCAGAGAAGGCAAATTGGGTAGAAAAGAAGGTAGCTGATGAGAAAGAAAAAGTAGTTAAAAGGGAGGATGAAAAGGCTAAAGTTAAAAGAAAAATGGAGATTGAGAAGGAAATAGCTAAAGTGAAGGCTGAGACAAAAAAAACTTAAAATGGAGGCTGAGAAAGAAAAAGTTAAAAGGGAGGCTGATAGGGAACTAGATCTAGCAGAAGTTAAAATGGAGGCCGAAGACAAAGAAAAACAAAGACAATTAGAAAATAGAGAAAAACAAAGACAGCATGAGTTAGAGTTAGAAAAAAGTAAAAGTAACCAATCTCAAGTATTATTCGCAAACAGAGAGACTAAACATGAGTCAACAGGTTTTTCTCCTTTTGAACTTGAATTATTAAATAAACAGGAAGAGGAATTTGATCCTCATGAACTAGTAAACCAGAATAGAGAGAAAATACTTTATGGTGTTCAGACAGCCCAAGAGAATGCACAGTTAGCCAGTGAAAGGCACAGAAATATAAAAAACAAACATAGATATCTAAGAACTTTTGAAAGAGGAGATTTAGTTTTTGTCAAACTGCCAGACAAAAAAAACATAGAAGCATTTCAAGGACCTTTTGAAGTAATCAAGAAACTATCTGATGTAAATTATGAAATAAACATAAAGGGAAATAACACTCCTATACACATAGACAGAATGAAGAAATTATATGTAGAGCCAGAGAAACTGATAGAAGAAGAACATATGGCCTGTACTATAATAAGTGAAAGCTGTAATACACAAGAAATTAAGACTTATCATATCCCAGTGAATGAGATAAACATAATGGACAAAATGATAAATGAATACAAGGATGTGATTACTACAGAAATGGGTTTTACTGAAACAATTCAACACAAAATAGAATTGACTGATTATAGTGCTATGAAAGGGAAACATTACCAAGTACCAGTTGCTTATAGAGAAGCTGTTGAAGCAGAACTGGATTTTCTACTTGAGTCTTGGCAAATTGAAAGAACAGAATCAGCTTACTCATCACACATGGTAATAGTAAGAAAAAAGAACAACAAAGTAAGGATATGTTGTGACTATCGAGAGTTGAATAAAAGGACTAAGATAGATGCTGAACCCTTGAATGATCCTAAAGACATTTTGGAAACTATCAGTAAATCCATAATTTTCACCACTTGTGATTTGAACAGAAGCTTCTGGCAAATAGGACTGGAAAAGGGGTCAAGACAATACACTGCCTTTACATTTAGCAAAGGTCTATGTCAATGGAAGGTGATGCCATTCAGACTTGTGAACAGTACCGCCACATTCCAAAAATTCATGAATAAAATGACAGAGGGAATGAAAAACCTGGTCTTCTTTGTTGATGATATATGTATACATAATAACACATGGGCAGAACACATAGAAACACTAAAAGAACTACTAGAAAGACTTAGAAAACATGTGTTTACCATAGCACCAGAGAAACTGCATGTGGGAGTAGATACAGTAGAATTCCTAGGATTTAAGGTTGGAAATAAAGAAATTAGACCTACTGAAGGAAATAAGGACAAAATATTAAATATCAAAACCCCTACTACAAAGAAAGAAGTGAAAGCATTGTTGGGACTATGCAATTTTTATAATATTTTTGTGGATAAATTTGCTGAACTTACTACTCCTTTAAGATTTTACTTTCAAGTTTTAATATATAACATCAGTTATCATGTATATATAACCTGGTTTAGTGGATGTAACAATATAATTTGTAACCTTTTAGTTGTATCACCAACCTCAGCAGTTTAAACAGAATTTATTTCATTGATTAGCTTTACACATTCCTTTTTGGCTAACAAAATCTGTTACTTTTTATGTTGTGTGCATTGGTACTTAAGCATCAGTGATATAGGGACTACTAACATACATCATTTTACATGTTATTGACTTTGAGAAAATTTGTAAGTTTGAAAACCATTTAAAGTAAAGAATGGAGTTTGTTATCATAATGTGTTAACAAATGTTTAGTTTGCTATTGGACCTTGTATTTTGCTAACAGATGTTGATGAACAGAACAGTTGTGTATTTCTTTAACACCTTATATGGTAATGCTAATGGATCCTATTGTTGTTTAAAATTGTATTCAATTAACAGAGCTTAACTATGTGTTTGGAATTTTGACTTGGTAAATATTGCTTTCATAAGGAAAATGGATTTGTCTAATAACATTATGTCAAGAAAAGCTAACCTGTAAAGGGACTGCACAATAAACTAGCTGAATTTTTTATCAAGACAGATTGAAGATGAAAAAACAAACATGGAACTGACTAAAGAAAATAATGACCTGAGACATATCAGCCAATTCTTATAAGGAAATTTTGAATAATGTAGTATGTGATGTGTACTTCCAGAGAACATTAACATTTTAAAAATGTGAGCAAGATAGGAATAAGTCATAAAATGACTTGTATAAATGTTTTACCACTATTTTAATTTAGTAATGAAAATGAACATGATTATGGCAGTATGACCTGACAGTTGTGGTAATTGACATATGTTATGATGAGGAGTTTGCCTCAGCCAGTGAAGTAGGGAAATCAAGGATATGATTTTCCCATGGGAGCTATTACATAGCTATAATTTTGTTCTACTAAAATAGAGTTTTACTCAGTTAGATTCATTTGAGATACACTAAGAGGCAATATTCCTTAGTGAGGTTTAATGATTTCTTTTGTTTGTTACACTAAGAGGAGATGTTCCTTAGTTAGAGTCATTTGTTCTTACTAAACTAAGAAGGTTTACCTAAGTTACACTTTTTCCTAATGGCGATACTTATAAGATAAGTGACGCTTTACACTTTGACATGTATTTTATGAATATCATTGTTTTAATTCAAAAAGTGTACATATAAAATAATTTAGGATGTTCATTAGCAAGTTTCTTTTTCAACATGATTTTCATTTCACTGTTACATGTATCATGAAGATTTTATAGTGACTTTGATCTATATAACACAAAAAAAATAATAAATTTATTTTTTTAAACGGGAGAAAGGGCGTATAACATTGAAATATTGGTGGATTGTATCTTGGGAGTGTGTGTGAGATTGCATCAGGGAGACAGTGGCTGTGCGCATGCGCGAGGAGTGAAAAAGAGAGGCAAGAAGATGGCGTAGCTTAGGTGTACACGCTGCCTGTGTGAAAACAAAATAAATATGAAAAACTGCAAAAGAAGGCTTGTCTTTTGATTTTTGTATGTGTAATATAAAAGGTAGGAGAAAGGCCTGTGACAAGTTTATATCGTGAACCCAGTCACACAAAAAGCCTGTGACAACAATGACTTAGAATTAATTATAAACAAACGCGTTGTGAAATTTTTTCGGAATGTTTTATTAAATCTTTTTATTTGGTTCATAAAAGCAAATTTTGAAGAAAATAAAAAAAAAATTATTATCTCTTTTACTTCAACTTTCACTGCAAGTTGTAAGTTTGATTTGTTAATTTTTTAAAATAGATTCAACTTTTTATGTGAACAATTGATAATATACAACATTCATAAAAAATGAGATGTTATTCCATATAGCATAATATTCTATAACCATATTTATAATTATCAAAAGTAAATTTGTCGTAATAAAAGTATTTACAGTAAACTGCTGCATATTTATTGAGACAATTTAATAATAAAAAATAGTTTTAATAAATAAACACATAAATTGTGATAATTGTTGCCTGTTTGAGCGTTGAGCTTACAACCATTTTAAACTCGCAAACAAGATATTAATAAAAGACAGATTTTTAAATTAAAATCATTCTTCTCCTATCACAATTGGAGATTATTTTCTTAATGACATGACACTACCTACATGTTTGATAAAGCTAACCCAAAATATGTTTGAAAACAATACTTTTAAAGAAGCTTTCACAAAGTTCTTTTGCTTTTATTAAATGCATACAAATTGCATGGTTTAATATATCAAGTATACATACAATCTTTTGGTCGTAACTGGATGAAGCCATACATTACACGGAAAAAGTCAACAGAATAAAACGTGACTATTTTGACCAGATATTACTTGCAAACACGCATGACTATGTTAGCTAAATAAATAGGTAAAGATATGAGATTTAAAAAAAATTGCACCTGGAATAGAGACTATCAAAAATACTAGAATTTTTTTATATTGGATCAAGTTAAGGAAATAAAAAAATATGAGCTCCCTTCATTAACAGAAACAACAAGCAAACATAAAAAAACAACCACAAATAATAGAATCTACACACACGCAACGAGATTTAAGTTTGCATACCAAAACCATAGACACATTGCATCAACATGTGCTTAAGATGTCAAGTACGATGCTATATTAAATAAAATAAATTGACTAAATTAAATTAAATGGACTAGAATTATTTTTTTGTTAAAATGTGCACATTTTCATTTTGTTGTCACCCCCTTGGTTGGTGGTTATCCGGGGTAACAGAACAGATACCCCCTCACACCACCTAGCGACGCCACTGCAAAGATTAACTTCATTGTGTCGGATAAGTTAACACGAGAGAAGTTTTATAAAAGCTGGATTTATAAATGTTATGCAAAGAGGTGTGAAAAAATAAGGAATACATGAAGAGAATTTTAAAATAAATGTTAAAAACTAGTTAAAATAAATTATACATTTATTATACAATAAATTATAAATGTACAAATAATATTCTATCTCAAAACAACATGATTAAAAAAAAATACATAATGTACACAAGAAGAGAACACAACTTTTGGAATGTTATGAACACTTTGTAATCAGGTACAAACTTAATAGTTCAAAAATCATCCGAGATTCATCCATAACCCGTTATGTCCACACTACTCTGTCGTTGTACCATTTAAACACATATGTTGTATATAAAATGAACTCTTTTTTTTACAAGCTTTTATTTAACTCACTTCCTCGTCAGTCGTCAGTCGTCAGTCTGTCTAGACCGAAACGCAGGAGTGAAAATTCGGAAACTTCTACTTGACCGATACGTTTCACATTTGACACGTGGGTCAAGACATGAAGACAATACAATCTGAAATTAAATTTGACTTAGTTGGATGCCTTATTAATTTTTTATGAATTAATTAAAATTTGGACCGAATTAGTAGGCATGTCTTGCCAACCACACCACACGCGTCATCACGTTCAATAGCTGCGCCATCACGGTACGTTCAATAGCTGCGCCATCACGTTCAGTAGGCGCGCAATGGTTTTTAGTCATGTAACTCTATTGTAAATAAAACATGTAAAGTACTGAAAAAAAAATTCATAAAAAACGTTTTAATAACAAGCTTTTATGTAATAATGCACTAAAAAGTAGAAAATAAATTATACACTATTATTTAAATTACTATAAAGAAAAGCGTGGGTCTCTTCTCAAATATTAGTAAAGGTATCCAATCGGTACTAAAGTGACCCACGCTTTTCTTTATAGTAATTTATATAATAGTGTATAATTTATTTTCTACTTTTTAGTGCATTATTACATAAAAGCTTGTTATTAAAACGTTTTTTATGAATTTTTTTAAGGATTTATATACATGCGATTTTTTAAGAGAAATAAATTAGTGCATGTTTGCCTTTCTAAAAGGTATGTCAAAATAAATTATTAGAAATAAGGTAATATCATATACATACAATTGTATACAATATAATATAGAGCTTATAAATAACTTTAGTAACTAATATACAAATTGAAATATGGTTCTATGTGTAGAAAGTATTTTACATTTTTTCCCCCATATGATGTTGGTCTTCTTAATGCAGACCCTAACTGCTTTTCTCTTTAATATAACTATGGACTTAAAAAGGATTTTACTCCCTATTTTCACATTACATTGCTGTCCGATACGGCAGGATCTAAGTATCATAGTATCGAGCGGTCCAGTAAATAAAAATATTAAAAATAATTTATCTACAAACTATTACAATATCGACACACAACGCTTTTTTCAAAGCGAGGATTTTTTAAATGTCTGTTTCCTTTGTAAACAAATGTGCAGAAAAAAATGTCAACTTCCTTTCTTCTTCTTCGTTCTTTTTTAAGGAACACGTGTAGAGAATCATACAGCTAGTCTAACATCCAGTGTTTCTTTCAGACAATTTTTCCCGGGGAAAAGGTATATATTTTCTATATATTTCAGGGATAGATGTCTGAGTTAAACACTGCCAACATCGAATACGAAATGCACAATCGTCTCCAACTTAACAAGTTTCCCATACAGTTTTCCCTGAGTGTGCTGTTTTCTTTCATATCGATAAGAGTTTTAAAGATATACTTACCACTACTAGAAAAAAGTAAAAAAATATGAAATTATAGATTTAAAAGAATTAGGTCTACACGCCCTCATCTTTTTTTTTTCTCTTACATGTTTTGATAATTTCGTACACTGAGATGGTCAAATAGAAGCTATCAAGTGTAGTATGATTTAATTTTTTGGTTTAATCTTTTTGTCGCGAACTCAGAAACTGAGTAGACAAATGTAGTTCATATAATATCAACTTCGTGGTCTTTAAATTATCTTTCAATTGGGGACATAAACTTAGTAAATAACGGAGTGGCACACTACCAAGCGTGTTATAATATAGACGGTAAGTGAGAATCTATGATATTATCTTGTGTATCGTCTTCAGAATCCACGTATTTTAACAGGTTAAATGTCCCGTCTTCGGCGTACATTCGAGACTGGTCTTCTGAGAGTGGACTGCTAATACAACCTTCAAATATATCATGTGGTGGAGAATCTGATTTCACTATCGTATCAATAATACCACGAAAACTTGTGGATGCCATCCAAAACTCAGATGAATTGTTAAAATTAGTCGAAGTTTGCGAAGCATTCGATGTTTCTGCAGTATCCACAATGGTCATGAATTGACACATATTTTGTTCTGGACTTTTCAAAGATTTAACATTTATATTAGGAGATGTCAGTTCATTGTTATTGGATTGGTAGTTGCAGTCCGTTTTCTTACTTTCTTCCTTCTTTAAAAATAAACAACTTGTTCTGCTGTTTTCTACTTTTGGCAAGCTTTTGCCAGTAACGATATCCTGGCTAGCCTTGATTAATTCGAATGTAACCATTTCGTTTCTTGTATCACATTTTGGTGGATCTGGAAGACTAAGACCCGGCATAACACATTTTAAATCGTGGATTACGAGGTGCTCAACTTTTCTAACCTTTGAAGTTGTTATTGTGTCTCCAGGACAAGACCGTTTCCTTGTGTTGTTCTGGCACTTTTCAGCTGGTTCTGCAGATGTGATTGACAACAATGCATTTTGCGCATCCAATAAATTTGTTTTGACACTTTTGATTTGAGATGTTTTATTTGATGGTAATCTATCGTATAAATAATCAACAATTTTAGAAACTTGTCGTATTTTACTCAGCAGTACTGAAGATGTTGCTAACGCACATAACTCATTGATATCGCCTTTCTCCCAAAGCCTCTCTTCCTCTAGCAGTTCTTCAGGAAAAAATCCCTTTTCTTTAAGCTTTTGCGAGAGCGCTCTAAACTTGGTGACCAAAGCATTCTTCGCGTCTTTAGGGTTGGTAGTGGGGTTTTTCCATTTGCCCAGTTTTTCATCTAACCACCATATAGGCTTATGGTTTTTGTGCCAGACCTGACCGCTGTCCCGACCAGTCACGACGCGCGAACATGATCTAACAGCCCTAATCAACCATTCCTTTTCTGTTCTAATTTTCTCTTTCGCTAATTGAACGGCCTCCACCTCATCGTCCGATCCCATTTTGTTTCCGTATTAAATTTTTAGTGCAAATTTTTTTAGTAAATACCTTGAGGTTTTCAAAACTTTTATTAAGAAGAAAGTACGATATTGGTACTTTTTTATTTTAGTGGTCAGAAAACCTAGAAGAGGCTATAGAAAGCCAGGCAAATATTGCGGGAATTACATGGACTAAACTGAATAGAGCCGCACAGAATCGACGGGGCTTGAAAACTGCACCCCCACTTCCAGTAAACCACCCCCCCCCCCCATCTGCTCAAAAAATAACATAGGACATTACCCAAGTGTCGATTACAAATTAACCCTAAAACTATTGCTGTCATTAAATATAACATTAGGTCAATAGTAAGTTATTAAATTCTCTAGAAGAAAAAGCGTGTTCTACTCTTTATCATTTATTATCTTTACTATTCTATACAATAGGGCTTGTAAGTAGGTCACAACTTCTCGTTCTAGTACTTGCCAGCTAGTAGATTTCGAGACCGTAGACTTACAAGCCCTATACCTAGGCAAGGCACGAAGGCGATATATTTCTAACGTTGTCAACTCATTTCTTACTTTGTATAATAGCTACTCTCGCTGGGAGGAAATTAAATGGGGTAGTTGATCTGGAGACTAATATCATGAAGGGGCGGGGTGTGTGTAATGAGCGTGGGCGTGGGTAGTTGACAGGGTGCAGTGGCACCCGTATGGTATCTAAAAGAAACTCAAAACGTGTTAACAACAAAATATAGTATTATCGAGAGAACTGTTTGTCAAATCCTTTTTATTTCTCTTGCGTCTTGATGGCTGTATCTCAAACTGTAACATAAATACTAGCTCAACTGCTGGTAGTTGAATTCCGTGGTTTTAACCAAGTATATTTTGTTGTTGTTTTTTTTTTAGCGAAAGAAGAGATACAACACAACACAATGATTTAGAATTAATTATAAACAAACGCGTTGTGAAATATTTTTCGGAATGTTTATTATATTTTTTTATGTGCTTCATAAAAGCAAATTTTAAGAAAATAACAAAAATTATAATCTCTTTTATTTGAAATTTCAATGCAAGTTGTAAGTTTGATTTGTTAATTTCTTTTAATAGATTCAACTTTTTATGTGGACAGTTGATAATATACAACATACATAAAATTGAGATGTTATTCCATATAGCATAATATTCTATAACCATATTTATAATTATCAAAAGTAAATTTGTCGTAATAAAAGTATTTACAGTAAACTGCTGCATATTTATTGAGACAATTTAACAATAAGAAATAGTTTTAATAAATGAACGCATAAATTGTAATAATTGTTGCCTGTTTGAGCGTTGAGCTTACAACCATTTTAAACTAACAAACAAAAAATTAATAAAATCAGAAAGAAAAAAAATATTTTTAAATAAAAATCATTCTGCTCCAAACATAATAGGAAATTCTTTTCTTAGTGACCAGACACAGCATTACAGCATATATGTTTTATAAAGCTAACTCAATATACGTGTGAAAACAATTCTTTTAAAGCAGCTTTCACACATTTTTTGCTTCTATAAAATGCTTACATGGCAAGTTTAAAAAAAAAGAAGATATAGATATCACGTGTACATACAATCTTTTGGTCGTAACTTGATAAAGCCATACATTACACGGAAAAAGTCAACAGAATAAAACGTGACTATTTTGACCAGATATTACTCGCAAACAAGCATGACTATGTTACCTAAATAAATAAGTAAAGATATGAGATTTAAATAAAATTGATTGCATCTGGTATAAAGACTATAAAAAATACTGGAATTTTATATTTTAAAATTGGGTTAAGTTACGTAAATCCAAAAATATGAGCTCCATTCATTAACAGAAACAATATTTAAAAAAAAACTAATAGAATCTACTCACACGCAACGAGATTTATGTTTGCATACCAAAATCATAGTCGCATTACATCAACATGTGCTTAAGATGTCAAGTACGATGCTATATTAAATAAAATAAATTGACCAAATTAAATTAAATGGACTAGACTTTTTGTTTTTAATTTGCAAATTTTGTTTTTGATTTCACCCCCTTGGTTGGTGTTTATCCGGGGCGACAGCCACCCCCTAACACCGCCTAGTGGCGCCACTGCATAGATTAACATGTTTCGGATAAGCTAACACGAGAAAAGTTGTATAAAAACTGGATTTATATTTGTTATGCAAGGATGTGTATAAAACTAAGTAATATAATAAGCGAATTTTAAAATAACTGTTAAAAAACTAGTTACATTAAATTATAAAAGTACAAAAATGCTTTGGCTCAAAACTAAATGAATTTTAAATATAAAATGTACACAAGAAGAGAACACAACTTTTGGAATGTTATGAACAATTGAAATCATTTACAAACAGTTCGAAAATCATCCGAGATTCACCCATAACCCATTATGTCCATACTACTCTGTCGATGTATTATTAAAACTCATTCGTGTATATGAACTATCTTTTTTAAGATAATTTAATTATTTATAAAGAATACAAACAAAAATTCAACAATAAATGCGTTTTTTAAGGCGAAATAAATTAGTGCACGTTTGTCTTCATAAAAGATATATCAAAATAAATTATTGGAAATAGATTAATTTCATATATACAATTATACACAATATAATATAAACTCATAAATAAGCAATAAATATACAAATCGAAATATGGTTCTAAATATTGTAAGTTTTTCTCTTTGATATAACTATGGACTTTAATAAGATGTTGCTGCCTATTTTGCCCATTACATCGCTACCCGTTACGGCCCTCTCTATGTATCATAATATCGAACCTTGGGTCGGGGGGGGGGGGGGGGTGGAGGACTAAATTTTCCGGGGGGGGGGGGGCTGGGGGGAGTAAACATGTTTTTTCGGGGGTAGGGGGAGAGGATCTGTAAAGAAATAAGCCTACACGCTCTCATCTTGTTTATTTTTTCTTTCTCAAGAATGTTTTTGAAAAATTGTGTACATTGAGATGGTCAAATACCAGCCGTCACGTGATTTATGTTTTATTCACTTTTTTTTGTCTAGAACTCAGAAACTAAGTAGACAAATTAAGTTCGTATAAAGCTAACTTCGCGTTCTTTAAATTATCTTCTATTTCTGTGGACATAAACTTAGTAAATAAGGGAGTGACACACTACCAAGCATGTTATACTATAGATGGTAGGTGAGAATGTATACTCGTATCTTGTGTATCGTCTTCAGACTCCACATATTTTAACAGGTTGAATGTCCCGTCCTTAGCGCACATTCGAGACTGGTCTTCTGAGAGTGGACTGCCAATACAACCTTCAAATATATCATCTGGTGGGGAATCGGATTTCGCTACCGTAACAATAATATCACAAAAACTTTTGGACTCCATCCAAGACTCCGATGAATTGTTAAAATTAATCGAAGTTTGCGAAGCGTTTGATGTTTCAGCAATATCCACAATGGTCATGAATTGACAACTATTTTGTTCCGGACTTTTCAAAGATTTAACATTATTTAATTTTAGAGATGTGAATTCATTATCATCGCATTGGTAGTCGCAGTCCGTTTTCTTACTTTCTTCCTTTAAAAATAAACAACTTGTTCTGCTGTTTTCTGCTTTTGGCAAGCACTTTCCAGCAATGATACCATGGCTATCCTCGATTAATTCGGATTTAATCATTGCGCTTGTTGTATCACATTTTGGTGGAGCTGGAAGGCTAAGACCAGGCGTAAAATATTTCAAATCGTGTTTCATTTTCAGTTCATGAATTTCTTGTAGATCTTCTATGTCGCTAAGAAGATGAATCGGCTCAACTTTTCTAGCCTTTGAAGTTGTCATCGTGTCTCCAGGACATGGCCGTTTCCTTGTGTTGTTCTGGCACTGTTGTGCTGGTTCTGCAGATGTGATTGACAACAAAGCATTCTGCGCATCCAATAAATTTGTTTTGACACTTTTGATTTGATTTATTTTATTTGATGGTAATCTATCGTATAAATAATCAACAATTTTAGAAACTTGTCGTATTTTACTCAGCAGTACTGAAGATGTTGCTAACGCACATAACTCATTGATATCGCCTTTCTCCCAAAGCCTCTCTTCCTCTAGCAGTTCTTCAGGAAAAATTCCCTTTTCTTTAAGCTTTTGCGAGAGCGCTCTAAACTTGGTGACCAAAGCATTCTTCGCGTCTTTAGGGTTGGTAGTGGGGTTTTTCCATTTGCCCAGTTCTTCGTCTAACCACCATATAGGCTTATGGTTTTTGTGCCAGACCTGACCGCTGTCCCGACCAGTCACCACGCGCGAGCATGACCTAACAGCCCTAATCAACCATTCTTTTTCTGTTCTAATTATCTCTTTCGCTAATTGAACGGTTTCCACCTCATCGTCCGATCCCATTTTGTTATCGTATTAAATTTTTAGTGCAGATTTTTCAGTAAATATGGAAATTCACATGAATTACAGTTTTAAAATAGTTTATTTTTATACCTTGAGGTTTTCAAAACTTTAATTAAGAAGAAAGTGCGATTTTGGTACTATTTTGATTTTAGTGCTCAGACCACGAAAACATAGAAGAGGACTACAGAAAGCCAGGCAAAGAGTGCGGGAACAACCTGGACTGAACTGAAGAGAGCCGGACAGAACTGAACTGGCTTGAAAACTGCAGTTGCACAGGATTAATAATAATAATTTTATATTTTTGGAAACTAAGATACAAATTTGTAAAGAACAAAAAGGAAATATTGGTTTCTAGTGTGTTCAGTTAACGGATTGAGTTTACCTGCATAAGTTCATGATTCCCTTAAAGTAATTATTGTTTAAAATAAAAGAGTACCGAAAGCCGTTTTATTTTTTATATTATATTATGCACTGCACTTCCGCCCTGTATCACAACACTTGCAACTATATCTAAATGAAAAGGTTATGTGCACTTTTTATTAAGGCAGGGTTAACCTGTCTTTAGTCATAGAGGGGATTACCCTGAACTGACGCTGGAGCACGGTAAAAGAAATCAGAGATTCAAGTTGGGAATACCCAAAGTTATAAATCCTGCCAGAATTAGGTCACAACATAGTTAACCCTAGGCCGGTTATTCTATACTGTAAAACATAAACCAAAACAATTAATTAAGTTACAAAACGTTAACCATACTTTACATTAGTCACCATTGTATGATAACTTGATATTAGATTTAAACATACCATTCATTTTCTACTGAAAGTATATAATTTTATTGAAAAAACAACACAGATCTAGTATTGTAAAAAACTTGGAAGATTTTTTCGTCCTTTATACAAGATTGCAAAACAAAAAGACGATTAGCTTTCAATACAAACAAGAACAGGACATGAAGTTTTCATTGCCAAATAACAAAATTTGAACACAATTGTAAAGAAATAATCTCTTATAGGCGTCTATGCTTCTTAATGTGTAACCTATTTGCTCGATTGATACACTTGACGTCAGCAGTCTGAAAAGATGTAAATACATTTGTCAAGTCTGAATTATAATTATTTTTTTTTCAAAACTCTATTAGGAAGTACTTTATATATATTGTTGTAATGTACATTACCTAAGAATTTTATGAGATAACCATATAATTTCAAGCTGAAAAAAACGCGTAAAGTTTTTTAAAATCCCAATTGAAATATCAAACGGTGTTATTTTCGTAAGTATTTATTTAATTAAACTTTTAACTTAACTAATTTAAGCTGAACATTTAATTATTTTTTTTAAAGCGTTGCAAAATAAATAACATTGGTGAACCGCGAGATTGGATGGTAAAAGGCACGGTTGGTAACCCAGAAGTTCTGAGTTCGGACCCAAGTCAGACCCAGGAGTAAATAGCCTACTCCAAATTTCCTTGCAGAATGATGCTCTTAATTGAAACAAGGCAGGTAAACACATCCAGAAATAAACCGGGAGTGATCTCCCCTAAACTTTCTCGGATATTCTTATATAAATACATTACATGCATTTTTTGAGAAATCGGAAATAGCGTAAATTAGTACTTCCGTTCAACGAAAATTACTTAAAATTTGACAGAAGGTAGAGAATTAGATTCTTTACTTAGATGTGAAATTTCATTTATCTATCCCAAATAGTACTCAAGTTATAGGCTTTTGAAAAATTCAAAGTAGAAAAAGTGCTACTTCCGGTTATTGGAAATCGCTCAAAAGTTGATCAGGATCTACGATTTTGATAAAATACTTATATATGAAATTTCATCAACCTAGCTGTAACGGTACTCAAGTTATCGTGTTTACACACAGACAGACACACAGACATACGGACAAGATTTCAAAATTATGTTTTTCCGTATCAGTGAGGTGTAAAACGTCGAGATTTGTAAAAATCTCGATTTTTTTTTTGCACGATTACAAGACTTTCTCTATACGAGAAAGTAAAAAAGGTAGAAGTCAAAGTAAATACAGAATGTTGAAATTTAAAACTTAATATTAGAATAAAACCTATCTGATATTACAGTTTAGAACGACGAAGAAGATGAATACAATTTTAATCTATAACTATTATTTAATATAAAGTAATATATATTGATCATATTAATCTTGATTAAACAAATTGTCAAGAATCGCTTACCTTATTTACTGAAGTAATAATTATAAGAAGCAACAGCCAGTTACTCAAAACGATGTAACATTACTGAGGACAGTAATAAAGTAATATATATTGATAATATTAATCTTGATTATACTTGTAGGTATAAACAAAATTTAAAAACCAATTGTCAAGAATCGCTTACCTTATTTACTGAAGTAATAAATAAGAAGCAACAGCCGGTTATTCAAAACGAGGTAACATTACTGAAGACAGTAGCAGAATTCCTAAATCACACAATACATAATGGTTGTGATGTTCTGTAGACAAACAAGCGTCTCAATGCGAGCGTTATCATTGCATCTGACCAGTCCGCACACAAACAATACTCGTTATTCTCACTACTGTTTCAATAACACTGTTCATCTGGCTAACGCTTTTAACAAAAATCTGATGCACACTTCGGCACTGAACGATGACAACAAGATTACTACTGACTTGAAAAACTTAATTTGTACGGTGTCCTGATTGAGCCATGTTATAGTCAGTGCTAATAAAACCAAACTTATAACAAAGTTAGAAGAGACGCATGACAATATAGGTCTAATTAAATTCGACATCTAAATAGCTAAGTTTAGAAAATATCTCTTAAATAAAGAAATATAACCTTGACCTCGGCTGTTTCAAAGACCTCGCTTCTCCAGGTTAAAACATTTCATTGATATTTTAAAGAATGAAAAAAACTTAAGTTTACTTAAGGAAGATTTTAAGGAAGCCCCCCCCACCCCCGAAAATTTTTTACCGCCCCCCCCCCCCCGAACGAAATGAAATTTATATAATTTATATAGAAAATATATACTTTTAACAGTGTCCGCCCCCCCGAAGAAAGTCTACCGCCCCCCCCCCCCCCCGAAAATTTCAAGTGCCCCCCCCCCGGAGAAAAAAGTCTGGAAGAAACACTGCGCCACACTCATATTTTCACACACAATAAAAACAAATGCCCCAATATTAGCATTTTAAGAAACTTCCGCATGTAGATACTAGGCCTAGTGCGCTAGAAAATTAAAATCCCCATTTAAATTTTGAAATTTCCGATTTGTTGTAATGTTATTCGTATGTTTGACACCCGACCCTGCTATTCTGTAATACAGCATTCCTTCTCCATCCCCACATATTCAAACAAAACTAACGTTGATTGTTGAATTTTTTATTTTTAAAAATAAACGGAAAATTAATGTTATCACTACACAAAAGCGCAATGTTTGTAAAGTTTTTAGATGGTTAACCTTTTTGCTAAAAATAATTATGACCCAATATTACAAGTAATATAGGCAAACCCACATTATTTTATAAATAAGAACTTAAATAAATAGTTCAGTTTTCTATGTTCAATAGTTCAGAGTTATTCCCCCCCCCCCCCCCCGAAAAAACTCTACCGTCCTCCGAACGAAACTTATATAATTTATATATAAGATATATACTTTTAACAGTGTCCGCCCACTCGAAGAAATTGTACCGCCCCCCCCCCCTAAAATTTCAAATGCCCCCCCCCCCCGGAGAAAAAAGTCTGGAAGAAACACTGCAGTAGTTTAGTAGCCGACAGGGCCGTTTTAAGGTCTTTGTAGGTCCTAGGCACTGTAAATGTGGCCTTGTCCCGTACTCCAGATCATGAAGAGGCGTACGACTTATTCTTGCGCCTATATATATATATATATATATATATATATATATATATATATATATATATATATATATATATATATATATATATATATATATATATATATATATGAGGAGTCCACTTGCAAAACCTGCTAAGTAGCTGAAGACTGATTCTGAGAAAAATACACTTTTTTAAATTCGTCACTAAATGTTTGGCTACAGATTCGGGATTTAGCTATGCTGAAAGGATGCCTTTAGGTCTGTCAATTGGAACAAACAAAATAAAATTTAAGAAAATTTCAGACTTTGATAATGAAAGACAAAGTTTTTACTTAGCAGGTTTTGACAGTGGTTTAAATACTTAGCAGGTTAAGGAAGTAGTTTATTGGCAATTGAAAAGTAGCTATAATGCTTATTTCTTACAGACAATAAGCAGAGTTCAATCTCTGGCAGTAATCCATGTCTACCCACCTCATAGTAAAGTGTTTACCACTAATATTTGCATATTTCTATTAACCAGTCTAAACTTATTTCTGTGCTATCTAGCCTGCCGATCAGAGTTTCTTAGTTTATGGGAAATTAAACAACAATATAAAATTATTATGACTGATAAGACTTAAAGCAGTCATTGAATCATTTTAAAAAACTAGCTGTAAACATGTATGGTAAAGGACGGCACAAAACATACTATTAAAATTAAATAATGGCAACAAAAAGTGTACAGTTTACACCCTGGGAAAAAAATCCACAGGGATAATTTTATTGGGGAAAATAAGTTACAAAGTACTGAAGGTGGGGGGAGCTTTCTGGCTTTGATTAAGTCTAAATATTATTGGAGGCGTCATCCTCGCAAAGACAGTCACATTCTTATTAGCAGTCGCATTCAACAATATCACCATTGGCAGCTTGAATGGTGTCAGCAACAACAGTTTCCCAGTCATCTCCAGCATGTTCTGACAAGCTTAATTATAGACCTCTTATTTTCTTGGATCTTTATTGGCAGAGGTTTCTTCAAGGTCTTATAAGATAAGGAGTTTAAATCAAGTATACCCCAGTTCTCCTCTACCTATCTCACAGTGCCTTGATCTCTTTGAATGTCCAGGTATTCCTCTGGGGAATAAATACTTTCTTTCTTTTTAATTTTTTTTCTAAAACTCAAAATACCCTGTCATATGGCAGGAAGGAATGACCTCTGACCGGGAACAACAGCTCAACAGTTTTTACCCCAGGTGGAGCGTGGGTTACTAGCCAGTGTGATGCCATCTGAATAATGACGCTAGTTTTGTTCTGCCCACCACAAGCATCAGACACGAGGCGAACACAGTCAATGCCATTCATTTTTGACTTCTGGAGAGCATAAAAAACAGCACTGGAGCAGGATGAACTATTTTTGGCAAACTGATCCTCCCTCCAAACATAAATAAATACATTATCTGGCTTCAAGGTGCCCAAGTCATTTACTTCAACTACAGTGAAATTATAAATATATAACTGTTTACTATAGTAGGCTATCTGGTCTGGGACTTTAGGCAACCCTTGATTTTGCTGATGGTCAAAACAGTGTACCTTTAGTCATTAGTTCCTCTTTTTTTTTCACTAAGGAGATCATAAAAAGCATTTGCCCTCGTCTTGTGAACACGTAAGGTAGTTATTAATGTCTGTTTTTTTTATGGATCTGTCTCTACCTTTATCTGATTTCTCGCTCGTTCATAGAACGAGCATGTATCTTTTTTGGGGTAACTAAAACCAATTCTAAAGACTGTTTTGAATATCCTTCTGAAGAATTCATAGGGGACGTGGTTTTCTGCAGAGGCGTAGCGACCCTTCCCGGCGCCCGGGGACAAACTTTTCGATTTGCACCCCCCCCCCCCCCTCAAGATTTTGATTTGCACCCCCCCCCCCCTCAAACTTTCGATTCGCACCCCCCCCCCCCCTCGAGATTTCCATTTACACCCCACCCCCCTCAAACTTTCGATTTGCACCCCCTGAACCTTTCTATTTATTTTTCCAACCCATTTTGGCGCCCCCTAAGGTCGGCGCCCGGGGACATATGTCCCCCCCCCCCTCGCTACGCTACTGGTTTTCTGTAGTGTCTGTCAGAAACATTTTCCATAGCTGCTTTATATAAGTGATTAAAGAAGGCAAGTAGATTTTTTTTTGACTTAAGTCTGCCGTAATGGCTTTCCCTAAAGATCCTGCGAATTCGCTGGCCTAAAACCATCAGAAATGATGTTCTTTGACGACGGACAAATCAACTGCCAGTTGAAGTAGAGATACTCCAGAGAAAATGGAAATGGATTGGCCACACACTCAGGAAGCCTGTATTCAGCATAATATGACAGGCCCTCACATGTAATCCACAGGGCAGGAGGAGGAGAGGCAGACCAAGAAAGACCTGGAGACGTGACCTGGAAGAAGACACCAAGAAGATTGGATACACCTGTGGACAGTTGGAGACTATCCCTGGACAGAGACGCCTGGAAAGCTCTTGTCAGCGGCCTATGTCCCAGTAGGGACGACAGGCAAACGTAACGTAACGTAATGGCTTTCCCTGCCTTTAAGCCCTTTTTAAAAAGTAAGTACAGCAGTTCTTTTGGGGCCATACTTAAAGCCCTTTTGATCACCACCTCGTTTTTCCTTTGACACTCCTCCATGTAGCTGTATGTTTTTAGCAATGTTTTCAACACGAGAGCGTCCAATAACCCGCACTTTTAAGAAAAAATCCTTACAGACTCGCATCCTCGTTTTTGTCTGCTTCATGACTGACAAAAAATGATGTCTCACATGTTGTCCGTTGGCGTTTATTTCTTTCATTGCTTGTTTGTTTTCTATTTGGTTTTTTGGTTGAGGCCACAATGAACTTAGCCATGAAATTGTCTTGGTCAGCTTTTTTGGTGTGGCTGTAGAACAGGGGTCTCCAAACTACGGCCCGCAGGCCGGATGCGGCCCGCGAGGTCCCCTCATCCGGCCCGCGAAGATCTTTTTTTCCACGGAAATAAACGTTTGTTGGAGATTGCTGAGGAACTTTACTCAGAAAAATCACGACATGCCTGGAAGAAACTGGCCCCCAGACTGAAATTAGATAGTTAATGCGGCCCTCGGACTGAAAAGTTTGGAGACCCCTGCTGTAGAACAATGCATTGAATGTTGCCATGTCCCTTATTGTGTGCTCTGCACACTTGAAGTTTACCTTCCTGGTGTGTCTGAAGTCAGATCTCACAGCTGGTTTTTGTGAATGTCTGAGGAAGGTAGAAAAACAATGTCAAAAGGTGGATCAACATATTCATTCCCTACTTTATCACTGCAGAGAGCCACATCATATTCTAAATGTTGATTGTATAATCAGAAGTTACTTTACTAATCTAGATCTAGAAATCTATAGATAGATCTATATCTAATATTCTAATATTATTTATTATATCTTTATCTAGATTTAGGATTCTAAACCTAGGTTTAGCAGATTTAGTAGCTTAGTCTACTTAAGTTATAAGTAAGTGTGCTTTTTACTCGCTAGTTTTACAAACAATATCCCACTGTAACAGTTTTAACTACCAGATTCTAACACTGTAACAGTAGACTGAGTAGAGTTAGACTGTTAGAGAAAAGGACCTGCCAAGTAATTATATACTACACTGAATCTAAATATAGACACATTATGGTTTGATAGTTCGAGTGGCTCGGGTTCCTTAATTAAATCTGTAAAACGGAATGACGTCATGTCTTAATGACTTAGATCAGGGGTTCCCAACCCCGTGCCCGCCGAACGATTCGTATGTGCCCGCCTCTCACTATTCGACAGAGACAGAATTTTTTTCATAAACATTATTGAAAGGTTGAAGGGGGTGGAAATCGAAAGTTTGAGGGGGAGGGGGGAGGGTGCAAATCGAAAATTTGAGGAGGGGGGGGGGGGTTCAAATCGAAAGTTTAAGGGGGGAGGCAAATCGAAAGTTTGAGGGGGGGGGGGGTGCAAATCAAAAGTTTTGTTCCCGGGTGACGGGAAGGGTCGTTGCGCCTCTGGAAGGAGTTTGTCGATTTAAAATAGGTGGTGCCCGCCACCCTACCGATATTTTAGAATGTGCTCTAGAGTAAAAAAGGTTGGGAACCCCTGACTTAGATAATGTTCACTGTTTCCATGTTCAGGATTTGGTAAATTTTAAGACACTTTGGGTCATCTGTAATTATACGGCTGAAATCCATTAGCCAGCAATAAAAAAAAAAATACATCTCGTACACACAGATGTAAATGTTCAGTTTTAAATAGTGATTAGTAATGTTTACCGCTAAAAATGTTGCTAATTGTTACATTTATATTTCTAATTTTTTTGTAAGTGGAAACAACTCAATTAATCTTTTAGGCAAATTCTACCTAGTTTAGTTATTTCCCATTATGTCAAGAGCAACCATAGAACATGGTGCCCCCACTCTCGCCGACACCTCTACTGATGATATTTTCAAATTCTCATTAAAAAATAATAATAATCAATAGCTAACAATGGTTAATTACAGTAAAATAAAACAACAGAACACGTGAAATTTTATTATTATTATTCAATATAGTATATAGGCCAGAAATTAACTTTAAACAGCAGTGTTTGCGAGCTAGATTTGCTATATAAAAAAGCTGCCATCTGTAAGCTAGAGTGGTTTCCCCTGAATCTCTAACCAAAAAAAAAAAAGAAACAAGATGGCTGCTAAAGTAAATGAGCTTGATTGCATCTGATGAAAGCATCGCTAGTCTTTATTTATTTTATTACTGAAAAGTTTTAATACAATTGTTTAAAAACAGGTACATCAATGAATTAATGAAACTTTGAAACATTTTTGTGACTTTCAAAACATAAATCCTCCTAAAAATGTGAAATTTATTAATGCGTCACCTTTTTTCACATTTCAAGTCTCGGACGATAATCATTAATCACCCATAGCAACTGGCAAAACAAATTTTACTCACCCGACTAGAAGATCTATTCTAGATCTCAGAAGACTCATCCCTTAAGCCTTAAATTAAATCAAGAATTAGATCTAGATCTAGAATATTCTAGAATCTAGACTTTTAGATCTAGACTACTAGAAATCTAGATCTAGATCTAGAATCTATCTTCTACTATTTTGAGATTGAGAAAAACAAATTCAGTTTTTAGGCCTAACTAAATACTAAATAAAGTTGAAATATTATTTAGAGCTAGAGTTCAGTTCCGATCTGCATCATGCCATACGCTGCGGTCGCACTCACGTTTTCGGCTATAGCTACTTACTTTATTTTTATGTTTTATGCAAAACGTCCTTTTAGAAATAATCAATATTTTAACAAGATATCTAGATCTATTTGTCAACAATTTTAATGAATAATTTTATGGCATTAAACCACTTTTCCTAATTAATTAATTGAAGAATATACAGGTCTTAAGTCCTTAATTCATTAATTCATTTAAAAAAAAATTATCTGAAACTTTAATTTAAGTACTTTTTCCAAGTGTTAACCAATTCAGAGTAGATCTGGCTAGATCTATGTGTTATAGGACCTACTCATAGTGAAAAAAATAAGTGCTTTTTAGTTGTCTACTATTGTTACTGTCTACTACTCTGTTAACAGACGTAGATATCTAATTGTTAATTTTAAAAAAGAGGGAATCTTGTCACAGTTTCCATTTTATAATTTTATAAATTGTGTGCACCATTATTAAAATAGATATGGTATAAGAACTATCGTGTGGTTTTTGTTGGACTTTACTAAAGATTGGACGTATTTGATGTTTTTAAAATTTAAGAAACTAAATTTTAAAAATTGTACAGTAATATCTGTGATGTGTGGTGAAGTAATATATTTATTACAGTAGCCTGGCAATATCAATACTTTGAAAATAATTTGACCTGGAAATGTATAGATTCTATATTTACAACAAACAGAGTGACCAAAATTTTAACATTGAAGATTATTTGTTTACTGAAACTTGACTTTCCCACCACTGTGGAAGTCATTAAAAACATAATTGTTTAGATTACTTATATTTTGTTCGAACTTAACTTTTTTTGTAATCTTACCTTTTATCTTGTTTTCAGAATTTTGGTAAATTTTACAAGAGCTCAAATTCACTTTTTTCAAGAATTAGCAATTTTCATTAATAGCTTACACTATTTTAAACATTTTTATGGAAACTTCTAAGCTACCCAGCTACAGCTATGTAGAGCTGCTTAAGAGTTTTTCGGAACCATCAATTCCACTCTTGAATGGATATGTGGCACACTGGATAAATTATTGTAACGGCCCTAGTAGGCGAAAAATTATTAACCAATTAATTGCACACAAAAATTTGGCAGTTGAAAATGATCCAGTTGGGTATAGAAAAGTTGGAAATGCAGTAGCAAGGTTGTTATCTGAGATCAAACATGTTAGAAGGTTAGGAGTCAAAAGCTGGAATAAAATAGTTAATATAATGCAAACGCCTTTTTATGTTCAGCCCTTACCAGATTATTCAAAGTTATTGAAGGATGAAATGTCTAGTGAAATGACAGGGGGTATTCCAAGTATGGAGGACGGTCAGTTAACATTTTTGGATGAACACAGTTATTTTATTTCTGGTGGTGATGTGTATACAGAAGTGCCCAATTCTACAGAAGTGGAAAATAAAATTAGTGCTGAGGTAAAACATGAGCCGGTAATGGAAAAGAGTGGTTTTTTTAAAGATAAAAGAGATATTGTAGAGAAAATGAAACAAAGTGAGATGGTAGCTGGTTATAGATTAAGGGGTAATAAGTGTTCAAGATGTGTTATTAGAAATCAGTCAATACGCATGTATAAGGAGAGGATTAAAAAACTTAGAGAGGAAACAACAGCAGGCAGAGTTTTAAAATTTCAATATTTGAAAGGACAATTGAGAAGGAAAAGTCAGCAGATACAGAATTGGAAAGCAAAGTATGTACTCGAAAGAAATAAGAATCAACGATCAAAACAACATACTGGCAATGATGATGGAAAAGTTAAAGGCATGGATGAAAAAACTAAGGAGTTAATGATTTTAAGAATTCAAAATACTAAATTACAGAAAAAATTTCAAGTTGTATCTGACCATCATTTACAAGTCATAAAGGAATTAAGGACCCAGGTTGAATCTGCCAAGAATGAGACAAGTAAGTTACAGACATTACTACAAACAGAAAGCAGCAAGCATGCAGCACAGTTTGAAGAGCTCATGACAGAACAGAAGAAGCTTATAGCTAAGAACCTTATTTATGAGGCAGAGATTAGCAAGTTGGTGGAGGACAATCACAAGCTCTTAGATTCTAAAAATACAGTTGAAAATGTGGAGCCAACATGAATATGCAGTCATGTAATATGTTTTTGTTTAAACTATCTAGAAAGAGTTTCTTTGTGTGTATTTTAAGATAATTTATAAAATTGAAGTACACAGGTATACATTTAAAGAATGTGTATGTACTAGTTTGTTAACCACAACAAAGTGAAAAGGAACCTATAGATAGGCCTCATGAGTGATGCCTGTAATTTACACATTTTGGTGGGACATTTAAATAATGCAAGGATGTTATACAATAAAATTGTTTATTTTTTAATTTAGCCTTACTTGTCATAAATGTATGCACACAAATCTGATTTCTCTTTGCCAAATTGTATGTGAGTGAGAGGCTATATTTTTACATGTGTTTTATGTTTTAGTGCTGATGTTTTTAGTAATATGGACCAAATATATATATATATTTTGGTGGGATGATCATGTTCTTAAATTAGATATAAAGTTTATTAATATGCATTAAAAAGGTGAGACAGTCAGTTTGCACTATAATTATAAAGATATACACTAAAAATATGTGAATTGTTTTGGATTAATTTGGAGATGATGTTCTAATTATTGTATATTCATTACAATGAGTCAATACAGTATAACATATCAATAAAGAACATGATATAATCAGAACCTGTCTTTAAATGCTACTTCCAATCTGCTGCTAAAGTGTTTTAATTTAACCCAAAATAATATTTTTAATTAACTAAAACTTACAATCACAAAAAAATTGAAATAAAATAAATAAAACTGACTTAAACTTGTAATGAATAGTGTGTACAAACCCGTGCCCTCACAACAAGGATCCCAAAAAAAAAAAAGCAGTGGAGTTTTTTTTAAATTTTAACTATCTCAGTTTTAGCAAACAGCGACACAATACTACAAATACACAATTGGTAACACTTTGATGAAACCATTAAAAATTGTTTTGCTACCCAGGTATGTAAGACTAGATTGCTGCAACGTGGATGGTTATGCTAGTTTACATATTTAACATTCCATGGTGGTCAGGAAGGAGATTTTTAAATCTCATTATGATGATGTTAATTTGTTAATAAACAAATTGTAGATGTGCCCATGTGTCAGTAGGTTGACCATTCTAAGTATCAAACTCACAGAAGCAGCTAAGGGGTCGTCCATAAATGACGTCACATTCATAGGGGGGGGAGGGGGGTCAGTAATTTTGTGACGGGGGGGGGGGGGGGGGTTCAGATGATTCAACGTCACACTTTTGCATTTTAAAAAAGCAATGTTAGGAAACGAATTTTAGATGTTATTTCGCGTTTTAGAAAACTGTTTTGATAAATTGCAATAGGAAATGATTAAAATACTCTATTTTGGCAGAGTTTAGACAAGATTTTGGAGAAATATCGATGTTTTAAGAAAAATTCAACTGCAATTTTGAGGGGGGGGGGGGGGTTGTATGCTGATGTGTAACGTCATTTTAGGGAAGGGGTCTGGCTTTTGTGACGGAGGGGAGGGGTGGAGGTAAAAATCGTCAAAAAAGCGTGACGTCATTTATGGATGACCCCTAAAATGGATCTCAATAAACTTATTGATAGTTTTGCTAAATTAAAAGCATAAAAAAGATCTAAATGAATCATGAGCAATTAAAAAAAAATTGAGTTTAGTTAGTGGCGTCCCACTGTTGGATGTTCCCCTGTGCGTTTACTACAGGTGTCAGCCCTCTCTCACTAATATTTTATTATTTTAGCTGGATACAACATAGTTTAACTATTAGTTTTGACGGTAAATTCTCCAATGTTTTTCCAAGGTGTCAAGTATACAAAATTAATGTTGTCATCAGATGCATACAGCACGCCTACTATCTATCTATATATATAATTCTCTTCTTGGAGACGTTAGAAGACAAGCTGTAAGCGCGCCTTGTAGTCCCCTCTCTTCCTGTTCTAGGAAGTCTGGTGAGCTGTGGTTCATGCTAAATGTTTACTATCGTAGAGCCGGGTTTAGTGACGGCTATTAGGGGCAGATAATGTAGTTTGAAACGATTTTAAACTTAGGGGAGGTAACGAAGAGGAGTTTGCTTTCAAGGGAGTGGGGTTGGGGGAAAGGAGGGGGTTATCGTCCTTAACGACCATCTGATTAAAACACTATCAGTCTGATAGTGTTTTAAAGCAAATATTTTCAGTGGCAGCATTGGTACTGTCGAATTCACAAATTATGAATTACTGAAAAGTAGAAAATAAAACAACTAAATAGCGGCTGTACGCCGCGGGTCGGCTCGTTTAAATAACTAAAAATAAAAGCATGGGTAGCTTCTTAAATTCTAGTAAAGGTATTCAGTGCATGATTTAGAGTCTAGCGACCCACACATTTATTTTTAGTTGCTTAAAATGTTGCTCATTATTTTTATATTTAAAGACAATCAGCCCTCAGGTCAGTCATCCTATCTACAACATTAACGCCGTTAGTATGACGTCATTTGCACTACGCTCTAATACAATTTCTTGTAGTCATCTCTTTAGCAGAAAAATGTCTACCACCTCCGCCTCACCCCTCAAAAAAAATTATTTAGAAAAGTTATACTTTTACCAATGTCACCCCCACTCCCAGGAAAATGTATCCCCCCCCCTCCCTATCTAGATCTAGTGAGAAGGCAGACAACTCTAATAATAATTTTTGAAACTACTAAAAGATGGCTGTTGCGTGTTTGTATCATCTAGTCTAGATTTAGATCATTGTAATTTATTAAGCTAAATATTATTTAGAAGTGTTGGTCTATACAAGCTGTACAGTTTAAATAATTAATTTTATTTGGTAATCTATCGCTTTAGGTCCGTAAAATCGGCAGAGGCTAGGTAAAGTGAAAGAAAGGTGACTCATGACCAAGTTAAAATAAAATTTTTAAAATCATTTCATTAGTATTACTAGGCCTTAGGCCTAAAAGCCCTAAATGCCAAATGGCTTTCATACTAGATCTATTACTTTATATCAGGATAAGCCAGAAATTAACAGCAGTGTTTAAGAGCAAGTTTTGCTAGTTATATTTTTATAGATCTATTATTAGGCCCAAATAGTAATAGACTACTATTACTTATATATTATATAGGTAATCTATCGTTTTGGGTACGTAAAATCGCCCGCGGCTATTAATGTACGAAAACGTTACCTCATTGTCAAGGCTTTAATAGGAGTATATTGTCATATGTTTGTATCAAATATTATAGATAAATGAATAATAAACCTAAATCAATGGCTAAATATATCGATATAGGCCAGAAATTAACTTTAAACAGCAGTGTCTGAGAGCAAGATTTGCTATATAAACAGCAGCCATTTGTAAAATAGAGTGGCTTCCCCCTGATCTGGCGCTAAAAGCTTATAAAAATAAAACTTAAACAAGATGGCTGCTATAGTAAATGAGCATGGTTGCATCTGTTGGAAACATCGCTAGTCTTTATTTATTACTGAAAAGTTTTAATTCAATTCTTTAAAAACAGGTACATAAATGAAACAAGGAAACATTTTTGTATTTTAAAAAATATAAATCCTCCTCAAAATGTGAAATAATTATTAAAATTTAAGGAGTCACCTGGTTTTCACATTACAAGTCGCGGGCGATTTTACGTACCCAAAACGATAGATTACCCTTATATACTATATAGTATATAGGCCTACAGTATATGTATATAGTATATAGAGCCTTGCACTAATATATAGGCCCTATTATAATAATATTATTATTATTAGGCTATTATTTAGTATTTAGCCTAACAATTACTAGATTTAACACATAACCATAACATGCAGATTTTTTTCGTCACACATCGTCACAAAAAGCCAGACCCCCCCCCCCCCTAAAAAGATGTCACACCTCAGCCTACAACCCCCCTCAAAACTGCATTTGAATTTTTTTCAAAACATCGATATTTTTCCAAAATCTTGTCTGAACTCTGTCAAAATAGAGTATTTTAATCAATTTCTATTACAATTTATTAGAACAATTTGCTTAAACAAGAAATAAAAAAAATAACGTCTAAAATTCGTTCTCTAACATTGCTTTATTATAATGCAAAAGTGTGACGTCGCACCATTTGAACCCCCCCCCCCTCCCTCCCCCATCGTCACAAAATTACGGACCCCCCTACGAGTGTGATGTCATTTATGGACGACCCCCTAAATGCAAGTGTCAGGTCGACAAGCTGTTGTTTACTTACCACAGTTGGAGTGATTTTCAATTATGGTTATATTTATATAGACCTATTATAGTTATAATATAAGGAATACATTTGTTTTAAAAATATTTGTGTTATGCAGAAGCGTAGCAACACATTCAGGGGAAAACTATTAATTTTATGTCCCTTCCTGTATTCATATAGCCAATAGATAATCAAGTTAGCAAAAAACGACCTCCCCCATTCACATTTGGAGAAGTTGGTGGTTCTTCTTACCAGTCACTATCCTGTAACAATTTTTGTTGGAATCACACTAGTGATGTAGAAGACAGTTTAATCACTCTCTAAAGCTCAGATATTGTTTTTCCATCCTGTTTGGTGCCCATTAAGGACGGCATGCTGAGCGTCTGCCCCACCCCTCCACTAGCTATGCATCTGGTGTTGTATATTTTTTTGGATTAATTCTATGCCTTTTATTTTCAGAGTCCTTTGCAAATTCACTAAGAGCTTCAAAAAACTTCTTGAAGTGTTGCAGCTTTGCTGTAAAGTTCAGTACTTTAAAAAATTATTATGGAAACAGAACGTACTAAAAAGTGCAGTGAAAATTATCTTAACCTACTGAAGGAATTTTCTGAACCTTCAGTCCCACTTCTGAATGGTCATGTGGCATACCAGGTGTATCAATCCAACGGTGCACCTATGGTAAAAGTTAGTAATAATTTGTCGGTACAAAATAACCTGGTCTGTGAAAATGATATAGCAGGTTATCGGAGAGTTGCAAATGCAGTTAGGAAATTAATGTCTGTGATCAAGCGCGATAGAAGAACGGGTAACAGATGTTGGGATAAACTGGTTAGCTTCATGCATACTCCTTTCTCTGCTCAGCCCTTACCAGACTATTCAAAGTTATTGAAGGATGAAATGTCTAGTGAAATGACAGGGGGTATTCCAAGTATGGAGGACGGTCAGTTAACATTTTTGGACGAACACAGTTATTTTATTTCTGGTGGTGATGTGTGTACAGAAGTGCCCAATTCTACAGAAGTGGAAAATAAAATTAGTGCTGAGGTAAAACATGAGCCGGTAATGGAAAAGAGTGCATTTTTTAAAGATAAAAGAGATTTTGTAGAGAAAATAAAACAGAGTGAGACATTAACTGGTTATAGATTAAGGGGTAATAAGTGTTCAAGATGTGTTATTAGAAATCAGTCAATACGCATGTATAAGGAGAGGATTAAAAAACTTAGAGAGGAAACAACAGCAGGCAGAGTTTTAAAATTTCAATATTTGAAAGGACAATTGAGAAGGAAAAGTCTGCAGATACAGAATTGGAAAGCAAAGTATGTACTCGAAAGAAATAAGAATCAACGATCAAAGCAACATACTGGCAATGATGATGGAAAAGTTAAAGGCATGGATGAAAAAACTAAGGAGTTAATGATTTTAAGAATTCAAAATACTAAATTACAGAAAAAATTTCAAGTTGTGTCTGACCATCATTTACAAGTTATAAGGGAATTAAGGAGTCAGGTTGAAACTGCCAAGAGTGAGACAACTAGGTTACAGACAGAAAACAGCAGGCTTGCATTACAAATTAATGAGCTTATGACAGAAAAGCTTAAAACAATGAATAATGTTTAACAGGCAGGACTATGACAAATTGTTAGATTCCTTATAAATAACGAGGAGTCAAGTATAATATGCAGTCTTGTAAAATATTTATGGTTTAATTAAAGCGAAATAATGTAGATTTTCTTTTCAATTTAGCTTAATTTCTCATAAATATATTCACACAGACCTAATACCTGACTATGTGTTCTGTTAGACTATGTTTGTTCTGTTAAATTATGTTTTCTTAATGCTTATTGATGTAGAGTTTGCCTATTTCAATAACCTCAGCATATGAAGGGAAAGTGTCATTACCACTACGCCTAGCTGCCATTACTTTCCATAACTCAAGTCGGATACCCATCAGAGCTGATGCCGTCTTATTGGATAATGTAGGCCTATATATATTTAGATGCAAATTTGATGAACATGTTATAAAATTTGAATATGGTTTAACACAGAAAATAAAAGACAGTATGCATTACAAAGATAGCTTAACACAAAAATATGTGTTGACATTTTTTTGTGTGTAGAGATGATGTCCAACTATTGTGTTGTCATTATTAATTATTAGTCAAAAAAACATAACATTAACAAAACATTTATTAAAAGAAAATTACTTAAACTTAAAATGGCATTGGATCAATAAGAATTAAATCTTATCTTTCCTTACATGTTATTCCCAATCTGGCATTTTGAGCATTTTGTTTTAGTCCATGAAAATATTTTTAAATAGCATCCTATTAAAATCAACTGAAGCTTCAAGCAAAGTATCATTATGTAGGCTTACACATGTGAATAAAATAAAGAAAACTGATTGATACCTACAATTGCGATAAATGTTTCAATCTTTTCATTTGGTTGCAATATAAGGATCAAGTAAATATAATTTTAAAAAAAAAACAAAAAAACATCAGCTTATGTCAATTTATTGAAGTAATAATTTTTAAAAATATTAAATTGAAAATAAAAATAAATACTACAACACTAAAAAAAAAATTAAAAATGTTTTTGGTTTTTATTTCAAGTAGCAAAAAATTAAAATAAGAGTTTACCTCAATGCACATTTATTAAATTACATTGCAAAAGAAAGTTATCTATTGTGATTAGAAAAATCAAATAGGTCGATATTGGATGTTATTGGTGTTAGTGGCAAAGTAGGGGGGGGGGCACAATCAAGTTTAGCCCTATTGCACTTTCAAAATATCTTTCATAATCGATCTATTTATCTGATGTATTTTTTAATTGCAAAAAAAAAAAAACAACCAATTGACTTTTAATAGAAAATCCAAACATCAAATGAGGGCCAGATTTTGCTTTTGAAATTTTTTCTTAGAATCTATATTACTATATATTAATCTAGTTAACGCCCTTCTATTGTCGGCGTAAATTATTTCAAGGTTCATTGGGCATTATACCTTAGTTAGCCTAGGTCAAAACAGTATTATACAATTGCTGTCCGCTGTATCAGTATCATTCATATTATGTATCAATTCCTATTTTCTTTGTACGTGAAAATGTTACTATAATGCCTACTGGCAAATAAATTATAAATAGGCCTAAAAGCACTAATTGTGACATGAATAGGGAATAAACTTTTTGCTGACATATTTACTTATTTGCTGGGTGCCCCCCCCCCCCCCCGATATGTTATGTATAGTAGGCCTTTGGGGTCGTTCATAAATGACGTATGGGGGGGGGGGGGGGGGTTCCACAATTTTGTGACGGTGTGTGATGAGGGGGGGGGGGGAGGTTCAGATGGTGCGATGTCAAACTTTTACATTATTAAAAAGCAATGTTAGGAAACGAGTTTTAGACGTTATTTTGCTTTTAAGAAAACTGTTTTAATAAATTGTAATAACAATTGATTAAAATATTCTATTTTGACAGAGTTCAGACAAGATTTTGGAAAAATTTAGCATTTTAAAAAAAATTTCAACTGCAATTTATAGGGGGGGGGGGGGGTTTGAAGGCTGAGGTGTGACGTCATTTTAGGGGGGGGGGGCGGGGGGATCTGGCTTTTTGTGACGACGTGTGACGGAGGGGAGGGGGGAGGTAAAGAGTAAAGAAAGTCACGTCATAATGGATGACCCCTATACACTTATACTATACAGTATACATAGATCTAGACTCTAGACCTACATCTAGATCTACATGTCGTAGCCTAGGCCTAACTGTAAATTAGTAGGCTAACAGTAAACGCGCTAGGCTAGGCCCTATCAAGAGAAGTAAAAAAATATCCGAGTGCAAAGGTAGATTACTCTAATAATATTTTCAGCAAGATGGCTGCCTAGTGTTAGCAGAACTTTTTAACTGTTAAAATTATAATAAATGGTGGCTATTATACAAAATTCTGCGAATAATTTATTATTACCCTAATAGACCTGGGCTCTACTATCTACTAGTATCTACCTAGGCCTGTAGTTAAATAAAAGTTAAAAGTCTACTAGATCTAGTCTAGATATCTAAAAAATAAAAGTTAAAGAGTAGGATAGGTACAGTATTAAATAATAATCATTAAAAAAGTTTTTAAAAAACCACGTTTTCTGATTGAACTAAAAAGTAGAAAATAAATACTATAATCACAATAATGCAAGCGATCACTCTACTATAAGCGATCAAAAACGTGGGGCGCCGAAGTAAAAGTTATATTACTATTGATTAGATAATACTATTGACTTTTATTAGGGAGCTTGTAGAGAGTCAACAGTATAAGAAACTGTAAGAAAAATCACGGCGCCCCACGTTTTTGATCGCTTATAGTAGAGTGATCGCTTGCATTATTGTGATTATAGTATTTATTTTCTACTTTTTAGTTCAATCAGAAAACGTGGTTTTTTAAAAACTTTTTTAATGATTATTATTTTCTACTTTTTAGTGTTTGTCTGTTTGTTTGCATTAAAATCTTGCTATCGATTTTATCTTTTCACTTTTTTTTTGGGTAAACGAAGACAACTCGTAAAAAGACAACTCGTAAAAAACACGTTGTGTGAATACGTTACTGACTAGAACACATAGATTTGAACCCGTTTCGAGTGGGATAGCAATCGTGTGCCCAACCACTCGACCATATCGTCTCCCCCATACTGGCCACCAGTTGTTACGTTATGGTTGTTTGTAGACAAACACAGCGTGACAACTACTCAGTAAGCAAAAAGAGGGGGAGTGCCGAACCTTGTTTTCATCAAATTACAGTTACTGGGTAATGTCCCTTTTTCCCCACGTTTTTTGGTACAATTATATAGCGGTCTAAAATGATCAATAAAATGTTTCCATGGATTAATTTAGTAATAAAAACAATAGAATATTCAATTGTCATCCAAAACAAAGCTTCCCTGAAAATTTCAGCGCGCTAGCTAACTGGGAAGTGCCAGAAATTTCGATCCCAAGATTGGATTGGAAAGACAAACAAACAAATAAAAAAACAAACAGAGAAAGCAAGTTAAAGAAAACGTGGGAAAAAATATGGTAATCTATCGTTTTGGGTACGTAAAATCGCCCGCGGCTATTAATGTACGAAAACGTTACGTCATTGTCAAGGCTGTAATAGAAGTGTATTGTGATATGTTTGTGTCAAATATTATAGATAAATGAATAATAAACCTAAATCAATGGCTAAATATATTTTAATATATCAATATAGGCCAGAAATTAACTTTAAACAGCGGTGTCTGCAAGCAAGATTTGCTATATAAACAGCAGCCATTTGTAAAATAGAGTGACTTCCGCCTGAATCTTGCGCTATATGTCTATAAAAATAAAACTTTAACAAGATGGCTGCTATAGTAAATGAGCATGGTTGCATCTGTTGGAAACATCGCTGGTGTTCATTTATTACTGAAAAGTTTTAATTCAATTGTTTAAAAACAGGTACATAAATGAAACAAGGAAACATTTTTGTATTTTTCAAAACATAAATCCTCCTCAAAATGTGAAATAATTATTAAAATGTAAGGAGTCACCTGTTTTTCACATTACTAGTCGCGGGCGATTTTACGTACCTAAAACGATAGATTACCAAAAATATATCTATTAGTAGGCTTAGGGAATAATTTAATTTTATTTTTATGGATAACAATAGTTTCTAGATATCTAGATCTAGTCTTCATTTTTTACTGAAAAGTTTTAATACTAGATCTAAATCTAATACAGTTGTTTAAAAACAGGTACATTAATAAATTTTTAATATTAATGAAACTTTGAAACATTTTTGTAGCTTTCAAAATAATAAATCCTCCTAAAAATGTGAAAAAATTACTCAAATTTAAGATTTTAAGGGGTCCGCTTTTTCACATTACTAGTCTCGGCCGATTTTACGTATCTAAAATGATAGTTACCAATAAAAATTTTTAAAAATATTAAAAACTAATAGGCCCTATAGGCCTAATTGACTTGAAACATCATTTCATTCATTTAGTCTTTTTTTTTAAAACTAAAAACATTTATCATTATGTTTTGATTATCATAATATAATTATCATTGGAGATATTTAGATAAATCTAGATCTTCATGAGGTCGAGGATCTAATATGATTGATATATAATAATTAATAAATGATATTCTAGATTCTAAAAATTCTAGGTCTTCTGTGTTCTAATTTGATGAGACCTGAGGTAGTTCAATGTAGTAATTATCAATATTAGGTTAATGGGAAAATATTGTTAAAAAATAATAGCATTTTGATTGGGATAACAAACTTGTTATAATTTTCTTGATTTATTTTACTATTATTTTCAGAGCTCCTGGGGAATTTAGACAAAAAGCTTCAAATACCTTTTTGAAGTGTTTCAGCTTTACTGTAAAGCTCAGTGCTTACACTGTTGTTGTCATGGAAACAGGAAGTACTGATACATCCAGCCGCAGTTTTACCAAACTATTCAAGAGTTTTTCACAACCATCAGTCCCACTTCTGAACGGTTATGTGGCGCACCAGATGTATCATTCCAACGGCGCTACCGTTACAAAAGTCAGTAAGATCCTGACAGCACGAAATGATCTGGCCAGTGCAGGTTATCAGAGAGTTGCCGCCGCGGTGAGGAAAGTGATGGCTGATTTCAAGCGCCATAGAAGGAATGGTATCAGCCACTGGGACCAAATGGTTAGCTTTATGTTTACCCCTTTCTCTGTTCAGCCTTTACCAGACTATTCACAGCTACTGAGGAATGAAATGTTAGGTGAAATGACTGCTCCTGTGGGTGATTCAAGTGTAGCAGAAAATCAATTATCGAAACACAAAAATATTATTCCTGGTCATGAAGAGGAGAATGAAATAAGTATGGAAGTAAAGAGAGAGATAATAGATGAAAGTAATGACTTTGTAGAAGATAGGATTAAGAGTGACAGTGCTGCAAATAGTCAATTGGCTTATTTGGATGAACACAGTTACTTTAGTTCTGGTTGTGGTTCGCTCGCACACACATCCCATGCTATAGAAGAGGACAGTAGAAGTATCATGGAAGTAAAAACTGAGATGGCAGAGGAAATGAGTGACTTTGTTGAGGATAGTGCTGCAAATTGTCCAATAACATTTTTGACAGAACACAATTATTTTATTTCTGGTGGTGAAGAGCCCTCTGCTGTAGAAGAAATAAATAAAAATAGTATGGATGTAAAAAGTGAAGTGTTAGAGGATAGGACTGACTTGGTAGAGGACAGGAGTGACTTTATAGAGGATAGGAATGACTTTATTGGGGAAAGGAGTGACTTTATGGAGGATAGGAATGACTTTGTTGGGGAAAGGAGTGACTTTATGGAGGAAAGTAGTGACTTTATAGAGGATAGTAATGACTTCGTGGAAGATCGGAGTGAAAGTGTGACAATATCTGGTTATAAATTAAGGGGTAATAGATACTCAAGACGTGTTATCAGGAGTAAGTCAATAATCCGTTACAAGGATAAAATAAAAAAACTTAGACAGGAAAAAAGAGCCATGGATGAGGCCGAAAAGAAAGAGGGTAAAGACAATTACGCTGTCCCTATTGAAGTCAGGCAGCATAACTTAGGGTCTCACTGGCCTGTGTTTGCGGACAACAGAGGAAGGTGCAAGATGTGCTCCATCAGGAAAATACAGTCCAGACCATTTTCGAAATGTACTTTCTGTGATGTTTTTCTGTGTGTGAATGAAAAGAAAAACTGTTTCAGAGATTTTCATCTCTTTTATTAGATAGTCGATATCCTGAGGACGGTTGAGGGGAACTTAAACGTGCATTTGCTTAATTTATGGATCACTTTTTTCATGTTTTTTTTTTCAATTATAAATAATTTTTGTTTACACATTTCAAAGACTAATAACATGTTTTTTTCTGCAACCTAATAAGTATTTTTGTTAAAGATTTAATTTCTTTAAAAATTAATTTTAAAATATGACTTAATGCAATGTGTGTCATGAAACATTTGAGAAAGAAAATTTGCTCCAACAGAAAAATGTAATAAAGCTTGGTTTTACCAGGCATAAAATAATTCATTCAGTTGCTAAATTGTATGAGAGTTATTTAAGCCTGAAAAGATTCACTTCAATGTTTAAGTTTAGTTTTTTAACCACACATGAACGTTGTCACAGAGGGCAAAACCAGTGTGATTTGTGCTATATTGGTTGGCATAAGTTTGATTTGTGCTAAATTGGTTGGCATAAGTTTGATTTGTGCTATATTGGTTGGCATAAGTTTGATTTGTGCTGTAAATGGTTGGCATAAGTTTGATTTGTGCTTTATTGGTTGGCATAAGTTTGATTTGTGCTGTAAATGGTTGGCATAAGTTTGATTTGTGCTATATTGGTTGGCATAAGTTTGATTCGTACTATAAATGGTTGGCATAAGTTTGATTTGTGCTGTAAATGGTTGGCATAAGTTTGATTGGTGCTATATTGGTTGGCATAAGTTTGATTTGTGCTATATTGGTTGGCATAAGTTTGATTTGTGCTGTAAATGGTTGGCATAAGTTTGATTCGTGCTATAAATGATTGGCATAAGTTTGATTTGTGGTGTTAATGGTTGGCATAAGTTTGATATGTGCTGTGAATGGTTGTCATAAGTTTGATTTGTAGTGTTAATGGTTGGATGATACAAAGCATTATTGTGATTACAAAACTTCATCTATTCATGAAATAGATCATCCTAAGAAAAAAAATGTACACATGTTGTAAATTATGGTTGAATAATACATTACATTAGTGTTATTTGTTTTATAAATGGTTGGCTGTTGCAAACACTTCAGCAATTCATGAAATTGGTATCTCTAAAAGGAACAAGTACAAAGAAGCTTTAAAAAAAACACTAATTTTAATGTTCCGTGCCGTAATTGATTTATCCTTAACCTTTAACTCTGTTTTACAATAACATTACTCATGTATATGGCATCAATAAACTTTACATTCAGCCAGTCAAAACTATTACTATTTGTTCCTTTTATTAAGCACTATTTAAGTGTAAAAAACCAATAGAGAAAGGAATACATCATTTGAATTTGTAACGTAAGGGGTCATTTAAATGGAAGTCTACAAAGAAATGGTGTGTGTATAAAGTAAAACGTGGGGAAAGGGAAGTTGATCATCCAGCAAAAGAACATTTGATCTATTTTGATAAATTGTTTGTTTCTTCTTTTTCCTCATTCTTAATTTTAGCATTGGAAGGGATTCCATCCAAAACAATTAAGTATTATGTGTCAAATTATGTGGTATAATGGCGTTAAAATTAATTGAAACCCTCAATTTTAGTGCTATTACAAAAAGCTGTATTTTTTTTGCCATAACCTTCACCTTTTTCCTCCTTAAAAACTTCTGGAAAACTGAAATTTGTTTCCAATTTGGTTGCATGACCTTGAGCTTCGTTAGATAGTATTTGGGGTGGATAAGAACGATTGCAACCATCAAATTAAAGAGCTCAAGTTAACATCAATGGGGAAGTGCTCAAATAATTCTATCGAGGAAGATAAGAAAGGAAGGGTAACAAAAAAAGAATGTCCCATGTGAGATCTTTTGAGAGGATGAGGCTGAAGGATAAGTTGTATGGGTTAGTATTGTATCAGCCAGATAATGGTATTTTTAGATTTTCAGTAAATAAATTGGCCTGTACTATAAAATTTCTAGTAAAAAAACAAACTTTATTGACAAATTATACAATGGAAATTAAAAAAAAACAACAACCAGATTCATTCTATTCAATTCAGATATATTCCACAAAGTTGATGAACTTAATAAAATGATTCTAAAACTACAACATGCTTTTCATATTAATTTTGCTGCAAGGTGAAGAATAAATCCATAGTGTTCTACTGTATTTAATTAAATTTAGTTTCATACATTTTATAACCATTTCCCTATAATTATAAAATTCCGTATATTATTACTTCAGGATACTGAAAAAAAAAACCGTGTGCAAAGGGGAATAACTCAATTAATATTTTCTGAAAAATAATCCTAGCTATTTTACCTCCCCTGTCACATAACTATTAATATGCGTGTCATGTAATATAAGGATAAACCATACTAACAATTGTCTCCCAGTTGTAATGAGTTTACTACTGCTAGATCAAATTTGTATGAGCAATAAATTAAATAAGTAAAGTTTCCTTTCGAACCTGAAGGTTCATGGGACAAATGAAGTGGTGTTCACGTTTTTATAACAAATTTGAATGGGATTTGAAAGCTATAGATAGCTAATTGCAGAAAATAATACAAAACTGTCCACGTGAAACCTTAAAAGTCCAATACGCATGAATTACATAATTAGATAAGCTATTTGTTCAGTTTAATATTTCACTTAATAACAGCAGTTTCACTGAGTTACAGTAATTTTCGTCTGAAAAATTAAAAATTGATCAGGCCGGAAGTACATATTATTTTTAAAATATCATAATAAAATATGCGGATATTACTATTTATTGGACTTCTAATTTTATTAAAACAACAAGATAATCCAGAAATATTCTAAAATAAATACTGTAATTTTTTTTGTAGTTAGTCTAGTTCTAGATTCAGTACTTGTAAATCTAGTTTATTGTATAGGTACGTAAAATCGGCCGCGACTAGTAAAGTACAAAAAAGTTAAGCCTACCTCGTTGTCAAGGTAGGCTTTTTGATGAGAATTACAGAATGATTTTTTTTATTAAAAATGTATCAATAATAGCTAGAACACTAGTAAACTAAGCTAATTTAGCATATTTTAACTTTCTGTGTAAAGTCATTATTACTGAAAAAAAATTCCAAAGTCAGGTCAGTCTGTGGCAACCTCCAATGAACTTGACAGAAGGAAAAAAAACTTGACCCGTGACCTTCATTAAAACAGAATTTGCTTTTGTTTTTTTTTTAATTTTCAGTATACATGTGCTTAATCTTACCCAATAAGTGATAAAAATTTGAAAATTAATTTTAATTACTGGTGTAAAGTGACATAAACAGCTTAATAAACACGTGTTTTCTTGAGGGGGTGTGGCCCGGGTGTGGCACATCCTGACATCGCATTGTTTGTAACTTTATATTTCTGTGTTTTATGACTATATTTGTTCACAATCAGCATGCTATGCTTTTAATTTTGATAAAGGGTAAGTATACCAAGTTACAAAACCTGAAATCTAACTAATAATTCATACTTTCAGTTTAAAAAATAATGAAAACGATCATCAATGAAGAAAGCGTAAACATTCTATTTTTAGGTGTGACATAAAAAAACAGTCATAAATCTAGCCAAATGATTGGATTCTTGCGCAGCACACATTTTCCCGCGCCTCGTTTTCACTAAGCAAGATTATAATAAAATGGCATTATTGGGGGGTGATCGTTTTCCCACGCACATATCTCATTAACACGCCAAATTATTACCAGTTAATGGTAATGTGTGTAAAATTAATACTTTAAAGTTTACATCTGACATAAGCTGGTTTGCATCTGGAAGCGATATGTAAGAGTTATTTGATATAAAAGACAAGAATTCATAGAGCTACTTTCACTAAGGCGCCGCTTGCGAGACAAACAAAGGAATTAGGCCAAAAGTAGATCCGACAATTCTTAAATAACAGACTTAAATAGAAACGGATAGTTCCGATTTCTTAAATTAACGATGGCTTCGTAATCATTAGTTTTATCGCTCTACCCATTAGTGAAAGCGAAACTGGTCGCCATTTTTGGTAAGCGCATGAGCCGTGAGATGGCTTCAAAACAACAAACCCGGAAGCTGCGAATTCGAACGGCCTATTGTCAAGGCTTTCAATATAGGAATGTTGGGATATTTTTCCTAATTATCATAGAATGATAAAATGTACACAGATTAATCCTATAATATACCCCATTGATAAAAATACCAAATTTATCATTCTAGGCCTAATAGTTTTTTTTATATGAATTTTTAAAGTTATGTATTAAACTTGTTATATATCACTGTAACATCGGATATAATTGTGTGATTGGCTTTAGGCTTGCATACCACTGCTGCTATTTGAGATAAAATTATAAAACTTTGCACATTAGTGCTAGAGAGTGTGGGCAATAGAAATATGAAAGTAAAATCAAAATTTGATGAAGGATAATTAGAACTAATCAGGTCAAATTAAAGTGAGGGGTGCTGTTCTATATAGGTCAATATGCAGACTGAAAGTCTATGTTTTTTTTTTTAATATTAAAATTGAAACTTTGCTAGAGGGTGGGGGCAATAGAAATATAGAAAAAAACTAGATTAAGTATGACTGCATCTAATTAAAAAGTCCTATGAAAGGGTGTTGCACCCTTTTATAGTAATTATAGTGACTGCAACAGACGTATGTCCAGAATGCTACTATAACAGATAGGATAAATTTGGTGATTGATACTGAAGCATGTAATAAGAAGAATGCTGAAAAATAAAACTAGGGATGGTGTGGTAAAGCACTCAACTACTAACATGCAAGTCTTAAGCTCAGATCTCAGACAAGTCTGTCTGTGCAGCGCGCAGCATCCACCTAGCTCAGATGAGTACCTGACACAAGGGAAAGTAAAGATAGCTTGGCAGAGAGCTAACCACACCATAACTTTATGTTCAGTGGTCAAGAAACAGATAAACTCTACTTCAGCTGCTCTATGGATGATGGATTGACAGGTCCCAAAAGGGAAACTACTTTAATATACTAGGGTCTTTTTCAGGCCCTATTGATATTATTATTTTGGTACAACTAATCAATAGAAAAACCTTAAATTCTTGTAAAAGTTTATTAAGTGTTAAGTAAGTTGTACCACATCAGAAGTTACAGCTTCCCTGTCTATCTGCTTATATGAATATATTGGCAATATGCTGTGATTTAAATACGTAATGTTTGTTATTTGTTTTTTGTTACTTTTTATTATTAAAAATTAAATGTAAAAATTGTATCCTAAATTATTATGAATAATAAATATCATGCCTTTTTCGTGTCATTCTAAATTCACTGCCTTATTAATTAGTGCCCCCCCCCCCCATGTCAATTGCTGCGCCTTTTGTTTATTATTTACTATTTACTAGAGTATTTACTAATGTCATAGGCATAATTATCACAAATAATTAATTAAGTTTATCACCAAGCTTCTTTACTTATCATAACCAATAATAGGCCCAGACTTACTTTATCAATCGATACATATATAAAAAATATAGCATTAGTTATACTAAGAAATAGGCCTATAACTTATTTATTATTTATAGTATAAAGTATAATTTAGTATTAACTTAATTTAAATTAAGTATAACTAAAGACTAAGCCTTAAATTCTAAATCTAAGTACTAAGTACTAGATCTAAGTAGGTATGTGTGAAATGCTTGACACTAGTTAATGTAAGCCTAAGCTTCTTGCCAGTCGTTTTTAATAGATAACTTGATCATTGTATTTTATCTAGTTTTAACAGTGCCACCCACAATTAAATTCTTTCCAACTTCGAAAACTACGTCATTTTTGGCATTAGTGCGCGTATTTTATCGATAATAGGTAATGCGGTGCTAAACCGACGCCATGGCGTTGTCAAGGCCGAAGCGCTAGCTCGGGGATTTGACATGTATGATAACTCGTAAACAGAAGTAGTAAGTGCCATAAAACCGTTATTATAATAATATTTGTTTATTTAATGGACACTTACAACTAATGGCACGACACTTATAATGTGTTTAATACATAAACTTATTTAAAATGTGACAGCACCGTACGGGACATGTTCGCGAGATAAACTCATTAGAATCGTGCGATCGATTTCGGCTTTAAGATTGTCATAATGGCGGTAATTTTCTAATTGAAACATATAATACGACTACACTAGAATATCTATATCGAATATTTCTAAAAACTCGATTCCAACAGTGAGATTCGGCATTCTTCGGAAAATGGCGAGATTTTTTAAAAGTCTGCATCAAAAAGTCCGGATGTGGAATACCGAATCGAAACAGCGGAAGTCGGAAAGCCTACTTTCAATAATTAATTATTAATTATAAAGAGCAAGATTTGCTATATATATAAAAAGCAGCCTTTTAAATTAAAATTAAATGGCTTCCCCTGAGTCTCCCATAAGTTTAACGAAATAAAACTTAAACAAGATGGCTGCTATAGTTTAGTTACACTCTATAGAGTCTATAGTAGGCATTCCGACTTCCGCTGTTTCGATTCGGTATTCAACATCCGGACTTTTCGATGCAGTCTTTATAAAAACTCGCCCTTTTCCGAAGAATGCCGAATCTCACTGTTGGAATCGAGTTTTTAGAAATATTCGATATAGATATTCTAGTGTAGTCGTATTATATGTTTCAATTAGAAAATTACCGCCATTATGACAATCTTTAAGCCGAAATCGATCGCACGATTCTAATGAGTTTATCTCGCGAACATGTCCCGTACGGTGCTGTCACATTTTAAATAAGTTTACGTATTAAACCCTTTATAAGTGTCTTGCCATTAGTTGTAAGTGTCCATTAAATAAACAAATATTATTATAATAACGGTTTTATGGCACTTACTACTTCTGCTTACGAGTTATCATACATGTCAAATCCCCGAGCTAGCGCTTCGGCCTTGACAACGCCATGGCGTCGGTTTAGCACCGCATTACCTATTATCGATAAAATACGCGCACTAATGCCAATGACGTAGTTTTCGAAGTTGGAAAGAATTTAAATTGTGGGTGGCACTGTTAAAACTAGATAAAATACGTTGATCACGTTATCTATTAAAACCCGACAGGCAAGAAGCTTAGGCTTACATTAAATAGTGTTAAGCATTTCACACATACCTACTTACTTAGATTTAAGGCTAATATATATAGCCTTTAATATACTATTATACTTTATACTATAAATAAGTTATAGGCCTATTTCTTAGTATAACTAATGCTATATACTATATGTATCGATTGATAAAGTAAGTCTGGGCCTATTATTGGTTATGATAAGTAAAGAAGCTTGGTGATAAACTTATTTAATTATTTGTAATAATTATGCTTATGACATTAGTAAATAATTAACAAAAGGTGCAGCAATTGACATGGGGGGGGGGGTACTAATTAATAAGGCAGTGAATTTAGAATGACATGAAAAAGGCATGATAATTATTATTCATAATAATTTAGGATACAATTTTTACATTTAATAATAAAAAGTAACAAAAAACAAACAACAACAAACAATACGGATTTAAATCACTGCATGTTGCCAATATATATATTCATATAAGCAGATAGACAGGGAAGCTGTAACTTCTGATTTGGTACAAATTAACACTTAGCTTAATAAACTTTTACAAGAATTTAAGGTTTTTCTATTGATTAGTAATTTAGTTGTACCAAAATATCAATAGGGTCTTATAAAGGCCCTAGTATATTAAAGTAGTTTCCCTTTTGGACCTGTCAATCCATCATCCATAAAGCAGCTGAAGTAGAGTTTATCTGTTTCTTGACCCATGCACATGAAGTGATGGTGTGGTTAGCTCTCTGCCAAGCTATCTTTACTTTCCCTTGGGTCAGGTACTCATCTGAGCTTGGTGGATGCTGCACCCTGCACAGACAGACTCGTCTGAGATCTGAGCTTAAGACTTGCATGTTAGTAGTTGAGTGCTTTAACACACCATCCCTAGTTTTATTTTTCAGCATTCTTCTTATTACATGCTTCAGTATCAATAACCAAAATGTATCCTATCTATTATAGTAACATTCTGGACATACGTCCGTTGCAGTCACTATAATTACTATAAAAGGGTGCAACACCCTTTCATAGGACTTTTTAATTATATGCAGTCATACTTAATATAATTTTTTTCTATATTTCTATTGCCCCCACTCTCTAGCAAAGTTTCAATTTTAATATTAAAAAAAAAACATAGACTTTCAGTCTGCATATTGACCTATATAGAACAGCACCCCTCACTTTAATTTGACTTGATTAGTTCTAATTATCCTTCATCAAATTTTGATTTTACTTTCATATTTCTATTGCCCACACTCTCTAGCACTAATGTGCAAAGTTTTATAATTATATCTCGAATAGCAGCAGTGGTATGCAAGCCTAAAGCCAATCACACAATTAAATCCGATGTTACAGTGATATATAACAGGTTTAATACATAACTTTAAAAATTCATATAAAAAAACTATTAGGCCTAGAATGATAAATTTGGTATTTTTATCAATGGGGTATATTATAGGATTAATCTGTGTACATTTTATCATTCTATGGTAATTAGGAAAAATATCCCAACATTCCTATCTATAGTATAGTGACTATATAGTATATACTATTACTATAGAGTCCTTTCATATGACGTCACGTCCGTTCGTGATACCTACGCCCGCCACCACAGTGGTGTACACCAGACGTAAACACAATCAGCTGTTCACCAGCGCTGGACGTGTTCACCAGCGCTGGACGCGTTCACTGTATGAAAAGAACCGCACCCGCGGAAAAGGAAAAATACGTTAAAAAACTTGAACTCTTAGGAATTGAAGATCCTTATACAGTTATTGACAGTCTCGTGGATAATATAAATATGTGGCCAAAATTTCTAAATAAAAATACTGTTAGTAATACTGTTTGCGTTTAGAGTTTAAGTAGACGAATCTGATCAAATGCAGTTCTCGATACTTTGTTTCAGGTAAGGACAGTAAAATAATAAACTTCATTTTAATTATAAAAGATAACTATTAATAAAAGACAAAGTCAAAAGTAATAATAAGAAGAATAAGATCTAATAGTAGGCCTAATAATAGTGTTTTAATATCTAGTATCTAGATCTAGAATCTAGCTCTAAACATGGCGTAAACAAAATTCGGACCACAGATCTAGATTCTGGATTTAGGGTGACTGACTCCGCTGGGTAGACATAGAATCTAGAATCTACTTCTTTACTTAAATTTAATTACAAAATTTAGATCTACATTCGATTCAAAATACACCCATAATAAATCAAAAGTAGTCATAATAGGCCTAATAAAGCATTATGATTTAATTGTCTCTAAGATCTAAAATCTCGCTCTATAATCTAATGATTTTTTTAGCAAACGAAATTTTCTGAAATTGAAATAGATTGTATGACTAGACTTAGATCTAGAATCTGCTACTTAAATTAAATTGTAAAAACTTTATACAAGCATGTAGTTGATATTACTGTAGTAGAAGGCTTTAATAAATTACTAAGGCCTACCTACTTTGTTGTCTTTTTACAGCAATATGTATCTGATACTGGACTGAGTTTAATTAAATTCAAATTCATATATAGTAATTGGTCTACTAAGTTTTTGTAGCCTAGTAGTACAATCTAGATCATACCAGCCAACAACAAATAACCACATTATTATTATTTGGTTAATGATTAGGCTAATTTTTTAAAAATCCACTGTTTATAAAAGAAACAAATCAAACTAGAAACATTATAAGTGAGATGGTTTAGAATAATAACAATGGACCCAGTCTACAATTGATACGATTGCAGGTCTACATAGGGCCTACAGTCTAGTAGTTTATAGTAGTCACCTAGTGTGTAGCTAGTATACTAGTGTGTAGCTGTCCAGAGTTAAGATTCTTAATGCCTTAATGCTTTCCCCTGATAAGCCATGTGTGCTATAAATGACATAACATGACATCGAGGTGAGAAATGTTGAGGGGAGAGCAGTGGGACTTTCCCCTTTGTTCTCCCTGCTGGGCCCTGAGGGTCAAAATTATATAAGAAATACTATCTCTGTGGGGCTGGGTATCACGGAGGTGAGACATTTTCAGGGGAGGGCAGGGCAGACTCCTCTTTGGTTTTATTGTGGGCTAGATTCAGGTGGGGGCAGCCAGCATGAGGGTTGAACATCAGTATTAATGTCTGATCACTTCCCTGCTGGATTATAAGGGTCTTAAATTGTATAACATGCTACCCAGATTGGTTATTACCCATGGATTATATTAGTCGTTGAAGTGTGGGTTTTGTAGAAGTTAAGTGGTCTCACGTTTGCTACAGTAGATAACCTATAATATATTACTGCATTTGATCAGATTCGTCTACTTAAACTCTAAGCGCAAACGGTATTACTAACAGTATTTTTATTTAGAAATTTCGGCCACATATTTATATTATCCACGAAACTGTCAATAACTGTATAAGGATCTTCAATTCCTAAGAGTTCAAGTTTTTAAACATATTTTTCCTTTTCTGCGGGCGCGATTCTTTACATACGGTGAACACGTCCAGCGCTGGTGAACACGTCCAGCGCTGGTGAACAGCTGATTGTGTTTACGTCTGATGTACACCACTGTGGCGGCGGGCGTAGGTATCACGTGATTTAGGTCACGTGTTTGCAAGGACTCTATAGTAAATGAGCATGGTTGCATCTGATGAAAACATCACTAGTCTTCATTTATTACTAAAAAGTTTTTTTTCAATTGTTTAAAAACAGGTACATAGATTTCTAAATGAAACAAGGAAACATTTTTGTATTTTTCAAAACATAAATACTCCTTAAAATGTGAAATGATTATTATTAAAATTTAAGGAGTCGCCTGTTTTTAACATTACTTGTCGCGGGCAATTTTACGTACCTAAAACGATAGATTACCAAAATTTGCTATAGGAATGTTTGATGATATTGAAAATAAAACTTTTTATGTAAGTTGACTATGCCTAGGCCTATATAGTTTACTTGTATGGTAATGTAAATTTATTTGTCTTTTTATTTACTAACTAGCGTACCTGTGCCCGCGCGTTGCCACGGGGATAGAAGGAGGGTTTCATCCATACGTTGCCAAGTTACCAATCCTATATTCTAAGACGCGTAACCTTGTTTTCTAAAAGTGAGTTATTTAAATGTAAACAATGCCTGCGCTTGGATTATAAATACCGGGACACTGGTTTACCTACACTACCGCGTGAAAACTTATGTGTACATAAATTACTCACCGAAATAATCAGGTAGAACACACTTCGGTTACCACCCATGTGTCAGGGACGTAGGGTGGCGCTCTCAGGAGCACCTCCCATCGATTACACTACCGCATAGGCGCCACGTACGGCCCCTGGCTCCTTAAAACTAACAGGCGCCATCGTGCCAAATAGCATCATGTTAATAATGATGTAGATTTCATCATTCGCTAAAGTGACACAAATGAACAGGATTTTTTTCTTTAACATGTAAAAAAAGTATTTGACGTGTTTTAAACATCAGTGTGACTGATGCAATATGCTAGCGTTACTAATGGTCTATTATTAGATGCTCGATCTCAATTTCTGACTGGATTGTCTAATAATAGATGCTTATTGCATCATTCGCAAAGTGACGAAACTCTACAGTAGGCTCCTCATATTCAAAAAGTTATCTTTTCATCTTTGGCAAGGTGACGAAAATCTACAGAAGGATTTCCTCGCGTTACAAAGTTATTTTTAGAAGCCTGTTGTAGTTTTACCGCTGAATATAGTAGTACCCCTTACTCGCTATGCAGGAAGCTCGATTAACGGATGCCAAGTGCCAACATAGTCGCTCTAAAACTCTGGGCGCCAAACCGTGTATTGACGAAAGTTTTACCCTATATGGCGCCGCCCATAAGAAACATTAGTTTTCTTTTTCGCAGAAATATTCTCGGGAGTATTCTCATATACTCCCTAAAGTTTCATGGCACTCGGATGAACCGCATCCGAGTTTTATTTTTTATATACCGTGTATAGAGAAAAAAATCAAAATAGACTTTTATTTTTATATATTGTATATAGAGAAAAAACAAATCGTGCCCTGCCTGGGCGCCGCCCCTGCGAATTTGAATTTTTTTTCCCGCAGAAACCTCCCCCAGGAATATTCTCAACAACTTCCCGAAGTTTCACTGCGATGTGATAAGAGGTGTGGTAATGCATAAAAGACACACACACAGACACACACACACACATACATTGCTTTTTATATATATAGATTAATAAATTTTATTTTTTTCTCCAGTCTTAAACTTATCAATACATCCAGACCTGCACATAATGGATAAAGAAGGAAGCACAACATTGCCTTACAATGATATTGTGATTAAACTTGAGGTCTGTGATGATACTGAACTAGATGTCCCACCTGAAGATACAACCTCTGAAACTGTTGAAAAAAATATTGCATTATCAACATTGGCTGACAAGAAAGCAAATAATAAATTTGGATTTTCAAACAGTGAGAACATCGAAACTGGAGTTGTAGCGGAAAATTCAACAACCGTCAATGCCAGTCAAGATTCATTACCATTGCGATCAATTGGCAAAAACCCAACACCGTATGTTTTAAAAGTTAAGCTCACTCCTTCAGTCACATCGAGCATAAATGCACATTTTCAAGACATAAAAACAGAGATGTTCAGTGATCTATCAGAGCTCACCTCAATGCATACAAATACCATTGACGGTTTGTCTATAGGGCAGCATGATAAATCAACAGATCATTCAGCTTTAGGAGATACACAACTCTCAGAGTTGAACAAAGAAGGAAATGCAACTTTATTAAGTGAAATTTTGATTAAACGTGAGATATTTGAGGACATTAAGCCTGAAGTTTTAACTGAATTCTCAAGTAATGAAGAGGCAAAACAAAGTGTATCACCAACATCTGAAGATAAAAAACCATTTGATTTAATTGAAAATCAAAACAGTGAAGACCCTCGAGCTATAGATTCAACATCAAAACAACTTAGCTTTTCCAATAAACAATCAGTAAATCAGGTAAATACAAATTATATAATAGAAAAGCCATATGAGTGTGATTTGTGCTTTAAAAGATTTCCTGGAGCTGGTAATTTGTACCAGCATAAAAAAATTCACACTGGAGAGAAACCACATGAGTGTGATATATGTCTCAAAACGTTTAGTTTCAGTAATACTTTAGCCAGACATAAAAGAACCCATACAGGAGAAAAACCATACAAATGTGAATTATGCCCTAAAACGTTTGCTCGCAGTGGTGGCTTATCTGCACATAGAACCAGTCACTCAGGAGAAAAACCATACAAGTGTGAAATATGCCATAAGAGCTTTGCTGTTAGCAGTGGGTTAGCGTACCATAGAGTTGTTCATACAGGAGAGAGACCTTATGAGTGTGAAGTGTGTCACAAAAGGTTTCCGGCTAGACGTAATTTATATTCTCATCATAGAGTTCATCTAGGAGAGAGGCCATTTGAGTGTGGAGTATGTCTAAAAAAATTTGCAACCAAAGGTAGCTTAGCAGAGCACGCAGATATCCACACAGGACGTAAACAAGAATGTGGTGTATGCCACAAAAAGTTTTCTTCTAAGACTTGCTTAAGCAGACATAGTAAACTTCATACAGGGGAGAATCTTCATGAGTGTGATGTATGTAACAAGCTATTTACCCGATTGAGTGGCTTATTATATCACAAAACAACTCACTTTAATGAAAAACCGCATGAATGTGATGTTTGTTTTAGAAAGTTTTCTCGACTGAGTGGTTTAATATGTCATAAAACTACTCATTCAGGTGAGAAACCACATAAATGTGATGTGTGTCATAAATCATTTGTTGGTAGCAGTGGTTTAGAATATCATAAAACTACTCACACAGGAGAGAAACGATATGAGTGTGATGTGTGTCACAAAAAGTTCCCTGCTAAAGTTAATCTAACTTCCCACAAAAAAATCCACTTGAAAGATAAACCATATGAGTGTGGGGTTTGTCATAAGAAGTTTACTTACAAAAGTAGCTTAGATTCTCATGCAAATATTCACGCTGGACTTAAATATGAATGTGATGTGTGTCTTAAACAGCTGTCTTCCATGGGCTGCTTAAGGAAACACAGAAAAACTCACTTAGGAGTTAAACTGCATGAGTGTGACTTGTGTCTTAAGAAATTTTCTCGCAGTGCTCATTTAACACGCCATAAATTAACTCACTTATGATGTCAAGCACTCATTAAATAGTATCAGCAAACACATAAATACAGAAAAATCATATAACTGATTACTTACTTATAATAGGCTTATGCTTTTGACCTGTTGTCAGTTATTTCTACTTTTAAAAAAATGAATAAAATGAAAAACAGTTGTGTGGCAAACAGATTTTTCACTTTCAAGTTACAAAAATTGAAGCCATCTTGTCAGTATTCTAACTCAAGAGAGAGGCCATTAAAATTGTTAACTTGATCAATGTCAGCCTAATGTTGTCAAATTTAATTTCCAATGTTAAAAATGTATGTATTGTAAATAAGTGTCTACAAGTAGTTGATTTAGTTGTAAATCATTGATGTATGAATGTATATTTATCCAGAAGACAGTTGATTGTTTACCCAAAGACCAATACAAGCTGAAATGCAACATTTGTCAAATAAATGTCTCGTTTGTCCAAATAAATGTCTCATTTGTATGTGAATTAGAGAGAGTTGAAATGTCATTGGTTTATTCAAATCATCTCAGGTTTACTTAATGAATGCTTAAAAATAAAGATCGATTAAAACCATTTTTATAGTTAATTTTAAAAAGCTGCCCATTAAAGAGAATGATATTAGAACCCTTGATTTTAGATCACTATTAAGGTTTAACAATATGAAACAAAGTAGGCCTATGTCATTGTACTTGATCAATAACTTTGTAGAAGGCAACTATTGCAATCTCAGTTCTCAGCACCTTGTTAACAATGTTAACCTCACCTATTGGAACCAATTTCTCTGAATAAATACAACAGAGCGAATAACCAATTTTCAAGAATACATTAACCAGTAACATTAAATGAAATCCAAAGCTTTGACTTCATCAAGCAATTTGTCTAAATATATATTTAGATAATTACTAAATTAGCAGAGGATTCCTTACTTATATTCATAAGTAACCAAGCAACTTAATAGTGCATTAACTTAAAGGAGAGGCCTGAGTGTGTCAGTGTCCAAAAAAAAAGTCAAAACATTGAAAAGCATACAAAGAAATAACACTACACTTGTAGGTAAGCATTGTTGTTTATTTAACATCTAAGCCATACACTGTTCTGTTTCATACAACAAAGATAAAAGAAATAATCACAAACATATTTCCAATTTTACCATTAGTTCTGCTGCTTATAGCATTTCAACCAACAAATGGACTGCTATTTTAAGTTTTCCATCCTGCATTTTATGAACACTTACTGGTATGCCTATGGTAAATAAATGGCTCACGATGACCCCTTTCTTTGTGCCACAAGATTGACCATTGCGTATTCATTTGATTCGTAATCATTCTTCCCTTTACCAATCCATTAGTGACAAATCCACCAGCAGCTTATTAGACACATTAGTGGCGTCACTAGGTCGAGTGCCACCTGGTATGGTAGTTTACTAAGGTAAGGGTGCCACCCCTAACTCCAACAACTACATATGATGAATTATTATTATTATTAAATGCACTTTGTGTTTCGCCCATACATTTTAATGATTTTATGGTGTCACCCTGTGCCTAAGCCTAATCTTGTGTATAACTAATAGGCTACTAAACCAACAGGATACGGCAAGCTTTCTCATTAAAATGAACTAAAAACCTAGTTTTGGTGTCACCCCTAGGCAGTGGCGTCGCTTAGTTGGGTGTCACCCAGTGCGTCACCCCCCCCCCCCAAGAAAAAAGTATATATATATATATATATATATATATATATATATATATATATATATATATATATATATATATTTATGTGTGTGTTGCGTGTGTGTGTTTGTGTCGGCCTACATAGGTGATTAATTAATCACTAATAGATCTGACAAAAAGGCTCTTTTCTTCTGTATTTTTTGCTATTTTTTTACTTTGGTGTCACCCCTCCTAAATGGTGTCACCCGGTGCGGTCCGCACCCCCCGCCCTCGCTACGCCTCTGCCCCTAGGATGCCGGTTACTGGTTAGTTAGTAACAATGCTAATTCATAGGGTTGCCAGATAACATTTCCGAAAATACTGGACACCTTTCCATCCTTCCCTTTTCACACTCAGGTATGCCGCAAAGCAGAAGAAGGGGGGTAACAGAGTATTATTCATATACTTGTCCAGTATTTATATTTATTTTATCCTGGACAGTCTGCTCAAATACTTGGCTGTCCAGTTCAAAACTGGACACCTGGCAACCCTAGTAATTCATTGTTCCTATGCTACGGAACACAGCAGTGTTTGCAAGCAAGATTTGCTGCCATCTGTAAGTTAGAGTGGTTTCCCCTGTAAATTTGACAAAAAAAAAATTAAACAAGATGGCTGCTAAAGTAAATGAGCTTGGCGGCATCTGATGAAAACATCGCGTCTTTATTTATTACTAAAAAGTTTTAATAAGATTGTTTAAAAACAGGTAGATCTAGATCTACATTAATGAAACTTTGAAACATTTTTGTAACTTTCAAAACATAAATCCTTCTAAAAATGTGAAATAATTAGTATTAATTTAATAATTAGTAAAATTAGACTAGAAATCTAGATCTAGTTTTATTTAGGCTAGCCTCCCCTAGGCCCTTCTAAAATTTTAAATTTAATGAGTCACTTTTTAATTTTTTTTTCACATTACTAGAACTAGAATCTAGATCTAGACTCTAGATCTACTTAGTAGATCTAGTTCTTAGTACTTACTAGACTAGTCTCTGCCGATTTTACGTAATTTACTAATTAGTAAAACAATTAGATTAGGCCTACTGATTACTCAAATTGTTTGAATTACTGTAAAGTGTAAATAGTTATGTGTAATACTGTGTAATGTGTAATGATACTGTAATGATCACTCTGTGTACCATGTAAATTTACTAGATTCTAGATCTAAATCTACTCTACATTTAAAATCTAGGCCCTAAGTATATTTTTAGTATCTCATCTGTATTCAAAATTGAGTGTGAGACTATTCCACTCACTTCAGCATCTTCTCTCATCCTTACAGCTACCGTGCCCAGACTTCTACTTCTATCTAGATATTGATCTAGGCCTTTACCTTTATAATATTACATTAATACATTAATTGATTTAATACAGTAGTAGATCGATGCAATTGACTCAATGGACATGACAGAGTTGATGAGAATCCCTCCATCATTAATACATTATTGTTGTAAAAAACATGTAAAGCGACTGTAAAAATAATAAAAAGTAAAAACTGAAGTCTGAAAATAACTAAGATTTAGCCTAATAACATAGCTCTACAATTACCTGTTTTTTCTTGTCATCTAAATGGTCGCTATTTAGGCCTATGTGTTGTCTTAATGGGACAGGGATTTACACGATAAATACTTAAACAGTAGATTTAAATAGGCTATTAAAACAGATTTAAAAAAAATATTTTATGCTAACTTAAAGACTAGAACTCTTTGCTAGTTATACTATATACTATAAACCCTCAACCCCTGACGACCCGCCCGAAGCGCAACTGCGTTTTGCATCTTTGCCGACCAGATAGCACTTGGGGGAAAATCTTTTTCAGAGTAGTCACTTTGTAAGGCTACATTTAAAGTTTATCCATTTTTGTTTAGGGCCTATAATTTCTTTGATAAAAATGTAAACTATTCAATTGTTTTCAACTTTATTTAAAAAAATTTCTTAGCTACCGAAAATACTAAAAACATCAATTACATCCAATCTTTAGTAAAGTCTAACATAAACCAAACAGATTTTCATAACCATATGTATTTTAATAACATGTTACATGATTTTTAAAGATATTTAATGGCCCTTTGTACAATTTTGAGATTATTCTCAATTGTGTCCATTACAGTTAAAATATCTAGATCTCATAAAAAGCTTGAGTTTTATTCTTCTTAAATCATAGCTTCCAATATTGATATGTAGATTGTAAATCTAGTTACTGTTACAGATTTAAAAAAAATTGCAATATGCTCCTCATTGATATTAGGTATTTATGTTAAAATTATTTTATAATAATAATTAATTAATCTTAAGTTTAAAGCTTGTGTCAATATTCATAGCAACTTTAAAATTAAAAAAAAAGTACCATTAATTTATTTTGATGTATGTTAAGCCCTGCCATCTCTTAAGAGATTAGTGATTCTCCTTAACCCAAAAAAAGCCCACCATTTTTATCTTAAATTATCTACTATTTTATTTTCACATAAAACATAAAATATATTGTACCTTTTTAAGGGTTTTAGTTTTACTCTGAGATATATAGGCCTAACATTTTAAAATTCATATTGTTGTGTTCTTACATTCAATATGTTAGGCTAAAAAAGTTCTTACCACATTGTACAATTTAAGGTTTGTATTTACAGGAAGTATTACTATATTTGTGTCTACTAGACCTAAACAAGATTTACCTTAGCTTTTTTTGTGGCAAATGTTTTAAATTTTTTGTTTTTCATCAGTTATGAATTCATCGATCTAGAGCTGAAGAGAATGAATACAAAAAGAAACTTGACAGCAACACAGAGTGCCTTGTCATCTGAGGTTGATACTAACCTGGATAAAATGGCATTAAATAATGACAGACCACAGAACATTCCCAGCACTTTTATCAGACCGTCATCAATGATATCTTCGTCAGTTAAAAGTTTTCATCAAATTAAAACAGAGATATTCAGTGATTTAAACGAGCTCAAGAGTGTTTTAAAAACTCACCATCCACCGTCAGTAAAACATGAATGTTTGAAATGTCATCAATTATTTTCTTCCTGGGATTCTTTGTACAAACATAAGAAAATCCATTCAAGAGTAAAACCTCACTCAGGACTGAAACCACATGAGTGTGATGTTTGTCACAAAAAATTTCGCACTCGGTGTTATTTAGCCAGTCATAGAAACATTCATTCAGGAGAGAAGCCGTATCAGTGTGATACATGTCACAAAAGGCTTGGTAATACAAGTCAGGTAGCATATCATAAAAAACTTCATGCAGGAGTGAAACCACATGAATGTGATGTGTGTCACAAAAAATTTATTGAAAAAAGCCAATTAGTAACTCATAAAAGGATTCACACGGGAAAGAAACCATGTGAATGTGATGTGTGTCACAAAAAATTTATTGAATATCGCCAATTAGTAAATCATAAAAGGATTCACTCAGGAGAGGAACCACTAGCGTGTGATGTGTGTCATAGGGTGTTTCGTCAAAAGAGTGGATTAATAGTACATAAAAAAACTCATACAAAAAAGAAACTACATGAGTGTAGTGTGTGTCATAAAATGTTTGTAAGTAAAAGAAATTTAATAGAACATACAGATACTCATACAGGACATGGATATCAATGTGATTTGTGTTATAAAATTCTTTCTAGTAAGCGCAGTTTAAACATACATAGAACCAAAATTCATTCAGAACATTATTCTGAAAAGACACCAAATAATTGTGATGTGTGTCCGAAAAAAGTTGCTCTTAAAAGTAGGTTAGTGAAGCATAAGGAAATGTATTGTGATAAACCCCATAAATGTGAATTTTGTCACAAAACGTTTTATACTTTGATACAGTTAACATTCCACAGTAGAACTCACACAGTAAAGAAGCCACATGAATGTAATGTGTGTCACAGAAAATTTCGTTTTCTCCTTCAATTAACTGATCATTATAAAACTCATTCACAAGTGAAAAAACACGAGTGTCAAGTTTGTAATGAAATATTTTCAACTAGAAAGCTTTTAAGCAATCATCGTCAAACCCACCTAGAAGTTAAACGTTATGAGTGTGATGTTTGTAATGAAATATTTTCAACTAGAAATCGTTTAATCAAACATAGCCAAACCCACCCAGAGTGTGATGTGTGTCAGGAAAAGTTTCAATTTCAGTGGTATTTAACTGAACATCTTAAAACCCATTCAGATGAGAAACCATTTCAGTGTGATGTAGATCACAAAAAATTTGCTGCTTAAAAGAACTTGTCACGTCATGTCGTAATTCACACCGGGCCATTATAAAACATGAAAGTGTTGTGTTTGGAAAAACTGTATTTCTCATGTTGAAAAAACTTTAGCTTGTTAACTCAACCTTTCTCTTTATCACATCATTAATTTACCCACTCCGTCATTTCAATCAATGTTAACTAATGTTCTGATGTATATATGTTTAAAAAGTATTTAGAGTGAAGAGAAATTCATGATCTGGTTTCATGCACACAAAACATAGTGTGATATAAACCATCTGTAGTCAAGTAGCAGCATGGAGAAGCAGGCTGCTGTAAAGATGTGGGCCAAGCAAAAGGGAAAAGTAACACTTGGTGGAAATGTAGGGGTAAACCTACCCAAGCAAAGATAGGGCTTGTAAGTCTATGGTCTCGAAATCTACTAGCTGCATAGTACGAGAAATTGTGACTTATTTAAAAGCCCTGTTGCCAAGTTACAAAAAAATATTTCACAAAGACGTTGTGCTCCAGCTCCTATTTTAAAAATATATTTTACATTTTTATAAGGGATATTTATGCCTATGTGCACACAAAGTATTATATCTGTAAAATTGTTCTTTTTAAAGAAAGTAGTTTTGAACTTAGTTAATTGCCCCCTTTATTGCCTTAAGAAATCATAGACATGTTTAAGTCTTATAAAATGTCATTTCTATTTGTACATTAATACTATGATTAGTTTTTTTGAATATTGAGATTTAATACTCAATAGAGTATTTTAATTTTTGGATATACTTGTTGTAAGCATGTCGTGACAGAACTTTCTAGGCAATGTGAGCTTTGCAGTTTATATAAAATTTGTTTTTCCATGTCTTCCTGCAGATTATGTTTTTATTTTCTTTTCTTCGTCTACCTCCATATGTGTTCTATGGGAATGCTTATTATATGAAAAAATGGGTTGTTTGTTTCTTGAATGTATGGCCATGTCATTGATACGTTCTTTAGACTTTATTATGTATTTTTGGAAACTTTAAAAAATAATAATAATATAAACTCGTACTAGTTATGCCATGTGTACTTATATTTTCAGTGATAAAAAATGGTAACCAAGTTGTTTTTGGCTCTTTGAAATTTTTTTTGTTTAGTTATCGAAGATTTTTAAAAATCAAATAGTTCGAGTTTTGAAATTAAAAAAAAACATATTTTTAGTTTTTTTTTTAAGTAAAACAAGTTAAAACACGTTATTTGTGTGAGTGCTATAAGTCTGTTTTGAAACATATGTCTGTTTTAGTATATGTCTGCCATAATACTCGCTATTAGTAAGTCGGTCTAAGGAATATGAAGCATGAAAGGTTTGTATGTGTAATAGTTTCTCGCGTTATGTTTATTTTTATGTATTTTTGTATTTATATTTTTAGTTTTAAAAGCATTTACTTTTTATACTATGTCATTCTTTAGTATGTATTTAAAATAAAATAATTAAGAGAAGTAATTGCTTTTTAATTTGTTTAGTGCAAGTCTATTAAAAGGTGCTAAAGAGCACACGTATTTGACTAAAAAAAGGGAAATAAGTAATTGAAGTGGTTTGAACGTTTGCCTATCTTTCACACTACAACTCATGAATATATTTTTTTTCTTTTACGCAACAGGGTGTGTTAGCTACTGTACAACATCACAACTGTAGTAGATCTGTTTTTTTTTTTTTTTTTTTTTTTTTTTTACAAAACCACTATCAAGGTGCCAGTGGCGGAACTATAAAAGGCTTAGTAGTTAAGGCGCTAGTTTGTACACACTTCCACAAACACGCCCGGTTTACGCTGATGGGGAAAGAAACACCCCTCGGCGACGGCCTTGGTGTCAGAGGCGTCACTGGGCTCTTGAGACACGGTCACCGGCGGAGACCCCAAATGCAGCGAGACTGATGATTCAAGTAGTACACCTATCCCCCTATATAGCGGCCTCTCGCGCGATGGCCTTTGATTTATTATCAAAAGAATTTTTCCGACAACAGCGTGTGTTTCATTGTAGAAGAGAGAGGACTCGGGATGGTGTCTATAGAATAAAGATAGTCCAACCGCGGCTACAGTCTTCTTTTTACAAAACAACTTTCAAGTAAAAAATGCGAGAAAATTATTTTTTAACTATAAAAAATTGATTATGGTCGCCTGTGCGCCCCTAAACGGGCCTGCCCCCCCCCCCCCACATTGCGGGGTCTGGCGGCACTGTTGTTCCGCCCCTGATAGTTTTCTTTTAGTTGAACGTCATTTCTAAAAATTTGGTTAATAATGCACTCTTGGTTGATTTGGGAAATTGTGGCCTAATCCCCGGTATCATCTTAAAGTTGAACCAGAGTTTCTTTCAGGCATCTGAGCGGAGGGGGGGGGGGGAGAGTTGGGAACTGCCCACCCCTATTAGTAAGACTTCATCTCCTCCATTAACCGTCAGGTTTGTAAAGCTGTTAGGCGAGGTTGAATGTATAGCGGACTATGCAGGAATAATAATGTAATCAAACAACAAGCAAGTCTCTGAATCTACAGCTATGAGTTTATTATACATAAACACATATAAAAGCCTACAATCAATAAACAAATATTGAAAGTTGTAGGTTGGCTATGGTAAGTTTAACCGTAAGATGTAAAATTATTTACAGTACAACTAATAAAGCGAATGGTGGATTGTAGTGTAAAAACAGACGATGAGTGGATGCAAACATGTTTCAAAAACTTAATACGTCACCATGTCGTATGAAGATTATTACCCTATGCACAGACCTAGTGTTTACATTAAAATATCTAATTTAATTTCTGCTGTAAATCATGCTGGATGTACTAATCATATAGCCCCCATTCCGCTCGAAAGGTTGAAACTAGCGGATAGTTGTGCCCAGGCACCATGCAAAAAGTTGGGCCGAGGCACCGTGTAGATAGTTGTGCCCAGGCACCATGCAGATAGTTGTGCCCAGGCACCGTGTAGATAGTTGGGCCGGGGCACCGCGCAGATAGTTGGGCCCATGTAGATAGTTGGGCCGGGGCACCATGCAGATAGTTGGGCCCAGGCACCATGCAGATAGTTGGGCCCAGGCACCATGCAGATAGTTGGGCCCAGGCACCATGCAGATAGTTGGGCCCAGGCACCATGCAGATAGTTGGGCCGGGGAACCATGCAGATAGTTGGGCCGGGGAACCATGCAGATAGTTGGGCCGGGGCACCATGCAGATAGTTGGGCCCAGGCACCATGCAGATAGTTGGGCCCAGGCACCATGCAGATAGTTGGGCCGGGGAACCATGCAGATAGTTGGGCCGGGGCACCATGCAGATAGTTGGGCCCAGGCACCATGCAGATAGTTGGGCCCAGGCACCATGCAGATAGTTGGGCCGGGGAACCATGCAGATAGTTGGGCCGGGGCACCATGCAGATAGTTGGGCCCAGGCACCATGCAGATAGTTGGGCCCAGGCACCATGCAGATAGTTGGGCCGGGGAACCATGCAGATAGTTGGGCCGGGGCACCATGCAGATAGTTGGGCCCAGGCACCATGCAGATAGTTGGGCCCAGGCACCATGCAGATAGTTGGGCCCAGGCACCGTGCAGATAGTTGGGCCCAGGCACCATGCAGATAGTTGGGCCCAGGCACCATGCAGATAGTTGGGCCCAGGCACCATGCAGATAGTTGGGCCCAGGCACCATGCAGATAGTTGGGCCCAGGCACGGTGCAGATAGTTGTGCCGGGGCACCGTGCAGATAGTTGGGCCGGGGCACCGTGCAGATAGTTGGGCCCAGACACCATGCAGATAGTTTGGCCCAGGCACCATGCAGATAGTTGGGCCGGGGCACCATGCAGATAGTTGGGCCGGGGCACCATGCAGATAGTTAGGCCCAGGCACCATGCAGATAGTTGGGCCCAGGCACCATGCAGATAGTTGGGCCCAGGCACCATGCAGATTGTTTGGCCCAGACACCATGCAGATAGTTGGGCCCAGGCACCGTGCAGATAGTTGAGCCGAGACACCGTGCAGATAGTTAGGCCCATGCACGCACCGTGCGGCTAGTGTTGTTTGTATTTCTCATGGAAGTACAAGACGAAGTATAGATCTATATTATTATTCTTTTGCATTAGTATTGCAATTTTTTTTTTTATAAGTACATACATACATCCCGGTGATAGTTTAGAGAGATAACGTTTAGATCAGAGGCGTAGCGATGGGAGGGGCGGGGGGGGGGGGTACATATGTCCCCGGGCGCCGACCTTAGGGGGCGCCAAAATGGGTGCAAATTGAAAGTTTGAGGGGGGATGCGCAAATCGAAAGTTTGAGGGGGGGGGGGGGGTGTGCAAGTTGAAAAGTTGCTCCTGAGGGAGGGCGCCAATCGAAAATGTGTCCCCGGGCGCCGGGAAGGGTCGCTACGCCTCTGGTTTAGATATTAGACACAGAAATTTAATTTATAAAATGTTTTGTTACGAAGTGTAGGGTGGCGCCGATCAATAGCGAAACTCGGCAACCCAATACGGCATGAAGCCAATCTCCTTTATAATACATTCGTTGTTGTTCTAGTGTGTGTTTAATTAAACACATTGTGTTTCTACTCTTTGTACCTTTGTACACCGGACACCCAGCGTGCAATATCAACAGCAGTGGAATGGCGCTCCACGATGGGCAGCTATCGACTGTATTGAGAACAAGCGTTCTATGTTACTTTTATTGTGGTATCAATATGCATTTATGCTTGTATTGGCAGTTTTAGTTTTACATGTTAGCGAAAAAATAGAATGCAAAAATTAGTTTTTTAAGGTTCTAACATAATACTATGCATTATTTTAATGTGGGAATAGGATAAAAAACTTATTTTCTTTACGATTTTCTTTTTGTGTGGACATACTGCGTTTGCTGTGTATATGGACCAGAGGCATATACAGGTTTTTGGGTTAGGGGGACGGTGAGTCGAGAAAAAGGCGCCATTTATATATATATATATATATATATATATATATATATATATATATATATATATATATATATATATATATATATATATATATTAATATACAATATACTAGCTGTTTGACATTGAATCGCTAATGTGAAAAATACTTTTAAACATGACTCTATAGAGTACAAAAGAACAAAACACCACTTTGACCGACAACGCAATTTATTACACAAAACAAAGTACAACACATAATATACACACCTCACAACAAAAAACAAGAAACCCAAAACAATCTATTTTGCAGACTTTGTAAAAAAAAACATTTTGACATAACGGAGTATTAATTAAGACAAGCGAATTGCATTATCTATATATATAATTCTCCTCTTCGAGCCGTTAGAAAACAAGCTGCAAACGCTCTCCTTACCTCCCCACCCCTACATGGTTTTAGTGAGCTGTGTTCACTCTAAATGTTTACAAGCAGAGCCAACGATTTTAAACGTAGGGGGGGGGAGGGGGGGGGGGGAAGGAAGGGGGGGGGGGGGGGTTATGGTCCTTAACGAGCTACTTATAGTGTTTTAAAGAAATATTTTCAGTGTCAGCGTTGGTACTGTCGAATTCACAAATTATGAATTATTGAAAATTAGAAACAACTAAATAGCGGCGTATGTTATGCCGCGGGCCGGCTCGTGGGAAATAATCACTCTCTTAATATAGAAATGTGTTGGTCTACACATCTATATATATAATTCTCTTCTGGGAGACGTTAGAAAACAAGCTGCAAAACGTGCCTTGCAGTCCCCTTTCTTCCTCTCTATCACTACCACCCCCCCCCCCCCCCCCCCCCACACATGGTCTGGTGAGCGATGGTTCACTCTAAATGTTTACAATCCGGGTTTATTGACGGCTATTAGGGGCAGATAATTTAGTTTGAAATGATTTTAAACTTGGAGCTTAGAGGAGGTAACTAAGAGGAGGCTGTTTTCACGGGGGGGGGGGGGGGGGGGGTTATAGGGTAGGGGTTGGGGTTGGGGGAAAGGGGGGGGGGTAAAGTTTTATAGCAAATATTTTCAGTGGCAGCATTGGTACTGTCGAATTCACAAATTATGAATTACTGAAAAGTAAAAAATAAAACAACTAAATAGCGGCGTATGATATGCCCCGGGTCGGCTCGTTTTATTGCAATTGTCAAACTCAACCAGATCAAAAATTACTTTACTATTTGATTTATCATTGTAAAACTATTGGTTTTAACAAAACATGTTGTCTACAAACAGAGTTAAATAATATTTTAATCATAAATGCTAAAACATCACAGGTTAAAGACAATTTGTGAAAGCGTAATTGGTATATAAGAGCGCTTTTCAATTTCGATATACTAAATCTAATAGGTGCATTATGGTAAATTCAGAATAACAAATCACAGTGTATTAAACTTAAATAATTATTTGTCTTGCAATTCAAATATTTGCATTTTTTAATTAGCTACTGCTTTTTATGTTCTTTAAAAATTATATTTTAACATAATAATTAGATACAGGTTAGATCACTGCATTGTTCACATGCCGCTTTTTACTGGTAATTGTAAAATCAAAATTCGCATAGTTTTACCTGTTTCAGGCGCGGGTAAGTAAGCCAATGAGTAGGCTATAAATCTACTTGCGACGAGTTATTACAAATATGTTATTTAGGGCACATAACAAGACAATTTTTTTATTTGTACTATCGGTAATGTGTTTGCTGTTGTCATTTTGTGTGTGTGTTTGTGTGGGTGTGTGTTGAGGAACTTGGCAATTTTATTTAATTATTCCCCAAAAAAGGCGCCACTATCCTTAAAATAGTCCTATGGGGAGCTGCCGCTCTCCTGCGCCCCCCCCCCCCCCCGTCTGTGTACGCTACTGATACGGACGTATAAAGCATCTCGGCGTAGCTACTATGTTACGCATCTTAGTGTAGACACACTCGTGTGCACCATAGAGTAACCTCACTTTAAACAATGGGTTTGTTATAGGCACATTTCTTCGAGGTAGGAAAGGGGGCGTACATCTTCTTCTTCTTCTTCGTTCTTAATTTTTAGTGTTGGGAGGGATCGAGCCTTATCTGCCAGAGGGTTTGAACTCGAGACTTTTTTTTTCGAATTTATCAACCATGAGCTTTGCGACTCGACCATGCTTCCATCACAATTAAGGATTACGTGTCAACTGATTATGCGCCATTGAGGCCATTGACTCTGATTTCAGCCTGCTTTTCTTTTTGGATTTGCTTCCATAGCCTTTGTCCAACCAAGAACAAACTACAAGGCAGCAGTTGTTTGATTTTGGAGTTGTCTCTCCGAGAAGAGTGGCTGTCCCCAGCTAACGAGCCTCATCTGTCCGAGGGTTCGAACTCGAGACTTTTCGGTTTAGCAACCATGAGCTTTACCGACTCGACCACGCCGACCCCAAGGGGGGCGTACATTTTTCGGGGTGGGCACTTATATTTCCAAGTTGACTAGGCCTAGGCCTATATAGTTTACTTGTATGGTAATGTAAATTTATTTGTCTTTTTATTTACTAACTAGCGTACCCGTGCCCGCGCGTTGCTGCGGGGATAGAAGGAGGGTTTCATCCATACGTTGCCAAGTTACCAATCCTATATTCTAAGACGCGTAACCTTGTTTTCTAAAAGTGAGTTATTTAAATGTAAACAATGCCTGCGCTTGGATTATAAATACCGGGACACGGGTTTACCTACACTACCGCGTGAAAACCTTATCTATATATATAAAGCAAAGTGGTCGGGTGCCCGATAGGGCACTTCCCGGCGCCGCAGGCGCGTCAAATTTGGCACGAAGGTGCCTTATGGCGATAGAACACGAGGGCCGGTGACGGTTTGGCAAAAAGTCTACGGAGAGGGGGTCAAAACTGACCTCGACTGACCGGCGCCTTATATGGGCTATATTACGAAAAAAAAAATTCCTCCGACGACCCCCCTTGAAATTTTGTGAGGTGGTAGGAGAACACCTTGGGGTGTCACAAAAAACTCGGCATATCTGGGAAAACTTCGTAAAGGGGTCAAAACTGACCAGTTGTATTTCCCTATATAATCTTTGTATTTTATGGGAAAAACAGAGGGTCATTTCAACGCAGACTTTAGGGTACTTAAACTCAGTATATCTGACTAATTTTTTGCATACTCTTAGGTGAATGGCTTGACCTTTAGGGAAAACTGTCGGTTACACTCAAAGCCCTCGACGAGGGCTAAAAAGTGACCGCGAGTGAAATTCTCTTTATATGAGCTCTATTACGAAAAAAAAATTCTTCCGACGACCCCCCTTGAAATTTTGTGAGGTGGTAGGAGAACACCTTGGGGTGTCACAAAAAACTCGGCATATCTGGGAAAACTTCGTAAAGGGGTCAAAACTGACCAGTTGTATTTCCCTATATAATCTTTGTATTTTATGGGGAAAACAGAGGGTCATTTCAACGCAGACTTTAGGGTACTTAAACTCAGTATATCTGACTAATTTTTTGCTTACTCTTAGGTGAATGGCTTGACCTTTAGGGAAAACTGTCGGTTACACTCAAAGCCCTCGACGAGGGCTAAAAAGTGACCGCGAGTGAAATTCTCTTTATATGAGCTCTATTACGAATAAAAAATTCTTCCGACGACCCCCCTTGAAATTTTGTGAGGTGGTAGGAGAACACCTTGGGGTGTCACAAAAAACTCGGCATATCTGGGAAAACTTCGTAAAGGGGTCAAAACTGACCAGTTGTATTTCCCTATATAATCTTTGTATTTTATGGGAAAAACAGAGGGTCATTTCAACGCAGACTTTAGGATACTTAAGCTCAGTATATCTGGCTAATTTTTTGCATGCTCCTAGGTCAATGGCTTGACCTTTAGGGAAAACTGTCGGTTACACTCAAAGCCCTCGACGAGGGCTAAAAAGTGACCGCGAGTGAAATTCTCTTTATATGAGCTCTATTACGAAAAAAAAATTCCTCCGACGACCCCCCTTGATATTTTGTGAGGTGGTAGGAGAACGCCTTGGGGTGTCACAAAAAACTCGCCATGTCCGGGAAAAATCGGGAAATGGGTCAAAACTGACCAGTCGTATTTCCCTATATAATCTTTGTATTTTATGGGGAAAACAGAGGGTCATTTCAAAACGGATTTTATGGCACTTACCCTCTTTACATCTGGCTCAGTTTTGGCATGCTTATAGGTAAATGGCTTGACCTTTAGGGAAAACTGTCGGTTACACTCAAAGCCCTCGACGAGGGCTAAAAAGTGACCGCGAGTAAAATTCTCTTTATATGAGCTCTATTACGAAAAAAAAATTCCTCCGACGACCCCCCTTGAAATTTTGTAAGGTGGTAGGAGAACACCTTGGGGTGTCACAAAAAACTCGGCATATCTGGGAAAACTTCGTAAAGGGGTCAAAACTGACCAGTTGTATTTCCCTATATAATCTTTGTATTTTATGGGAAAAACAGAGGGTCATTTCAACGCAGACTTTAGGATACTTAAGCTCAGTATATCTGGCTAATTTTTTGCATGCTCCTAGGTCAATGGCTTGACCTTTAGGGAAAACTGTCGGTTACACGCAAAGCCCTAGAAGAGGGCTAAAAAGTGACAGCAAGTGAAATTCTCTTTATATGAGCTCTATTACGAAAAAAAAATTCCTCCGACGACCCCCCTTGAAATTTTGTGAGGTGGTAGGAGAACACGTTGGGGTGTCACAAAAAACTCGGCATATCTGGGAAAACTTCGTAAAGGGGTCAAAACTGACCAGTTGTATTTCCCTATATAATCTTTGTATTTTATGGGAAAAACAGAGGGTCATTTCAACGCAGACTTTAGGGTACTTAAACTCAGTATATCTGACTAATTTTTTGCATACTCTTAGGTGAATGGCTTGACCTTTAGGGAAAACTGTCGGTTACACTCAAAGCCCTCGACGAGGGCTAAAAAGTGACCGCGAGTGAAATTCTCTTTATATGAGCTCTATTACGAATAAAAAATTCTTCCGACGACCCCCCTTGAAATTTTGTGAGGTGGTAGGAGAACACCTTGGGGTGTCACAAAAAACTCGGCATATCTGGGAAAACTTCGTAAAGGGGTCAAAACTGACCAGTTGTATTTCCCTATATAATCTTTGTATTTTATGGGAAAAACAGAGGGTCATTTCAACGCAGACTTTAGGGTACTTAAGCTCTTTATATCTGGCTAATTTTTTGCACGCTCCTAGGTCAATGGCTTGACCTTTAGGGAAAACTTTCGGTTACACTCAAAGCCCTCGACGAGGGCTAAAAAGTGACCGCGAGTGAAATTCTCTTTATATGAGCTCTATTACGAAAAAAAATTCCTCCGACGACCCCCCTTGATATTTTGTGAGGTGGTAGAAGAACACCTAGGGGTGTCACAAAAAACTCGGCATATCTGGGAAAACTTCGTAAAGCGGTCAAAACTGACCAGTTGTATTTCCCTATATAATCTTTGTATTTTATGGCAAAAACCGGGAAAATTTAACACCATTTTTTAGGTTACTTAACGTCTGTACATCATGCTAAGTTTTTGCATACACTACTATAGATGACTAGGCCGTATGGAACAACTGTTTGTCAGACTCAAAGCCCTCGACGATGATCTTGAGTGAAATTCTCCTTATATGAGATATATATATATATATAAATAAATTGACGAACGATCCCCTTAATATTATGTGACATCGTAGACCGACCCTAGAGGCTAACAAAAAAACTTTATTCCCGTCGTAAACAGCCATTATAGTTGTTAAATATGTTCATATACCGTAATTTCTTATATAAGCATAGCAACTGTTTGTAAAAAAAAACAAAGACATACGTCATACGTTCAGTTTTCAAGGGAGGTAACGTTTTTTAAATTATTATTTTTCAAAAAATTGTATACTATTTTAAACAGAAACAGAAAATGACGAAGTATAGCATTTGTTTTAGTACAAAATAAAGTTGTTAATTCAGTTCCGTATCCTATTTAAATAAATAAATAAATTTCAAAAGAAAATGTAATATAAACTATGAGATATACTGTTTATGGAACCTGTGTAGTTCTAATTCCATTTTAGTTATAGATATCGTACTTTCCAATGTTTCTCTGAGAACGGAATTTAAATGACAACTGTTTAAATAAGCACTGCACACCCAATCCATCGCTAAAATAAGTATTCAAAATCAAATTCTCAAATGTTTTTTAAAAACCTAAGCGAAGCTAGGCAGTATGCCTAGTGTGTACATAAATTACCGAAATATAATCAGGTAGAACACACTTCGGTTACCACCCATGTGTCAGGGACGTAGAGTGGCGCTCTCAGGAGCACCTCCCATCGATTACACTACCGCATAGGCGCCACGTACGACCCCTGGCTCCTTAAAACTAACAGGCGCCATCGTGCCAAATAGCATCATGTTAATAATGATGTAGATTTCATCATTCGCTAAAGTGACACAAATGAACAGGATTTTTTTCTTTAACATGTAAAAAAAGTATTTGACATGTTTTAAACATCAGTGTGACTGATGCAATATGCTTGCGTTACTAATGGTCTATTATTAGATGCTCGATCTCAATTTCTGACTGGATTGTCTAATAATAGATGCTTATTGCATCATTCGCAAAGTGACGAAACTCTACAGTAAGCTCCTCATATTCAAAAATTTATCTTTTCCTCTTTGGCAAGGTGACGAAACTCTACAGAAGGATTTCCTCGTGTTACAAAGTTATTTTTAGAAGCCTGTTATAGTTTTACCGCTGAATATAGTAGTACCCCTTACTCGCTATGCAGGACGCTCGATTAACGGATGCCAAGTGCCAACATAGTCGCTCTAAAACTCTGGGCGCCAAACCGTGTATTGACGAAAGTTGTACCCTATATGGCGCCGCCCATAAGAAACATTAGTTTTCTTTTTCGCAGAAATATTCTCGGGAGTATTCTCATATACTCCCTAAAGTTTCATGGCACTCGGATGAACCGCATCCGAGTTTTATTTTTTATATACCGTGTATAGAGAAAAAAATCAAAATAGACTTTTATTTTTATATACTGTATATAGAAAAAAAACAAATCGCACCCTGCCGGGGCGCCGCCCCTGCGAATTTGAATTTTTTTTTTCGAAGAAACCTCCCCAGGAATATTCTCAACAACTTCCCGAAGTTTCACGGCGATGTGATAAGAGGTGTGGTAATGCATAAAAGACACAGACACACACACACATACATTGCTTTTTATCTATGTAGATTATTCAGATTAATAAATTTTATTTTTTTCTCCAGTCTTAAACTCATCAATACATCCAGACCTGCACATAATGGATAAAGAAGGAAGCACAACATTGCCTTACAAAGATATTGTTATTAAACTTGAGGTCTGTGATGATACTGAACTAGATGTCCCACCTAAAGATACGACCTCTGAAACTGTTGAAAAAAATATTGCATTACCAACATTGGCTGACAAGAAAGCAAATAATAAATTTGGATCTCCAAACAGTGAGAACATCAAAACTGGAGTTGTAGCGGAAAATTCAACAACTGTCAATGCCAGTCAAGATTTATTACCATTGCGATCAACTGGCAAAAACCCAACACCGTACGTTTTAAAAGTTAAGCTCACTCCTTCAGTCACATCGAGCATAAATGCACATTTTCAAGACATAAAAACAGAGATGTTTAGTGATCTATCAGAGCTCACCTCAATGCACACAAATAGCATTGACGGTTTGTCTATAGGGCAGCATGATAAATCAACAGATCATTCAGCTTTAAGAGATACACAACTCTCAGAGTTGAATAAAGAAGGAAATGCAACTTTATTAAGTGAAATTTTGATTAAACGTGAGATATTTGAGGACATTAAGCCTGAAGTTTTAACTGAATTCTCAAGTAATGAAGAGGCAAAACAAAGTGTATCACCAACATCTGAAGATAAAAAACCATTTGATTTAATTGAAAATCAAAACAGTGAAGACCCTCGAGCTATAGATTCAACAGCAAAACAACTTAGCTTTTCCAACAAAAAATCAGTAGATCAGGTAAATACAAATTATGTAATAGAAAAGCCTTATGAGTGTGATTTGTGCTTTAAAAGATTTCCTGGAGCTGGTAATTTGTACCAGCATAAAAAAATTCACACTGGAGAGAAACCACATGAGTGTGATATATGTCTCAAAACGTTTAGTTTCAGTAATACTTTAGCCAGACATAAAAGAACCCATACAGGAGAAAAACCATACAAATGTGAATTATGCCCTAAAACGTTTGCTCGCAGTGGTGGCTTATCTGCACATAGAACCAGTCACTCAGGAGAAAAACCATACAAGTGTGAAATATGTCATAAGAGCTTTGCTGTTAGCAGTGGGTTAGCATACCATAGAGTTGTCCATACAGGAGAGAGACCTTATGAGTGTGAAGTGTGTCACAAAAGGTTTCCGGCTAGACGTAATTTATATTCTCATCATAGAGTTCATCTAGGAGAGAGGCCATTTGAGTGTGGAGTATGTCTAAAAAAATTTGCAACCAAAGGTAGCTTAGCAGAGCACGCAGATATCCACACAGGACGTAAACAAGAGTGTAGTGTATGCCACAAAAAGTTTTCCTCTAAGACTTGTTTAAGCAGACATAGTAAACTTCATACAGGGGAGAATCTTCATGAGTGTGATGTATGTAACAAGCTATTTACCCGATTGAGTGGCTTATTATATCACAAAACAATTCACTTTAATGAAAAACCGCATGAATGTGATGTTTGTTTTAGAAAGTTTTCTCGACTGAGTGGTTTAATATGTCATAAAACTACTCATTCAGGTGAGAAACCACATAAATGTGATGTGTGTCATAAATCATTTGTTGGTAGCAGTGGTTTAGAATATCATAAAACTACTCACACAGGAGAAAAACGATATGAGTGTGATGTGTGTCACAAAAAGTTCCCTGCTAAAGTTAATCTAACTTCCCACAAAAAAATCCACTTGAAAGATAAACCATATGAGTGTGGGATTTGTCATAAAAAGTTTACTTACAAAAGTAGCTTAGATTCTCATACAAATATTCACGCTGGACTTAAATATGAATGTGATGTGTGTCTTAAACAGCTGTCTTCCATGGGCTGCTTAAGGAAACACAGAAAAACTCACTTAGGAGTTAAACTGCATGAGTGTGACTTGTGTCTTAAGAAATTTTCTCGCAGTGCTCATTTAACACGGCATAAATTAACTCACTGATGATGGCAAGGAGAGTTTAACTTTATCCAAAAACGCTCATTAAAAGTATCCGCAAACACAAAAATGCAGAAAAAGCATATATATCTGTTTACTTTCTTACCTATGCTTTTGTCAGTTATTACTACTTTTAAAAAAATGAAGAAAAAAAAAAGAAAAACAATTGTGAATATGTGGCAAAGAGATTTTTCATTTTCAGGTTACAAAAATGGAAGCCATTATGTTAGTTTTCTAACTCAAGAGAGAGGCCATTTAAATTGTTAACTTGATCAATGTCAACCTAATGCTGTCAATTTTAATTTCCAATGTTAAAAATGTATGTATTGTAAATAATGTAAATAAGTGACTACAAGTAGTTTATTTAGATGTAAATCATTGATGTATGAATGTATATTTATCCAGAAGAGAATTGATTGTTTACCCAAAGACCAATACAAGCTGAAATGCAACATTTGTCCAAATAAATATCTTGTTTGTATGTGAATTAAAGAGAGTTGAAATGTTATTGGTTTATTCAAATTATCTTAGGTTTACTTAATGCTTAAAAATAAAGAGCAATTAAAACCATTTTTATAGTTAATTTTAAAAAGTTGCCCATTAAAAAGAATGATATTAGAACCCTTGATTTTAGATCACTATTAACTTTTAAGGTTTAACAATATAAACAATATGTCATTGTACTTGATAAATATCTTTGCAGAAGGTAACTATTGCAATCTCAGTTCTCAGCACCTGGTTAACAAGGTTAACCACACCTATTGGAACCAATTTCTCTGAATAAATACAACAGAGCGAATAACCAATTTCCAAGAATACATTAACCAGTAACATTAAATGAAATCCAAAGCTTTGACTTCATCAAGCAATTTGTCTAAATATATATTTAGATAATTACTAGATTAGCAGAGGATTCCTCACTTATAATCATAAGTAACCAAGCAACTTGATAGTGCATTAACCTAAAGGAGAGGCGTGAGTGTGTCAGTGTCCAAAAAAAAGTCAAAACATTGAAAAGCATAAAAAGAAATAACACTACACTTGTAAGTAAGCATTGTTGTTTATTCTACAACTAAGCCATACAATACACTGTTCTGTTTTCATACAACAAAGATAAAAGAAATAATCACAAACATATTTCCAATTTTACCATTAGTTTTGCTGCTTATAGCGTTTCAACTTTCAACCAACAAATGGACTGCCATTTCAAGTTTCCCACCCTGCATTTTATGAACACCCAGTGGCGTAGGCAGGGGGGGGGTGTTAAGGGGAATCATAACCCCCCCCCCATAGACCTCTTGGTATATATATATATATATATATATATATATATATATATATATATATATATATATATATATATATATATATATATAAAGTATGAGGGGGGATGCAAATTGAAAGTTTGAGGGGAGGGGGTGCAAATCAAAAGTTTGTCCCCGGGTAAAAATTGGACCCCCCCCCTTGAGACGATCCTGGCTACGCCACTGTGAACACCTATTGGTATGCCTATGGTCAGTGGCGTAGCGAGGTCGGGTGTCACCCGGTGCGGCACTTAATGGTGTCACCCCTCCAGAGGCGTAGCGACCCTTCCAGGGAACAAACTTTCAAATTTTCGATTTGCATCCCCCCCCTCAAACTTTCGATTTGCAACCCCCCTCCCTCAAGTTTTCGATTTGCACCCCCCCCCCCCCTCAACCTTACGATGTGCACCCCCCTCAAGTTTTTCTCTATATATTTTGCTATCTTTTGCCTTGGTGTCACCCCCCTAAATGGTGTCACCCGGTGCTGTCCGCACCCCCGCCCCCCCCCCCCCCTCGCTACGCCCCTGCCTATGGTAAATGTCTCACAATGACACCTTTTTTTGTACCACAAGATTGACCATTGTGTATTCATTTGATTCATAATGGCTATGTCTTCCCTTTACCAATCCATTAGTGACAAATCCACCAGCAGCTTATTAGACACATTAGTGGCGTCACTAGGTCGAGTGCCACCTGGTATGGTAGTTTACTAAGGTAAGGGTGCCACCCCTAACTCCAACAACTAGATCTACATATGATGAATTATTATTATTAAATGCACTTTGTGTTTCGCCCATACATTTTAATGATTTTCGCCCATACATTTTAATGATTTTATGGTGTCACCCTGTGCCTAAGCCTAATGATGTGTATAACTAATAAGCTACTAAACCAACAGTATACGGCAAGCTTTCTCATTAAAATGAACTAAAAACTTCGTTTTGGTGTCACCCCTAGGATGCAGGTTACTGGTTAGTTAGTAACAAAGCTAATTCATTGTTTCTATGCAGTTTGCAATCAAGATTTGCTGCCATCTGTAAGTTAGAGTGGTTTCCCCTGTAAATTTGACCAAACAAAAAAAATTAAACAAGATGGCTGCTAAAGTAAATGAGCTTGGCTGCATCTGATGAAAACATCGCTAGTCTTTATTTATTACTAAAAAGTTTTAATAAGATTGTTTAAAAACAGGTAGATCTACATTAATGAAACTTTGAAACATTTTTGTAACTTTCAAAACATAAATCCTTCTAAAAATGTGAAATAATTAGTATTAATTTAATAATGAATGGACACCAGCGAGAAAAGTTAAAGTCTCAAACAAAGGACAAAGGTATTTGTCATTTGAGAGGTGTATAAATTCATTTAAAAATCATGCACAGCGTAGTTACAATTAATATGGTTATAAAATCCTGCCTGTCTGGTTTTTTTTCGGACTTTACTAAAGATTGGATGTATTTGTCAAATACTATTTGTCACTATTTGATGTTTATAATATTGGTAATCCCTTAGTTTAGCGTCGGTTATTATTCCGGAATCGGTTATTATTCCGGAATCGTATAGCAGTAAAAAACAGTAAAACAATGCCAAAGTCTGTCACACACTTCTGGAATTCACCGGAAGTACTGTAATCAATACATTTATTTTTGTAATCATTTTTACATTTTGTAATAATTTTTACTATTTTTGTAATCTAGATTTTTTTACTTGGTCTAGCAGCTAGATATCTAGCTAGATCTAGATCTAATTAATTAATGGTCGCAAATCTGCTGCAAGCCAAAAACATTAAATTATTACATTTGACTTCATTATTTATATTTGTATTAATATATGTTTTTTTTTTATTTTTAGATCTACTAATTTAAATCTACTATTATATTTATTCTTGTTTTCTTTAGTCGATTAAACTTAAAAAATTAAAACATTAATTTACTACAATCGACTTTCAATTTATTTATATCTCAATGGTCAAATAAACCATGGTTTACCGTAACTCTAGTTACCGAAACTCAACAAACATTACCCGATAATTTCCGACGCTAAACTAAGGGATTACCATAATATTTTCGGTAACTAGGGCCTAAATAAAAATTAAAAAACAAGTTAATTAAAAAAGTCTAGTGACATTTATGTGCAATTTCCTTATGTTATCTAAAAATAGCTCTGACGTATAATGCTGGGGTGCGTTCAAGCTAGAAGAACGATCGGTTTGTAGGTGTTTATGTAATTTTAAAATTTGTGCCCGAACGAGAGGATATTTTTGAAAACTTTCTTCGGCAATATTGTTCTAAATTATGGCAGGAATCGATTGGTACATGTTTCAAGTCGCTAAGTGGTCTGGTTGCATTTTTTCGAGGTTTTTTGGCTTTTCCGGGAAATACATGAAAGAAACCCGGAATTTTTATGGCCTATGCTCATCCTCGTAACTTGCTTAACATAATTGCTTTTAGAACTAGTCATCGATATTGCTTCGTTGAGGAGGAGATACGACTTAAAGCTGCGGACACACATCCATCCATCCATCCATTCATACATACATCCAGAAATGACGGGTTAATAAACGCAATTCTCCAGAATGGAAATTGCGCTAAAAAGCAAAAACAATTTGGTTTTCACGTGTAATGGCGACATAAACAATGGCATCCTGCTATTGGATAGGCCGCCATAGATTTTATTGTACACATTGTAAGCTAAAAATAGAAAACTAGGTCATGGGGTTTGAAATTTGCATTGTTATTTAAAAACTTGATCTGCAAAGTTTTGTAAACAAATAGTTATCGATCACTAAGTTACTGTACAGCCAATCAATATTTGTCTTACGAAAGTGAAACATCCGGTTATAACTTAGGCTTGATGAAAATAAATAGAAATGTAGCCTTAATCTCAACAAATTATTTTCAAGTTCTCTGGATTTGCAACTTTTATATTTTATAATACTAGTTTTAGGCTAGCCTTCCCTAGGCCTAGACCCTTCTCTTGCCTCCAAAAATTTAATGAGTCACTTTTTAATTTTTTTTTCACATTACTAGATCTAGATCTAGACTCTAGATCTACTTAGTAGATCTAGTTCTTAGTACTTACTAGACTTGTCTCTGCCAATTTTACGTAATTAGTAAAACAATTAGATTAGCCTACCGATTACTCAAATTGTTTGAAATTACTATAAATAGTTACGTGTAATACTGTGTAATGATACTGTAATGATCACTCTGTGTACCATGTAAATTTACTAGATTCTAGATCTAAATCTACTCTACATTTAAAATCTAGGCCCTAAGTATATTTTTAGTATCTCATCTGTATTCACTCACTTCAGCATCTTCTCTCATCCTTACAGCTACCGTACCCAGACTTCTATCTAGATATTGATCTAGGCCTTTACCTTTATAATATTACATTATTACAATTTTACTTGATTTAATACAGTAGTAGATCGATGCAATTGACTCAATGGACATGACAGAGTTGATGAGAATTCCTCTATCTTTAATACATTATTGTTGTAAAAAACATGTAAAGCGACCGTAAAAATAATAAAAAGTAAAAACTTAAGTATGAAAATAACTAAGATTTAGCCTAATAACATAGCTCTACAATTACCTGTTTTTTCTTGTCATCTAAATGTTTGCTGTTTAGGCCTATGTGTTGTCTTAATGGGACAGGGATTTACACGATAAATACTTAAACAGTAGATTTAAATAGGCTATTAAAACAGATTTAAAAAAAAAAATGTTATGCTAACTTAAAGACTAGAACTCTTTGCTAGTTATACTATTTACTATAAGCCCTCAACCCCTGACGACCCGCCTGAAGCGCAACTGCGTTTTGCATCTTTGCCGACCAGATAGCACTTAGGGGGAAAATCTTTTTTCAGAGTAGTCATTTTGTAAGGCTACATTTAAAGTTTATCCATTTTTGTTTAGGGCCTATAATTTCTTTGATAAAAATGTAAACAATTCAATTGTTTTTGGCTTATTTTAAAAACTTTTCTGAGCTACCAAAAATACTAAAAACATCAATTACATCCAATCTTAAGTAAAGTCTAACATAAACCAAACAGATTTTCATAACCATATGTATTTTAATAACATCGTACATGATTTTTAAAGATATTTAATGGCCCTTTAGTACAATTTTGAGATTATTCTCAATTGTAAATCTAGATCTGATAAAAAGCTTGCGTTTATTCTTCTCAAATCATAGCTTCCAATATTGATATGTAGATTGTAAATCTAGTTACTGTTACAGATTTAAAAAAAAATTGAAATATGCTCCTTATTGATATTAGGTGTTTATGTTAAAATTATTTTATAATAATAATTAATTAATCTTAAGTTTAAAGCTTGTGTCAATATTCATAGCAACTTTAAAATTAAAAATTAAGTACCATTAATTTATTTTGATGTATGTTTAGCCCAGCCATCTCTTAAGAGATTAGTGATTCTCCTTAACCCAAAAAGCCCATTATTTTTATCTTAAATTATCTACTACTATTGTATTGGCACATAAAACATAAAATATATTGTACCATTTTAAGGGTTTTAGTTTTACTCTGAGATATATAGGCCTAACATTTTAAAATTCATATTGTTGTGTTCTTACATTCAATATTTTAGGCTAAAAAAGTTCTTACAACATTGTACAATTTAAGGTTTGTATTTACAGGAAGTATTACTATATTTGTGTCTACTGGGCCTAAACAAGATTCACATTAGCTTTTTTTGTGGAAAATTTATAAATTTTTTGTTTTTCATCAGTTATGAATTCATCAATCTAGAGCTGAAGAGAATGAATACAAAAAGAAACTTGACAGCAACACAGAGTGAAATGATTATTAAACATGAGGTGTGTGAGGACATTGAGCCGATTGTCGTACCTGAAGTTAGAACTGTGGATGAGGCTGCACAAAATATTCCGTTACCTACATTATCAGGTGAAAAGCCATTCGATTTAGTCAAATGTGAAAATAATAAACACACAAAAACTGCCTTGTCATCAGAGTTTGATACTAACCTGGATAAAATGGCATTAAATAATGATAGACCACAGGACATTCCCAGCACTTTTATCAGACCGTCATCAATGACATCTTCGTCAATTAAAAGTTTTCATCAAATTAAAACAGAGATATTCAGTGATTTAAACGAGCTCAAGAGTGTTTTAAAAACTCACCACCCTCCGTCAGTTAAACATGAATGTTTGAAATGTCATCAATTGTTTTCTTCCTGGGATTCTTTGTACAAACATAAAAAAATCCATTCAAGAGTAAAACCTCACTCAGGACTGAAACCACATGAGTGTGATGTTTGTCACAAAAAATTTCGCACTCGGTGTTATTTAGCCAGTCATAGAAACATTCATTCAGGAGAGAAGCCGTATCAGTGTGATACATGTCACAAAAGGCTTGGTAATACAAGTCAGGTAGCATATCATAAAAAACTTCATGCAGGAGTGAAACCACATGAATGTGATGTGTGTCACAAAAAATTTAGCTATCAGTGTTATTTAGCCAGTCATAGAAACATTCATTCAGGAGAGAAGCCGTATCAGTGTGCTACATGTCACAAAAGGCTTTGTAATAGAAGTCAGGTAGCATATCATAAAAAACTTCATGCAGGAGTGAAACCACATGAATGTGATGTGTGTCACAAAAAATTTATTGAAAATCGTCAATTAGTATCTCATAAAAGGGTTCACACGGGAGAGAAACCATATGAATGTGATGTGTGTCACAAAACATTTCGCTATCAGTTGTATTTAGACAGTCATAGAAACATTCATTCAGGAGAGAAGCCGTATCAGTGTGATACATGTCACAAAAGGCTTTGTAATAGAAGTCAGGTAGCGTATCATAAAAAACTTCATGCTGGAGTGAAACCACATGAATGTGATGTGTGTCACAAAAAATTTATTGAAAATAGCCAATTAGTAACTCATAAAAGGGTTCACACGGGAGAGAAACCACATGAATGTGATGTGTGTCACAAAAAATTTAATGAAAATCGCCAATTAGTAAATCATAAAAGGATTCACTCAGGAGAGGAACCACAGGCGTGTGATGTGTGTCATAGTGTGTTTTGTCAAAAGAGTGGATTAAGAGTGCAGAAAAAAACTCATACAAAAAAGAAACTACATGAGTGTAGTGTGTGTCATAAAATGTTGGCAAGTAAAAGAAGTTTAAAAGAACATACAGATGCTCATACAGGACATGGATATCAATGTGATTTGTGTTATCAAATTCTTTCTAGTAAGCGTATTTTAAACATACATAGAACCAAAATTCATCCAGAACATTATTCTGAAAAGAAACCAAATAATTGTGATGTGTGTCCGAAAAAAGTTACTCGTAAAACTAGGTTAGTGAAGCATAAGGAAATTTATTGTGATAAACCCCATAAATGTGAATTGTGTCACAAAACGTTTTATACTTTGATACAGTTAACATACCACAGTAGAACTCACACAGTAAAGAAGCCACATGAATGTAATGTGTGTCACAGAAAATTTCGTTTTCTCCTTCAATTAACTGATCATTATAAAACTCATTCACAAGTGAAAAAACACGAGTGTCAAGTTTGTAATGAAATATTTTCAACTAGAAAGCTTTTAAGCAATCATCGTCAAACCCACCTAGAAGTTAAACGTTATGAGTGTGATGTTTGTAATGAAATATTTTCAACTAGAAATCGTTTAATCAAACATAGCCAAACCCACCCAGAGTGTGATGTGTGTCAGAAAAAGTTTCAATTTCAGTGGTATTTAACTGAACATCTTAAAACCCATTCAGATGAGAAACCATTTGAGTGTGATGTAGATCACAAAAAATTTGCTGCTTAAAAGAAATTGTCACGTCATGTTGTAATTCACACCGGGCTGTTATAAAACATGAATGTGTTGTGTTTGGAAAAACTGTATTTCTCATGTTGAAAAAACTTTAGCTTGTTAACTCAACCTTTCTCTTTATCACATCACGAATATACCCACTCCGTCATTTCAATCAATGTTAACTAATGTTCTGATGTATATATGTTTCAAAAGTATTTAGAGTGAAGAGAAATTCATGAACTGGTTTCACGCACACAAAACATAGTGTGATATAAACCATCTGTAGTCCAGTCGCAGCATGGAGAAGCAGGCTGCTGTAAAGATGTGGGCCAAGCAAAAGGAAAAGGTAACTCTTGGTGGAAATGTAGGGGTAAACCTACCCAAGTAAAGATAGGGCTTGTAAGTCTATGGTCTCGAAATCTACTAGCTGCATAGTACGAGAAATTGTGACTTATTTACAAGCCCTATTGCCAAATTACAAAAAAAAAAAAATATTTCACCAAGGTGTTGTGCTCCAGCTCCTATTTTAAAAATATATTTTACATTTTTTATAAGGGATATTTATGCCTATGTGCACACAAAGTATTATATCAGTCAAATTGTTCTTTTTAAAGAAAGTAGTTTTGAACTTAGTTGACCCCCTTAACTGCATTAAGAAATCATAGACATGTTAAAGTCTTATAAAATGTCATTTCTATTTGTACGTTAATACTATGATTCGTTTTTTTTAATATTGAGATTTAATACTCAACAGAGTATTTTTGTTCTTGGATATACTTGTTGTAAGCATGTCGTGACAGAACTTTCTAGGCAATGTGAGCTTTGCGTGTTATATAAAATTTGTTTTTTTTCCATGTCTTCCTGCAGAATGTTTTTTTTTTCTTTTCTTCGTCTACCTCCATATTTGTTCTATGGGAATGCTTATATGAAATGATGGGTTGTTTGTTTCTTGAATGTATGGCCATGTCATTGATACGTTCTTTAGACTTTATTATGTATTTTTGGAAACTTTAAAAAATAATAATATAAACTCGTACTAGTTATGCCATGTGTACTTATATTTTCAGTGATAAAAAATGGTAACCAAGTTGTTTTTGGCTCTTTGAAATTTTTTTTTGTTTAGTTATCGAAAATGTTTAAACATCAAATAGTTCGAGTTTTGAAATAAAAAAACAACATTTTTTTAGTTTTTTTTTAAGTAAAACAAGTTAAAACACGTTATTTGTGTGAGTGCTATTAGTCTGTTTTGAAACATATGTCTGTTTTAGTATATGTCTGCCATAATACTTTCTATTAGTAAGTCGGTGAAAGGAATATGAAGCATGAAAGGTTTGTATGTGTAATAGTTTCTCGCGTTATGTTTATTTTTATGTATTTTTATATTTTTAGTTTTAAAAGCATTTACTTTTTATACTATGTCATTCTTTAGTATGTATTTAAAATAAAATAATTAAGAGAAGTAATTGCTTTTTAATTTGTTTAGTGCAAGTCTATTAAAAGGTGCTAAAGAGCACACGTATTTGACTAAAAAAAGGGAAATAAGTCATTGAAGTGGTTTGAACGTTTGCCTATCTTTCACACTACAACTCATGAATATATTTTTTTCTTTTACGCAACAGGGTGTGTTAGCTACTGTACAACATCACAACTGTAGTAGATCTGTTTTTTTTTTACAAAACCACTATCAAGGTGCCAGTGGCGGAACTATAAAAGGCTTAGTAAAGGCGCTAGTTTGTACACACTTCCACAAACACGCCCCGGTTTACGCTGATGGTGAAAGAAACACCCCTCGGCGACGGCCTTGGTGTCAGAGGCGTCACTGGGCTCTTGAGACACGGTCACCGGCGGAGGCCCCAAATGCAGCGAGACTGATGATTCAAGTAGTACACCTATCCCCCTATATAGCGGCCTCTCGCGCGATGGCCTTTGATTTATTATCAAAAGAATTTTTCCGACAACAGCGTGTGTTTCATTGTAGAAGAGAGAGGACTCGGGATGGTGTCTATAGAATAAAGATAGTCCAACCGCGGCTACAGTCTTCTTTTTACAAAACAACTTTCAAGTAAAAAATGCGAGAAAATTATTTTTTAACTATAAAAAATTGATTATGGTCGCCTGTGCGCCCCTAAACGGGCCTGCCCCCCCCCCCCCCCCCACATTGCGGGGTCTGGCGGCACTGTTGTTCCGCCCCTGATAGTTTTCTTTTAGTTGAACGTCATTTCTAAAAATTTGGTTAATAATGCACTCTTGGTTGATTTGGGAAATTGTGGCCTAATCCCCGGTATCATCTTAAAGTTGAACCAGAGTTTCTTTCAGGCATCTGAGCGGAGGGGGGGGGGAGAGTTGGGAACTGCCCACCCCTATTAGTAAGACTTCATCTCCTCCATTAACCGTCAGGTTTGTAAAGCTGTTAGGCGAGGTTGAATGTATAGCGGACTATGCAGGAATAATAATGTAATCAAACAACAAGCAAGTCTCTGAACCTACAGCTATGAGTTTATTATACATAAACACATATAAAAGCCTACAATCAATAAACAAATATTGAAAGTTGTAGGTTGGCTATGGTAAGTTCAACCGTAAGATGTAAAATTATTTACAGTACAACTAATAAAGCGAATGGTGGATTGTAGTGTAAAAACAGACGATGAGTGGATGCAAACATGTTTCAAAAACTTAATACGTCACCATGTCGTATGAAGATTATTACCCTATGCACGAACCTAGTGTTTACATTAAAATATCTAATTTAATTTCTGCTGTAAATCATGCTGGATTTACTAATCATATAGCCCCCATTCCGCTCGAAAGGTTGAAACTAGCGGATAGTTGTGCCCAGGCACCATGCAAAAAGTTGGGCCGAGGCACCGTGTAGATAGTTGTGCCCAGGCACCATGCAGATAGTTGTGCCCAGGCACCGTGTAGATAGTTGGGCCGGGGCACCGCGCAGATAGTTGGGCCCATGTAGATAGTTGGGCCGGGGCACCATGCAGATAGTTGGGCCCAGGCACCATGCAGATAGTTGGGCCCATGCACCATGTAGATAGTTGGGCCCAGGCACCATGCAGATAGTTGAGCCCAGACACCATGCAGATAGTTGGGCCGGGGAACCATGCAGATAGTTGGGCCGGGGCACCATGCAGATAGTTGGGCCCAGGCACCATGCAGATAGTTGGGCCCAGGCACCATGCAGATAGTTGGGCCGGGGCACCATGCAGATAGTTGGGCCCAGGCACCGTGCAGATAGTTGGGCCCAGGCACCATGCAGATAGTTGGGCCCAGGCACCATGCAGATAGTTGGGCCGGGGCACCGCGCAGATAGTTGGGCCCATGTAGATAGTTGGGCCGGGGCACCATGCAGATAGTTGGGCCCAGGCACCATGCAGATAGTTGTGCCGGGGCACCGTGCAGATAGTTGGGCCGGGGCACCGTGCAGATAGTTGGGCCCAGGCACCATGCAGATAGTTGGGCCCAGGCACCACGCAGATAGTTGGGCCCAGGCACCATGCAGATAGTTGGGCCCAGGCACGGTGCAGATAGTTGTGCCGGGGCACCGTGCAGATAGTTGGGCCGGGGCACCATGCAGATAGTTGGGCCCAGGCACCGTGCAGATAGTTGGGCCCAGGCACCATGCAGATAGTTGGGCCCAGGCACCATGCAGATAGTTGGGCCGGGGCACCATGCAGATAGTTGGGCCCAGGCACCATGCAGATAGTTGGGCCGGGGCACCGCGCAGATAGTTGGGCCCAGGCACCATGCAGATAGTTGGGCCCAGACACCATGCAGATAGTTGGGCCGGGGAACCATGCAGATAGTTGGGCCGGGGCACCATGCAGATAGTTGGGCCCAGGCACCATGCAGATAGTTGGGCCCAGGCACCATGCAGATGGGCCGGGGCACCATGCAGATAGTTGGGCCCAGGCACCGTGCAGATAGTTGGGCCCAGGCACCATGCAGATAGTTGGGCCCAGGCACCATGCAGATAGTTGGGCCCAGGCACCATGCAGATAGTTGGGCCCAGGCACCACGCAGATAGTTGGGCCCAGGCACGGTGCAGATAGTTGTGCCGGGGCACGGTGCAGATAGTTGTGCCGGGGCACCGTGCAGATAGTTGGGCCGGGGCACCGTGCAGATAGTTGGGCCCAGGCACCATGCAGATAGTTGGGCCCAGGCACCACGCAGATAGTTGGGCCCAGGCACCATGCAGATAGTTGGGCCCAGGCACGGTGCAGATAGTTGTGCCGGGGCACCGTGCAGATAGTTGGGCCGGGGCACCGTGCAGATAGTTGGGCCCAGACACCATGCAGATAGTTGGGCCCAGGCACCATGCAGATAGTTGGGCCGGGGCACCATGCAGATAGTTGGGCCCAGGCACCATGCAGATAGTTGGACCCATGTACCTTGCAGATAGTTGGGCCGGGGCAGCATGCGACTAGTGTTGTTTGTATTTCACATGGAAGTACAAGACGAAGTATAGATCTATATTATTATTCTTTTGCATTAGTATTGCAATTTTTTTTTATAAGTACATACATACATCCCGGTGATAGTTTAGAGAGATAACGTTTAGATCAGAGGCGTAGCGATGGGAGGGGCGGGGGGGGGGTACATATGTCCCCGGGCGCCGACCTTAGGGGGCGCCAAAATGGGTGCAAATTGAAAGTTTGAGGGGGGATGCGCAAATCGAAAGTTTGAGGGGGGGGGGGTGTGCAAGTTGAAAAGTTGCTCCTGAGGGAGGGCGCCAATCGAAAATGTGTCCCCGGGCGCCGGGAAGGGTCGCTACGCCTCTGGTTTAGATATTAGACACAGAAATTTAATTTATAAAATGTTTTGTTACGAAGTGTAGGGTGGCGCCGATCAATAGCGAAACTCGGCAACCCAATACGGCATATACAGGTTTTTGGGTTAGGGGGACGGTGAGTCGAGAAAAAGGCGCCATTTATATATATATATATATATATATATATATATATATATATATATATATATATATATATATATATATATATATATATATATATATATATATATATATATATTAATATACAATATACTAGCTGTTTGACATTGAATCGCTAATGTGAAAAATACTTTTAAAAATGACTCTATAGAGTACAAAAGAACAAAACACCACTTTGACCGACAACGCAATTTATTACACAAAACAAAGTACAACACATAATATACACACCTCACAACAAAAAACAAGAAACCCAAAACAATCTATTTTGCAGACTTTGTAAAAAAAAACATTTTGACATAACGGAGTATTAATTAAGACAAGCGAATTGCATTATGGGAAATAATCACTCTCTTAATATAGAAATGTGTTGGTCTACACATCTATATATATAATTCTCTTCTGGGAGACGTTAGAAAACAAGCTGCAAAACGTGCCTTGCAGTCCCCTTTCTTCCTCTCTATCACTACCACCCCCCCCCACACATGGTCTGGTGAGCGATGGTTCACTCTAAATGTTTACAATCCGGGTTTAGTGACGGCTATTAGGGGCAGATAATTTAGTTTGAAATGATTTTAAACTTGGAGCTTAGAGGAGGTAACTAAGAGGAGGCTGTTTTCACGGGGGGGGGGGGGGGGGGGTTATAGGGTAGGGGTTGGGGTTGGGGGAAAGGGGGGGGGTAAAGTTTTATAGCAAATATTTTCAGTGGCAGCATTGGTACTGTCGAATTCACAAATTATGAATGACTGAAAAGTAAAAAATAAAACAACTAAATAGCGGCGTATGATATGCCGCGGGTCGGCTCGTTTTATTGTAATTGTCAAACTCAACCAGATCAAAAATTACTTTACTATTTGATATATCATTGTAAAACTATTGGTTTTAACAAAACATGTTGTCTACAAACAGAGTTAAATAATATTTTAATCATAAATGCTAAAACATCACAGGTTAAAGACAATTTGTGAAAGCGTAATTGGTATATAAGAGCGCTTTTCAATTTCGATATACTAAATCTAATAGGTGCATTATGGTAATTTCAGAATAACAAATCACAGTGTATTAAACTTAAATAATTATTTGTCCTGCAATTCAAATATTTGCATTTTTTAATTAGCTGCTGCTTTTTGTGTTCTTTAAAAATTATATTTTAACATAATAAGATACAGGTTAGATCACTGTATTTTTCACATGCCGCCTTTTTACTGGTAATTGCAAAATCAATATTCGCATAGTTTTACCTGTTTCAGGCGCGGGTAAGTAAGCCAAAAAGTAGGCTATAAATCTACTTGCGACGAGTTATTAAAATTGTGATATTTAGGGTACATAACAAAACAATTTTTTTTATTCGTACTATCCGTAATGTGTTTGCTGTTGTCATTTTTGTGTGTTGTGTGTGTTGAGGAACTTGTTTTAAATTTTATTTAATTATTCTCCGAAAAAGACGCCACTATCATTAAAATAGTCCTATGGGGAGCGGTCGCTCTCTTACTCCCCCTCCCCATCCCTGCGTACGCTACCGATACGGATGTATAACGCATTTCGGCGTAGCTACTATGTTACGCATCTTAGTGTAGACACACTCGTGTGCACCATGGAGTAACCTCTCTTTAAACATTGGGTTTCTTTTAGGTATATTTCTCCGAGATAGGGAAGGGGGCGTACAAATTTCGGGTGGGCACTTAAATTTCCAAGTTGGGGGGGGGGGGGGGGGAACTGGTTGATGTATATATTTTCTATATAAAAATATACTTTTTCTAATTCGTTCGTTAAGGTTTGGGGCGATGGACTGATGATGCCCCCCCCCCTCCCTTGCCCAGAGAAATACATGAAAGCCACTCTTTTGCGCAGCCGAGTGTGTCCTATCTTTTATACAGCGCTGTGTGTTCACACTTGTTTTCTATACGGACGTCTACGATATCGCTCTAACAAAAAGCGCTGCATTGACACCTTCATACATTCAGCGCTCCCGTGAAAGCACTGATATTGCGGCTGATTAGGCGGCAGTTCGCTGTGTGTATTGGTTATGAGAATTATTTCTTAAGACGTCTTAAATAATTTACTCCTCTTGTCACTTCAACATTTTGTAGAGGCGTTACGGGGTCCAGTTTCACCGGCGTCGACCTACTATCGTGACCTTGTCTTTAGTGTGAAATAGATCCTGGTGACCTGAACTATTTGCACCCGCTAGTTGTTTGCAAGCAGGGTCCTAATCGGATTGATGATGTTCCTGGTCAAGAGGCTTGTGACAACACAGGAAAGCAGGACTGCGGTTTCATAAGGGCCAGGAAATGAAACAAGCTATATATATATATATATATATATATATATATATATATATATATATATATATATATATATATATATATATATATATATATATATATATATATAATATGGCAACGTTTCTGTACTCGTCGCTCTTATAACCCTAAAAGCCTGGGTACCCCCCTTGGTTAAGGAACTTCAATCTTGAAATGCCAACGGTCCCTTAATTAGATCAGTCATTATACTCGGGTTGAAAAACAAAATTACACATAAATCTTAAAAATATTTAGCGCCAAAATGCACAAGAAGGTTTTCAAAAAAAAATAGTTTTGGCTGACCACGATAAAGCAGTGACCCTAAACTAGAGATTGTTTAACATTTACGTTAATCCGGCATTTAAGCCATCCACGGATCTTTGGCCTATAGTTTAAGGTATAATTAATGTTTTATATTAAAGTAAACGTACGGTTCATGAATAAAATATTTGTTATATAGTACCTTCGTAGACCGAATATCAAGCTGTTAAAGTAGGTATAGTGTGAAGATACTGTTACATCTAATCGTGTAATCAACAACAAACAAATGAATTACAGCAAGGCAGTAGCGTAGCGGGGGGGGGGGGGTGCGGGGGGGACATATGTTCCCGGGCGCCGACCTTAGGGGGCGACAAAATGGGTTGGAAAAATAAATTGAAAGGTTGAGGGGTGGGGGTGCAAATTGAAAGTTTGCGGGGGGGGGGGGGTGCAAATTGAAATCTTGAGGGGGGGGGTGCAAATCGAAAAGTTTGACCCCGGGCGCCGGGAAGGGTCGCTACGCCTCTGCAGCAAGGCTTGAGATTTAATACAAATATATCAAAGGAAATATGCACTGAAGATGAGATAATAACATGAATGCTTTTATCAGGCCATTTTGCGCTTAACATGTCGTAAGTTAACACTTCATTGAAATATTGGAAATACCCTGCAATATTATAATTTTAAAACAAAAATTTCCAAAATTGTTAATTAAATACGCCTAAAGCAATTAGTTAAAATGTTAAGTGCATAAAAAAAACAACAGATGATACGACAATGCTCCAAAAATTCTAGTGCAAAACACCAATGCAGTCAGTTATAATTAGAATAAAAAAAAAGTTATTGTTTAAAAAACACATTTGAGGGGTATCATGGGAAAACTATTTTTATAGCTTATACATTAAACTAAATTTGTAGTAATGAGCACTATTCAAATTTTGTAAAAAAAATGTTTTTAAATTGTTAGAAAAAGGAATAATAATAAAGGAATATACATATTTTATTTTCCTCTTAAACGTTACGAAATTATTTACTGAAAACATCATTTGGCAAAATGTAACATACATTATTTAAACTAATAGGGGAAGGCGTGGTCGGAGGGTAGAACTCGCGACTGCAAACCCAAACGTCTAAGGTTCCTGAGTCCATCCAGCTCCGATGTAAATCAAAAGGAAAGTTAAGATGTGATCATAGAAACACATGAACTCTTCTTCATCTGCTTCATGGATCGCCGGGTCCAAAAGGGTAACTTTACTACTTCTTTTACTTTTAAAGTTTGCTAATCATGACCGTTTTAGTCAAAAACATTAAGGGTACTTAATTTTTATACACTTCTTCATTGATTTTAAAATATGGTAAAGCAAATTCGAAGCAACCAAAAACCTAAAAACTTAAACATTCAATTCGATGAGCTTTAGATACCTTGATAGAACAAGGTAACGAGCGCTATTTAAAGGGAGAACATACGGGTAACTGCACATGTACTTTCCATCAACAAAGATGGCGTAGCTGTCACTCATTGCGAGGATGTGGACAACAAAATTCTGTCCTGCTTTAAACGGATAGCTGGTAATGTTGGCCGTGATCCCCGTGCCCCATTTGCCATTGATCATGTGGTTGAGTGTGATTTCACCGTACTGAGGTCGGAAGTGGAGAAGCTGGTTGGCCTCGTTTTGACGCAGGTCGAGGATGAATCCAGAGGCGAATATGAACACTCCTCGGAGTGTAATCTGTTAAAGAGAAAAGTTAAATCAAATATTTTTAAAAGGTCGGCTGTGTCGAGTCGGTAAAGCTTATGGTTGCCTAATCGAAAAGACTCGAGTTCGAACCCTCAGACAGATGAGGCTCGATAGCTGGGGACAGCAACTCATCCAACGGAGACAAATCCAAAATCAAACAAATGCTGCCTTGTAGTTTGTTCTTGGTTGGACAAATGCAATGGATGTAAATCCCCAAGAAAAGGAGGCTGAAATCGGAGTCAATGGCTTATATTTTACACAAATAGTTGACACATAATACATAATTGTGTTGGAGGGAATCCCTTTCAACACTAGAATTAAGGACGAAAAAGAAGAAGAAGAATCACTTTTTGTCGTAACTCAGGGTGTAGTATCGCGCTCTAAAACAGTATAGAATTTTCGGCCTGGTGTCATCTTTCTCCCCCCATATGATTTAATTATTCAACTTTGTCAGTAAATTTTAATTATTTAAAAAATAAAACGAATTGGGTGTCACCCCTAAATAGTATCACCCACCCACGCCCCCGCCTTGAGACGTTACTGATTCCAGCGCACGACTTTCAGTGGCGCTCCATGTGTCTTGGCCACGAAAGGAAAAATACAAATAAATATAGCGAGCTGTCATGCTAATAAACAATTCTAACTGCTAATGTACTGTCTGGTTTAGTAAGCTTAAATTCAAACTATTAACAGTGCAGTGTAATAATTCAAATGAAATTCATACCGATCAAATTACATTATTGTTTTATAAATGATTGAAGTTCGCCACATCGTATGAATTATGACTAAGAGCAACATTTTAGATAGTTTACGGTAAAAATTAAAGGTTCAGTTGGCAAAGACAATTATATATCAGATATTATCCTAAACTGCAAATCTTCTATAACATAATGCCTGTTGATGATTAAATTTAAGGCGACTTGATATTAGTCTTAACCATTTAATAAAGACAAAAGATGAACAAGAAAAAAATATTTTTTTCTTATTAAATGTAAAGCATAATATCAAAGTTTAAACATTGCCATAACACATCTACTTCCATACACAAAATGAACTGAGAGTCAAAGTAAGGTGACCGTGGTAATAATTGATTTCTAGAACTTTGCCTTTTGGCCTAACAGTAAATTAATTTATATTTAACAAGTCATAATGCATAGCGTCATAACAGACTAAACATAATTAATAAATTATAAACGTTTTACGTTATGAAATATATAAGTTTCTTATACCCCATATAAAATAGAGTGAAAAGGAACTGAATTCAGTTAGAAGATCTAAGCACAGACCCACAAAGCAAAAAGAAAACCATGCATAAATTCTATTTACCCAATTGCCTAGGGTAAGTCCACAGGGCAGGTCGAACCGGAATGTTATGTTCGGCGTTAAAGTTAGTTGACCAGCCTGTATGTTCTGTCGTAGCCCGTAGAATGTTTCACTTGTTCCCGTGTCAACAACTAGACTTTTCACGCTGTAGTCACTACAAACACTGCACAGCCCAGAAGTTTTATTGTGGCTGAAGGCCACACAATTTGATGTTTGTAGGCAAGTTCTGGTGCATTCAAGTTGAGACTGTGTTGTGATAGGACCTGACGTGCTATTGTTACAGCCAACGATCTTGAATTGTAGAATGTAAAACTGGAATGCTGTTCCTGGTGTCTTAGTACATACTTGTCCACGACAAATAAATGTTAGATAGCACATTACAAGTAACCAGTATAGAAAGCGCATGATGATCGGGTGACAGATCTTAATTTTATAAACACCAAATTTAGTGAAATTGTTATCTTGATAACAAATATTTGAAATGAATAACCGAATAAAATATTGTTGATTAGCTTTAATTTCCAAGTTATGATAACTTAAGTCCACAGTAAGAGATAACAATGTAAACGAAGAAACTATTATTTTCCTAGTGACAGTTTCGACACGTAAAGTGACAACTAAACAAGAGATAAGGGTTTGGCAGGACTGGAGACGCCGCAATTAAAAATTCAACTGTTACTGTGAATAACGTGTTTTTTAAAATCGATGTTGCCAGCTAGAATGTTGTTTATTATTCATAATATTTAGCCTTGCACATAATTTGTCATCATGGGCAAGTTGATATATATATATATATATATATATATATATATATATATATATATATATATATGTATATATATATATATATATATATATATATATATATATATATAATGATGATCATCGCTATAAAACCACAACGAGCAATGATGCACGAGGTATCGACTGTCCCGTCTCTAGTTATAGCCTTTGTCTGTTGGAATGTTAGTCCACTCTTCTTCACCTTTTCTGACTTGATCTCCTCAATCTCTCTTTTGACCACCTGGTTTTCTCTTGCCCTGAGTTGTCACTCTGAGACCAGTTCTAGCCAATGCATCTGCTCTCTTCTTTAGCACATGACCCGACCTTCTCTATAGCTGTAAGAAATTGCTTTTTAAAATTTATCCATGTCCGTGCAATGTGATTCGGCTATGCATTAAACAATTGTGAAAATTAAATCGAAAAATTCGAATAATCTCTTTTGTTGCATTTTGGATGAAACAGCATTCGGGTAATTGGCATTGTGCCAGAAGTATTTTGGGCCATCTCTGGCTTCCGTTTTTTTGCTATTGTATTTTGTCTTTATAAATATTATTTAGTAAATTTATAAAATTTATAAAATTACTTATTACATATTACTTATCGTCTACCTTTTTGTGTAAACGTGTGCTTTTTTTTAGAGATACGTATACAGTGAGGGAATGAGCGTGGGAGAGGAATGTGAGTGAGGGATTGATAGCGAGTGAGAAAGACAGAATGACTAAGTGAGTAAGGGAGCGAGAAAAAAAGAGAGAGAGAGCTAGTAAGAGAGATAAATGAATTCAGCCGACCAATTGTAAAAAAGGAGAAAAAAAAGAAAGTGTTCAGTCAGATGCTATCGTGAAATCAAAAAAGAATAAAACGAGACATTTCTAGTGTCTCAAAAAATCGAAGTAGGCTTGGCGGGGAGTGCAAGAAAGTTACTTAAATGTAACAGCCAATAGCATGAAGCCTGAAAATATAATTGAAAGTGATCTTACGTGAGAACTGCAAATAAAAAAAAAAACTACATTAGTTATTAATAAAACGGTGTGAAACAACAGACGATGCTGAATTGTGAAAATTACATCACAAAAGTTTTGCTACGCACTATTTAAACTGTATAAGGATGAGTGTTCAATGACTTTTACACACGAAGAATGTATGCTTGGTCAAACTTCCGAAGCAAACAAGCATTGACAAGTAAAATCAACAGGACTTCTTAAACATCAAAAAATGACAAGCATTTTTCTCTGTAGTGTTTGATTGTTCTTGAAAAAACTATAAAAGCACACTTCAGCCTAGTTCCCTTTCTTTCCCTCTCTCTCCCTCTCCCTCTCTCTCTCTCTCTTTGTATATATATATATATATATATATATATATATATATATATATATATATATATATATATATATATATATATATATATATATATATATATATATATATATATATATATATATATATATATATATATATATATATATATATATATATATATATATATATATAGCTGCATACCCAAACTCCGCCACGGTAAATCATTTTTAAATGTACCAACTTGGGAAGAGAACAAAAGTAAACACATACACAAGGCAAACACAAACACAACGCAAACACAAAAGAAAGCACAAACACAATGCAAACGCAAACAAACAAACTATAACAACAAACGCAACACGCAAACATTCAAGAAAAATCAAACACCAACACAATGCAAACACAAATGCAAACGCAAAAAAAACACGAACGAAAATGCGAACGCATAACGTAAACACAGCTTAAATGCAAACATAAATACATAGTGCTCACTGTCTTGCCAGGGCGCTAAATCGCACCCGGCCGGGGCGCCAGGGGAACCGCCGGATTCAACTTAGTAAACTACTATAATACCCCAACTTATCCATAAAATAAATAAAAAGCAATATTTATAATATCCGTGTTTTACCTACCACGGTGCATTTTATTAATCCATGCTAATTATAATATTCTAGCAATAATGTTCTCTCACATCCGCAGAAATTTGTATTCACGTTTTTTATTAGCTTGAGTTGAATTTCTTTTTAAATTATTTTCCCCCGGGGCAAAATTACAAAACAGTTTAATTAATCAGTTTTTTCGACCCTACTATTATTAAAAGGTATCAAGTTTTTCTAAGCATCTATGCGATAATATTATTTGACATTGATCCGTTTAAAAAGCTTTAGCAATTTTCGTGTATTTAATATTTGTTTTACTATAAGTAAAAGAGTAAAAACAGTGGCAACTATAAAATAAGTTTAAGTCGTTATAAACAAACCCTACTCTACTACATTTAATATGACAATGCGATGCAATTTAAAAGCACTGCATGTTTCGATGTTTACATTTATTGTTCCAAAATCTATAGCGATCATATGTTTGATTTTATGTAACACTATTGAAGAGCTAATTATGTCCTGTGCATTAAACTGGAAAAAAAATGCGCCTTTTACCCGAAATCTTCATCTCTCTGTCAATCACAAATTAACTAACTCCATATCAAATTTTGGTCTGGTGCTATAGCTTGTCTACAGCTGACAAATTTTCAACCCCATCGACTGCGTCATAGTCTCCATGATAAAAACGCTATATTTATTTACCCTGTTTTAAAAATCTTTTTATTTAATAAGTTACCAAAAAAAAAAAGGCAAACAAAAAAGAAACAAAACAAAAAACAACACCAAAATAAAAAAACAAACAAACGATATCAGAATCATTTTATTACTTTGACTTTTTATAAAATGAAAAAAAAGGTGTTGATGAATGAAAATCAAATGTTTGGAAATAGGAACGATTTAGATGCTGTTGTTCAATCAACAACATTCACATCAATGGACTATACAAATTAATTACATACCGAAGAGGGAAAAAAAACCCTAATTAAAACATTGCTGGGTTGGAACGCTTCACTGTTGACTCGGAAAGTCTAGAGCCTAGCTTGAATCCGGGTGCATGACAGTACGACATCTAAGCTCTGATGGCTACCTAACTCACGTTAGGGAAAGTAAAGGCGGCTGGGCATAATGCTGATCACACTATCCGTTCATGTGCAGAGGTCAAAGAAATATGAACTCTTCTTTACTTTAGCCATGGACCGTCAGATTCTCAGAGAAAGGAACGTTTGAAACCTTGCCAATAAATTTAAACTAAAACAACAATAGCTGGTAGTTCCAGTTACTAAATATGTAGGATAAATTCACAGATTTTTTCCGTACTAACACGAAGCCAAACTCGTGATAGGCCTCTAGAGCTAAAACACCACTAATTGACCACAAGGCCTCCATTTCTGATAAGAAATCAGTGATAGGATATAGGATATTCAACATTATCCTCGAACTATAATTAATATAATCATAGAACCATAATACATGTAGATACTAAATTGTATGAGTAAGATTCAAATTGACAGCCTAATTAAATATTATGCATAATACACACTAATCAATAGTATGCAAAAGATACATCATGAACAAAATATTCAATTGAAAAAGTTGAGTGAATTTTTACATTTTTTTATTGGACCAGTAGGAACCTGCCTTATCAACACGCTGATAGTTCAGTGAATTTAAGAAAAATAAATTTGAGATTTAAGAGACAGTAGAAAGGAGCATGATTATTGGAATGACTATACTTATTGTTTTTACTGAATTCCTTCCCTTTACTATAAATATTATTATCATCTTAGCTATTTATTGCAGTTATACCCTTTCAGACAGACATGAGATATATTTTATAAGAAACGTTGGCCTTATCATAAAGTCGGTGTGGTCAACTTTAATCATTGTCACCTATAATATCGAGTCAACTCTAATGAACCAAATGATTTAATTTTTAATAAAAGACTTAACTCTGTACAACAGCTTTAGGGATGTAGAGGGATGGTCCTCAACTAATAATATATCATTAATCAATACGTCATCGATTTTAAGTTTTTAACTGTATCACTTTAAAAAAAAACATTATATTGAAGATGTGGTCAAATGGTAGAGCATAGAACTCCAACCCTGAAATTCTCTAGTTCGAATCCGAGTTGAAGCCCGTAGAATATCTCTTAGTCCAACCAGTTAAAGCTGCTGGTCATTGTGCAGACCACAATATCCTTTCATATGCCAAGGTCACAGAAACAAACAAACTACACTTCATTTGCCCCATGTACAGTCAGGTTCGGAAGAGAAATTACATTGAAGATATTGAAATTAAAGAATTAGATTTTTTAAAATGATTAAATCAACCATAAGAGGTAACACGTTAGAAACACCAACTGATTAGTATGATAAAACTCTTTGCTGGACCAGTAAGATATATAAAGTGAAGCAGCTGAAGTTGGCCAAGTTCTATGTAAAGTGGTATTGAAAATTAGTCGTAATCTCAGTTTAATATTTAACACTTTACTTAACTTCCATTTTTTGCAGAAGCTTAGTGCAGTAAATGTCCACATTTCCAGAGATTGTCAACCTGTCTTTAGTATTATTTATACGATTTTTCCGCGGAACCATTTTAAATAAAGGGTTATTCATAGAAATAAATTTTTAAAAATTGTTTCAAAATTTTTTGACAGAAAAACCACTAGAAATATTTATTTTTTCAAATTGTATAAAAAAATGTATTATGAAATACCTTTAAATTTTGCATTGTTTTTAAAGATTTTTCACTATACCAAATTTTGAAAATTCAAAAAATTTTTTTTTGAGAATTTTGTGTTAGAAATATAACTCGCAAGTTTCGACATCTAAGAACGACAAACTGAGGAAGCAAGAGTAATAAAAATAAACCGGGAGTGATCTCCCCTAAACTTTCTCGAATATTCTTATATAAAACAACAGGGGATGGGAACTCGGGATAAAGTTAGGATTTTTAATCCATTTTAAATACTTAAACTTTTTAAAATAGAATAGAATCTCATAGAAAAAAGAATTGCGCACCAAGCGAACGCCAAATAAAGATGTTCATAATAGTGCGCAATATTATTATTACTTTATAAATTTACATGCGTTTTTTGAGAAAACGGAAATAGCGTAAATTAGTACTTCCGGTCAACGGAAATTACTCAAAATGTGACAGAAGGTAGAGAATTAGATCTTTTACTTACGTGTGAAATTTCATTTATCTATGTGAAATAGTACTCAAGTTATAGGCTTTTGAAAAATTCAAAGTAGAAAAAGTACCACATTCGGTTATCGGAAATCGCTCAAAAGTTGATAGGGATCTACGATTTTGATAAAGCGGTACTCAAGTTATCGTGTTTACACACATACACATACACAGACACACAAACAAACACAAACACACACACAGACACACAGACATATGGACAAGATTGCAAAATTATGTTTTTTCGTATCAGTAAGGTGTAAAACGTCGCGATTTGCAAAAAATCTCGATTTTTTTTTGCACGATTACAAGACTTTCTCTATACTTCGTATATACGAGAAAGTAAAAACTAAATTGTGAGGGTGTTCTTCACGGTTTTCGACTGGAGTAGACACAAGCTTTAGAATTAACAAATAGTTTTAATATCTACTTCCCTTCAATTAACGATGTATGTGCAACACCTCACTTCTTTTCGCACCCCAACCCTCGACGGCCACACACATCCACTGCTAAACCTCCTCCCAGAGGCGTAGCGACCCTTCCCGGCGCCCGGGGACAAACTTTTCGATTTGCACCCCCCCCCCTTAAGATTTCGATTTGCACCCCCCTCAAACTTTTGATTTGCAACCCCCTCAAACTTTCGATTTGCACCCCCCCCTTAAACTTTCAATTTGAACCCCCCTCAACCTTTCAATTTATTTTTCCAACCCATTCCCCCCCCCCCCCTCGCTACGCTACTGCCTCCTCCTTACTCCCGCTCATAACACATTCGAGGTCATTCGACCAATAGCTTCTCTTCTTTCCCTCGTTCATTCAGTACAACAACACAGAAGCAGAAAACACAGGACACGATATTATGTAATAATACAATAGTAATTAGACACACAAACACACACACACACTGACACACACACACTGATACACACACAATCACACACACCGAGGTTAAGTTTTTCGTTCCACGTAAACGTCCATCATACATCATGTCACATCAACACCAGCTCCATTTAACAGAATGACCATCCAGCTCCAGTTTTATTAAAAGAAAAATCGAGTGGATTCAGAGGCGTAGCCACGGCAAGGGGGGGGGGCAGTGGTGTTCATATGTCCACGGGTGCCGAACTAGGGGCGCCAAAATAAACTCATTTCAGCTGGTATTTTGAATTATAAAAATAAAAAAAATATATGGTGGGGGGGGGGGGGGGGGGCGCCAAATTGAAAGTAAGTCCCCGGGCGCCGGGAGGGGTCACTACATCTCTGAGCGGATTTTATTTTTCAACACAAAATTTACTACTAAGTATAATCTTTGAAAATTCTCTTAAATTAATCATGACGATTATGGATATATACACTAACCCGTGCACGCACGCACGCACTCACACATACACACACATACACATACACATACACACACACATACACACACACACACATATAAAAAACACAGGAAAATTATTTATAAATACGCCTTAGCTTATTTAATAAAAATACAATTATAAAAAACAATTTCACAGGATATCTGGTTACTGTACAATACAGAAGTTAGAAAAAAGTATCAATACTAGCATATGTCGTTTTCAATAAAAACACGTCAAAATAGTAGATAATATATAACACTGTTAAAATCTAATAACTTTACAGTGTCGGAGAAAAATCTGGAATCCAAGATATTGTGAATATAATTGACTAAAATAATAATAATAATTTTTATGACATTTTCAAGCGTAAAGTGTATTGTTTTCAACAACATAACAGAAAAGCATTATTTAAAAATAAAAAATTTACTTTGTACACTTTATAATATGTAACGCGAATAAAAAATTGCAGTTATGTGTAAGCACAACTATAATAAATTTTAAATAATCTTATATTTGTTCTAAAATATTTGAGAAAAATGATAAATTTAAATAACCAAGCAATATAACAAAAGCAACGTTTAAGTTTTAAGATTATATTTAACAAATACTGAAACAAATTTTAGAAGTTGACTTTTATTTTGTTTGTTTCACTACGCCAGCAAGTGACTTAAAAGGTTAAAAATACAGCTACTTTGTTCTTGGTTTTATGGGAAATAAAAAATAAATTTTAATGATCGATAATTTTAAACAGAAGTGTAAAACAATTAAAATCTACTTTTTAATTAAAGGAGTCTAAAAGACTCATTGTTTTCAATTACCAAATCCTAAATAAAACGTGAGTGACTGTGACCTCCACTAAACTATCTCGTATATTCTTATTTAGCAATAACGTCTTGGCTAGGCCCCTGTAGAAATATCAACGTTTGTGACAAAACTCTAGTTCTTTTTTGTAGAGAAAACAAATATAGGCGAAAAGTTCTTAGACCAGGCTGCTATAATAAGAATGATATAAAATTATCAAAGACACACAGAGAGGCATACACAGTTTCCGAGTCAGGGAGGTGTAAAACGTCGATTTGTGAAAAACTCGCTTTCAATTTTTCTTTAACAATAACAATACTTACTCTATACTTCGTCTACGAGAAGGTAAAAAAAAGCTAAATACTTAATTGCAAGAGCTGTACATTCCCATTCAAAGCAAGATATCGAACTGAAGTTGCAGGATAGTAGTATGGGTAGGTAGCCACCAACTTGCCATCAACAAACATTGCTAAGACGTCACCTCGGGTAAGTATGTTGAGAAGAAACTGTTGTCCAACTTTAAACGGGTAGCTGGTGTTGTTGGCTGTGGATGATGTCCCCCCCCTCCCCAAAACGTTATTCACCCTGTGGATGAGTGTGATGACATCGTTCTGGGGTTCTGTCCCCCCCCCCCCCCCCCCGAAGAGATGCCTGGAAGAAACTCTGCACTATACCACACACATACAGCACACTGATCTAACCATTGAGTGATTAAGTGACACTTTTCACAAATAATTACAAAAAATAAATACTACAGTTAAACTCTTTTTTCAATAGTCATGTAATTTACAGCGCCATTTTGCCTTGCCAAATTAAGTCGCCTTTAAAAGTATTTGCGTTAAAATCTAACGTGTAGGTTATATATGTTGTTATATTTGTTTTATTCTCCACTTTTTAGTTATTCGCTCTAAATAAATTATATTTCCAAAAGAATGTTTGCGCTAAAATGTGACCAGTTGCTCGCAATCTCAAAAAAAAGTTTTCTGTCCCTTCAGACAATTAATAAAAACAACACAACATTTATCCGAACCTTCCTTTGTGCACTCAAAAAATCAACCAACCTTGATAGTCCACAGTCGTTCGAGCGATCGCTAGTACTTATCTTATTAACTCACCTTAGTTTCGAATTAGTTGAATTAATTTTTAATCACTACGATAGCATCTTAAAATTTAAAAAGAAAAATTCTTGCGTTGTCATCGAAAAAGAATGTATAAGTACTTCTGGCTATAGCGTCTTTACAAAATATATTTTTACAGCTTTTTTCTATACTTTGTGTGTGTGTAAACGTGTGTTTTTGGAAATAACACTCACTGAGGGATAGTGAGGGTAAGTGAGAGATAGAGAGGTGGAAAGAGTGAGAAAATGTGTCAAGAAATGGAGAAGAAAGAGACATTTTGGAGAAAACAACGAAAACAAAGGAAGAGAAAATAAAAGAAATATCAGTCAATCAAACGAAAAAGAACGACGATTCAGTGATAATACGCTAAGAAAAGCAACAAAGACTAGAGTTTGACACTCCAAGAGCTTTACATTATCGATATATTTGCGTTGAGACAGAGTGGTTGCAAGAGAGGTTTTTGAAATATTTCACGGGCGATCTTATCAAGCCTGCTAAAGTATACAAATACAGCCAAAGTTGATAGCAGCACACAATGAGAACATTAGTTATTAATTGAATGGATTGAAGAGACAGACTTTGCTCTAATGTAAACACCGTCACGCTAATGCGATGATACATCTTCAGTGGTTTAAAGAGATGTAGAATGGAAGTTTTTCAAACTTTCAAAGCAAACAAACTTTGAGAAACTCGAACCATACATATACAACCACTCACCCACTCACCCACACTCATACACATACGCACATTCTCAAACACACAAATACAAGCACTCACATACACACACACACACTCATAAACACACTCTCTTTCTCACACACATTCATACACAACCTCACAAAATCTGACCCACATCATCCAACGCGACTATGTCTATTGTAAGTTCTGTTTTGTTTCATGCAGGTTACATGTTGACGCTCACTGCCTTAGATTTTGTTTTCTGCTGATTGTCTCGCATCTCACAGAGGCTATCACACACACACACAAGCACACACACACACCCACGCATGCACACACGCACGCTCGCACACGCACACACACATACACACACATAAATATATATATATACACACACACACATGCAAAAACTCATAGAAACAGTGGTTTAATCTCTTGATATTAAAATTGATAAAAACATGAAATTTACAAAATGAATTTCCTTTTTTTTAAAATTAATATGTTCTAGAAATAAACTTATTTTGCAAAAATTTCATTAAAGTCTTTGCACAAACCCATACCTAATTTATTGGATAACTGGAACAGCATTTCAATATTTTTCTGTGTTCGTTAAATAGATTTTCATAAAAATTTGTAAAGACAATTTCACGTAACTCAGGATTAAAACACAGCTTATTTATTAATTGTAGATTCAAATTGCTAAACGTGATGAAACATTATTGAATTAACACAAGGTTTATGTTAAGTGCAGTTAAAAATCAATAAAATGAATTCCATGTTTTGAAGTTTATAAAATACATTTAGATATTTAGGAAAAAAATAAAAAAAGAGTGTGTCCCACCAAGTGCCGATTCCTCCTTCCTCGGTTGAACAAGAGCGTCGGCTCTATAGCTTCCTTGCGGGTTTGGCTACATTGCGTCATACTTCTGCAATGTGGATCCCTGATTCTTCAGAAGACTGAGTTCATTTCAAATTTGGCCTCGCTTTCTGTAACTATACTTTGTTTTATGTGGACGAGTAGTTAGCCCATCGCACACCCAAAATCTAATGGGCCAATGCACAACGTTTTATTTGGCCCCTAACCGCGCAAACCTGATCTAAAGAAGCCATGACACAAATAACATGCTAACAAAGCAGAATATGCTACAGGTTACCTGACCAGTACTACCACATTTCAAAGTATTTTAGTTCCGTTTTGTTTCGTTGAAGTCAAATAGCATTTATAACTGACTGTCAAAATCAAACAACACACAGATTAGAAAGGTTAAGTGAGTAGACCAAAACTGGTAAATTCAATTTGGCTTTGTGTGTTAAATGGAAAAATTATCTATTGAGAAGTATCAAACGTTAAGATATAATTAATTATTTGTGCGAACAGATAATAACTTTTAAAATGTTAATTGAATTAATAAATTAATGTAAAGATCTCATTCGACGTTATTTAACAATTTTCTAATAATAACAAAATAATTGCGTAAGATACCAAACTTCGAAAGGTTAATTCCACGATACATCGAATAATGTTTACAATAAGTGAGGTATAATAATTTAAATAGTAGAATGCTTTTAAGAATAAACAGTCCAAATGTAGTTGGAATATAACAATTAAAAATAGGTATTTATTTGTACGACTGGTATGTGCTCTCTTGACGGGTTACCGAAATCTGCGCTGTATCTATGCATGCATATGTAAATTTTTGCATGCATTAATATGTAGCTTTATGTATTCATAACACCAACAACAATAATACTAATAATAAAAAAATAAATAAATATATAATAATAATAATAATAATAATAATAATAATAATAATAATAATAATAATAATAATAATAATAATAATAATATAATAATAATAATAATAATAATAATAATAATAATAATAATAATGATAATAATAATAGTAATATTATTATTATTATTATTATTATTATTATTATTATTATTATTATTATTATTATTATTATTATTATATTGTTTCATTTATAAGATTGCCGAATGTAACTCCTCTGGAAATGTTGATATTTTTGTTTGTGCTAGTCGAAGTGGAGAGTTTAACATATTTGATGTTCTGACGTAGCCCGTAGAATGTTTCACTTGGTCTCGTGTCAACAACTAGACTTTTCACGCTGTAGTCACGACAAACACTGCACAGTCCAGAAGTTTTATTGTAGCTGAAGGCCACACAATTTCCTTCACTAAGGAGGGTTCTGGGTCAATCAAGTTCAAATGTTTTGAAGATAGAAGTTGACATACTATCGTTACAACCTGTGTACTTGAATTGTAAAGGGTAAAACTGGAAAGCTGTCGATGGTTTAGTGGTGCTACAGATTTGGGAAACAACTAGCCACAACATATAACACATGATGAACTGCATTTCAATTAAAATCTCAACTTTTACATATATTCAAATCGAACTGTCTTTGAATTTATATAGTTTTTAATTAGCAGCCTAAATAGTGTAATAGTATTAATAATATTTATCGCAAATCATAATACACATATTTATTAGTTAATCTATTCGTTGGTTTTTACAAATTTAACACGAATGTAACGATATTTATTGGGATCATTTGTTTATATATGTATTAAAATCAAACTCTCTTTGAAGTATTTTACTTTTCAATTAGCAGCCTAAAGAGCTTCATAGTATTAGTAATACTGATCGCAAATCACTATAAATATATTTAGTTGGTTACTTTACGTAAGAACTCACAAATGTAGCACGTATATAAAGATATTTTGTGTAATACTTTGTGCACATCTTGTCCATTAAGTTTACAATTTACCTCTTCTACATCAACTGTAACGTAACGTTAATTTCACAGTTGTTCTAAGATGAAATATGTTATATTTCACTAAAATTGTACCTTGTTATGTTTCAACGTAATTGTGTATGCTACTACTAAAATCCAGCACCTTAACAATAATCTTAAATACGTCAGTTAAAGAAGAATTAACTGAGAGAAGTTTACACAAAAGACAACACAAAATGCTGGAGCTGAGTTGGATTTCGTATTGTGTCCCTAACATTTTCAGCGGAACAGAACCTTATATCTCTATTTTACTTGAATATAAAATCAATGCTATTGCATTCTATAGAATATAATAGAAAGGAAACGCATTCAAAGTAACAAAGGCCAAGCAAAGAAACAATTAAACCAATGGAGCCTCAATATTTTTGACTGTTTATAAAGCTGTAATTCTTTCACCACGGTTTCAGTAATCTTCTCTTTGTTACTTCTCGAATGGATTGATTTTTTCAATTTATGTCTAATAAAATACACATTTAGCATTATTGTCTATGCATATTTGTTGATGCAATTTTGTTTCAGAAAAAAATTTAGACAAATAATTTCAAATGATACATTCAATCATAAAATGACGACAATTAACAAAATAGCGGAAGAATAAGTAAAAAGTGTTTTACGTTCTGAGCATCCTTGTGACCTGTAGGGTAGGGACGCTACAGCCCGGTCACTCTACCTTCTCCCCTCTCCGGAGGTACACGTTTTTTTTGGTGCTTAGGCACTAGCCATTATTACATTATAATTATTTTGGTGCTACGGCACTTGTTCTCCTCGGAGAAATTAAACGTACGTTTGGCAACGTGTGTAGAGGACTGTGTGGCTTCTTTGGAAGGTAATTTACTCTTACTTTTATTAGCTGTAATGTTATAATATTAATTAATAAGTATGGAATGAATGGAGAACAATGTATGAATGAAAGCATATTTCCTAGTAATGTTTATTGTAGGCCTTATGTAAGGCTAATGTAAATGTATTATCTTGGTAACAATTTTAAACTTGTATGTGTCTGAATGAATGTGTATATCACACATATGTTAGGAAGTTGTCACATGTATTTTACAGCCGGCCAGCTTGGGGCTAAAACTTAGTACAGAGGTCTGTGGGTGAGGAAGTGTGACCACGCCGCCCTGGAGACCAGTCGCCCCTTCCAGGCTACTTTAAATTGTATCGTTATTACTTTGCCAATAATTAATGTATTAATAAAACTGAGTTAATTTTTAATTACCTTGTTTTTAAATACAGCTAACACTAGTTGGGTACCCTGATCAGTGACCACCCTACCATTCCCCCTGTACAAAGGTATCCTACTCTTGACCTAAAGTTGACCGGACGCCATGGCATCCTACCAGGCTACGCAGCGGTCACAGCTGGAGATTAAACGGGAGGGGGAGGCGTTAGGTTACGCGGGGACAAAGCTTTTAAAATGGGTCAGGGATGAGGTGGACGCGGAACGGGCTAGGGTAGACAGGGAACGAGAATTTCAGCAAGCAGAGTGGGCTAGGGACAAGGAAAAAGAGGAGCGTCAAATTCAGCTGTTAGAGTTGGAAATTAAACGAATAGAGTTAGCGAATCGTAGCAACGAGTATGTGGGGAAGGGGGAGGAGCAAATAGGTGTCGGATCATCGAAGGTAACACTACCAAAGTTTGATGGGGTGGCCGATCACCTAGACTTTTTTCTCCTTCGTTTTGAAGAAGAGGCTAGGCAAAACAGATGGAGGCAAGACTGCTGGAGTAATGAGCTCCGCAAATTAATGCCGGCAGAACTATTGCCAGTGTGCTTTATGGGACACAGAGCGGAAGCAAAAGCTTCCTACGAGGAGGTAAAAACTGCTCTATGTCGTCATTTTCACCTGACTGCACAGGGATATAGGCAAAAGTTTTACGCCATATCACCTGAGGCTAATGAGTCTATTGTTGCTTATAGGAACAGAGCAAAACATTATTTAACTAGGTGGGTAGACTTGTCAAAAATCGACAAGTCATTTGAAGCCCTCCGTGATTTGATGGTGGTAGATAAACTACTACACACTGTCAACGAGGACGTGGTCAATTTCATCACTGAGAGAAATGACCTAAGTCTGGACTCGGTATTAACCCAAGCCGACAATTACATGATAGCGCATCCAGATAAAAACCTAGCACGTATAAAGCATATAACTAAACCAATAGCACATATAGGCCTAGATTACAAAGTTAACAATCAGCCCAAGTCTTGCACTTTCTGTTTGAAAAGGGGACACAACACGGACGATTGTTTCCACCTGAAGCGTTACACGAGTGAGAATGCCGGGTCACGGAGCGAGGGTCACAATGACCGCCAGCCATACTCGGGTCCGGTCAGAAATAACGCCTACCCCGCAGCTGCTATCAGCAGGGGAAAGGGAGGCTATGGTAGCGCAGCGGTGGGCCAGGTTAGCTCTGGCAACCCTTTTGTTAGCCATCAGGCAGAAGAACAGTTATTGGCAATGTCGGGCAAAGGTACAATAGGTGACAGAAAGCATTTTGATCAAAGAAGGGATCCTCAGTTAGGTCTTGCATGTTTCGAGGGGGATATAAAATCTAAGGGGGGAAATATAGCTGATGGTGAAGTTAATGGGGAAAAGGTTAAGGTATTAAGAGATAACGGGTGTAGTATTATTGGTTGCAGAGAATCATTGAGTAATGGACAAAACCATAACGAAACCGTTACTTGTACATTATTTGATGGTACAAAAGTTGTTTACAAGGTGGGGTGGATTAGAATCAAATCTCCATATTTTACCGGGTGCACTAAAGCGGCGCTCCTAAAAGACCCGCCCGTGGACTTAATAATTGGTAATGTGAGTGGGGCGACGATGGGTGATAACCTAGACGTAGCAGCCGCCCTCGTCACAAAGGCACAAACTAAGAAAGTAACAAAAAAGAATGACATTACAAGATTCATCGCTGAATTTGACGTGACGGTCGAACAGTTCAAACACATGCAGACAAAAGACGAAACGTTAGCTAAGACTAAATTATTCGCTCAGACTAAACTGGACCATCACGGACCCTCTCAGTTTTATTTTAACAGCGATGGACTGTTGATGAGACGATACGCTGACGGGCAGGGCGTCAAGTGGGACCAATTGGCTGTACCTAAACCGCTGCGGCACGTGGTACTTGACCTGACCCACAGCAACAAGCGGTCAGCTCATGTGGGCGTGGCCAAAATGAAAGCTCAAATCTTAGAGCATTTTTGGTGGCCTGGCTTATCTAAGTCAGTATCCTACCATTACAAGACATGCAATGTTGGTCAAACACACAAGAAAACTAAGGTTGGCTTTGTCACTGACCACGAACATAAATCTCAAAACAATTATAAACACTGGGACTCATTTAGAGACAGAATAAAAACCAGTGCAATAAAACTAAAAGCTACAGCTAATACTTATGCTCCAAAGAAAAGACATATTGCTCCAATGATAAATAACATTGTGTATAACGGTTATAAAAATTATAACAAGCCTATAGGCCACCTTACTAAAAACAAGAATAGCCTGACAATCAATTCTGAACCAATGCCTGTAACAAAAGACTTACAGAAATGTAGGTGGTCAGAACGGTCACAATACGACGCTAGATAGACAATTCTATATAAATGTATATTTACATAAAATGCATTTGTTATCGTGTTTTATTTCAGTTGATAAATTACATGTTTAGTTAACATGATGAATGTATACTTATTTTACATGTCTTTGCATTTGTTTCATAGAGCACCCACTTTCAATGTAGGGTCTACTATGCACAGCTATTCAATTGAATGTACCAAGTAAACACTGTTAAATATAGTTATACTACTCATCATTTCTTGTGGACATAGGTGTCATTACATTTATGATAGTCCTACTAATATATGTAGTTAAAATTGATTACTTTTAGCGGTGTAAACGCTTTTGATTTCCTTGATTTTTATTTAATACAGTTGTATAATGTGATCGTACTGTAAACTTTTATTTTACACAATGACAAAATGTATGGTATGTAAGGATTTAATATGAAAAGTGTTTTTAGGTTGCGCTAAAGGTGTGCTTTCAGCAAACCATTATCGCGGGGAGGGGGATGTTATGATAGATTATAAATATCTATCATGGTGTCTCCACCTCTCCCCCCTTCTTGCTACCCCACAGGTAACGGTACACACCTGGACCTGAGTCCAGCGGTATTGTAAGGCTGACCGGGGCTCGACCTCAGACTGCGGTCACGAGGGCGGAGCCTAAGTCATGTGACCTGTAGGGTAGGGACGCTACAGCCCGGTCACTCTACCTTCTCCCCTCTCCGGAGGTACACGTTTTTTTTGGTGCTTAGGCACTAGCCATTATTACATTATAATTATTTTGGTGCTACGGCACTTGTTCTCCTCGGAGAAATTAAACGTACGTTTGGCAACGTGTGTAGAGGACTGTGTGGCTTCTTTGGAAGGTAATTTACTCTTACTTTTATTAGCTGTAATGTTATAATATTAATTAATAAGTATGGAATGAATGGAGAACAATGTATGAATGAAAGCATATTTCCTAGTAATGTTTATTGTAGGCCTTATGTAAGGCTAATGTAAATGTATTATCTTGGTAACAATTTTAAACTTGTATGTGTCTGAATGAATGTGTATATCACACATATGTTAGGAAGTTGTCACATGTATTTTACAGCCGGCCAGCTTGGGGCTAAAACTTAGTACAGAGGTCTGTGGGTGAGGAAGTGTGACCACGCCGCCCTGGAGACCAGTCGCCCCTTCCAGGCTACTTTAAATTGTATCGTTATTACTTTGCCAATAATTAATGTATTAATAAAACTGAGTTAATTACTCAATCATAATTTTAACCCTAATTTTAACATAATTTTAATAATAATAATAATACAACATTAATAAACTCAATATTACTAGAGCATATTTGCCACAATCCTAATGTAACAGTTTTAAGAATACACGCCTGTATTTGTTACAAAAATATCATTTTCACAATAAAAATAAATAATATTTTATTTTTAAATTTCAAAATGTAATGTTTTTACAAAATAAAAAAAAATGTAAATTCAATCGAAATTTGTTTTCAACCTTACAATGTAGATACTCCTATTTCTAATCGAGACCATCAAAGCAATAAAAGAAACTAAACACCGACTTGCAATAACTTAATGCTTCCATTCACTTTCATCAACCGTACAGCACTTAGGGGTAGCACGTACTGGTAGCTGTTCAGGTAGTTTCCATTCACAAAAATGACGTAGTTGTTGACTCCTGCCAGAATGTGGACTACAAATTTTTCTCCCACGTTGAACGGAAAGACCTGGGGAGTATTAAGAACTTCGTATCCCCATTGGCCGTTGATAAAGTGGTTAATGGTTATAGAATTCTCTCTGGGCCTGAAATTTAGCATCTGATCATTGCTGTTTCGATGTAGTAGAAAAACAAATCCACTGGTATTGGCGTACACACCACGAAGCACAATCTGCAACAAAAATAAAACAAAAACATTATGAATAAAATTAATTACTAAGTATATATTCAACAGATAACCTGTTAATAAAAAATTGCTTATCTTGTACTTTTTCGAAATGTAAATTGATAGTGCTTAATTTTTCTCGAAACCGAAACCAAAATCATTACCTCAGCTTTAAATTTGACCGGAAACGATAACTGCAATTGAAAACGTATTTTTATCTAGAATTGGCTCTTTAACCTGTTTTACCCTTGATCTACACTTTGTTACTGCACATTTATACTAAATGTAGCCGAAGCCAACTAAACTCAAACGTGACAAAAGTCGCATTCAGAGTTTCTTTCAGGCAACTCTTTCGCCCCTTCCCCCAGAAGAACATCAACCGCCCCTATATCGAAATAAAATTTATATAAAAATATACTTTTATAAGTGTCCTCCCTCCTCTCCGGAAAATTTAGTACACGCCCCCACCCCCCCTCCCCCCAAAAAAATTCAGGTGGCTCTTTCCCCCTCAATCCAGGGAAAGAAAAGTCTGAAATTAACACTCACCGTATTAATAGATAATACAGACTAAAGACAGATGTTACTTCTATAATCTAGAAATATTTCCTATTTTTGGCGGCTATACCTCAATAATGCAGGGAGTGCTACTTTCAGACTTTTTCTCATGGTGAGGGGGGGGGGAGCTGACCAGTAGTGTAGGCAGATGGGATTAGGATAGCCCACCCCCATGGATCAATGTTCCCTCTAAGGACCAAGAGTGTGTGTGCAAAAAATATGTTGTGTGCGCGGTGCTAAAAATGACTTGGGCAAGTTAATATGTATGTTTAAGCTTGCAATTAAGGAGTGTAATGAAGGCATGCATTTTGATTAATTAATAGTATAATGTGTAGGACTAATGAAACGTATGCAATTAAAAGAAGATACAAATCCCATCTAAATAAAATAAAATACACAACAGGAACTTTTAGAGTTATACTTAGACAACAGGTTATATGGTCGATGTACTTTGTTAGTGTAATGCAATCGTATGTTAAAAATGTTAATACCATAACGGTAACACAAATACAACAGTTTAACATGTAAACCATTTTAAAGAGCTGACTTGAAAACAAAATTAGCTAACCTTTCAGGGGCATTTATTGCAATTTCTCGCGTCTAACCTTGCCTTGCTTCCACACCTTATATGCTTTGTTTAAATCCACATCCTCTCCAGCATTTAGATATAATTTAATTCGCATTAGATTTCCTAAATGTGTGGCTTCAAGTCTATTTCGTGCTTGCACTTTAATGCTGTTCATAAGGCTAAAACCTCGCTCGCAATCAGCGATAGATACTTGAAAAGTACAGCATATGTCAATTAACTTTGCCAATGAGCTAAAGTGTTCATCATTTAAAGCAACTCCTGCGTTTTCAGTTAGTGCATTTACTGAACCTGATTTGAGTTTTTCACTGATCTGAAATTTGAAGTAATTTATTGCGTGATAATTGACTCTTCATTTGTTGTTTGTAATACGTCTTTGTACTTTACGCAGTTCTTTGATATCTTTGACGCCAGACTCAATTGTGCAATTTCTAAAACCAGCAGGATCAAAAGCTGAAGAAAACTGCAGTTCATCTGCTGGAGACCTTACATTTAAATGATCGCAGACCGATCGTATAAACTGTGTGATTTGTCTAAGTTGATTCCTACGTTTTCATTCAAAATTGTCTTTGCTTTATCATTTCAATAAACATCTTCACTCAGGTATTGTGCTTCTAATTTGCGTATTCTAGAAAAGCAAAATTGATGTGCTTCAATAGATGATAAATTATTTCGCTGCAACAACATTGATAGATTAGCTAATTCAGTTAATAAATCATTAACGGTATAAAGCGCAATTTGATACAGGGGATCTTTTAATGATTTCAAAACATAACAACAAACAGGATAATTGCAGTCTTGGACTAGTTCTTCACAGTAAGCAGCTAAAACATCAAGATTTCTAACAAAAGCACTGACAGCAAAGTGACGTTACAATAAACTTCGTAAATTGGTCGAAAAGAAATTACATCCATATCATGCACCTTGGCCAATTCTTCAAATGCGCCCTTTTTAACTGAAGGTCGAACTCAGTGCTGTTCAACAAGGTGGGGGACCTTAGACTTCAATAAAGCAGCTAATCCCTTCCTACGGCCTAACATAACCGATGCCCCGTCTGATGTTATCATTACCATGCAGTTTCATTTCAAGTCGATGTTCAGTATAGTGTTGTGTTATGGCTTCCAGAGATGAGGCATAACATGCGGTAAGCTGAATTATTCCACCAAAAACGGTTTTGTAGAATAAAGAATTGACTGAACGAAATTTAAAATAAAGGATTAGCATTTTATGTACAGTTATGTCAGTACTTTCATCAACTATAAGCGTGTGGAACGATGCTACTCGAAGTTCTGTCAGTGTGTTCTTTACAACCACCTCGTTGATTGCTTCAACAAACTCAAAGGCGTAATTCTTACTTCGCCAACTGTCTGATATAGAAACATACTTCCCCATGTGGTTATGAATCAGTTGTACCGACAGCATCGAGGCGTGTATCCTAATGGCGAGAAGAACATTATCCATTAGGATTAGAACTTGATCCTTGTTTGACCGCTGGCGCTCATTTTATTCAACTCGTTCTTCTCGCTCAGTGTTAGTTTCAAGTACTAGCAGCACAGAACTTATACTTCAGGTGCTTTCTAATTCAACTGAAACATTCTTAGAATATGGCGTTTCGGTTCTCACTTTAACTTTGAGCCATTCCAGTTTAAACGAATCTCTCGGTCTTTTTTTTTTTTGCTGCATTGTTTTACCGCTTGTTACACACATTTTTCTTTTCAACATGTTCAAATAGCACAGAGTAGTAAACTTTTATTCCTTATTTATTAAACCAGTCTGTGAATACTGAAACAGTTCGATCCATGTGCACGTAATAATCCCAAGAATTGGATATACAGTATATAAATCCTTAAACCAAACAGAGCGAAAAAAAAACAACACATCCACCGTTAGAATAGTAGAATTTGCATCTGACTTGGGTAAATCGTGAAAGTATCAAGGAGGTGGGTGGGGTTGGGAGATGGGGGAGGGCGGTGGCAATAGAAAATAAAACCTTGCATGGTCAGCTACAAGCCGTGATGCCTTTCAGGTATTAGGTGTCAGTGCTGCGGTCAGTTTTGGGGTAAACCATTAAATCAAGCAGAGGGAGTGTCACCCAGACATTAGATCGGAACCCGCCCCGCTCAGTTTAGAGTTGTCATTAACTGGACCTGTGGTATGACAACCGAGGTCACCCCCTCCCCCCAGTCAATGCTACCTGTGGTTTATGCCCCAAAACACAAAGACTGTTCGTTTAAAAAAACAGGTACTAAAATGTCGCTTCATTCAAGCCACTGGCTACAATTTTTTTTAGTGCATTAGGCTTGCCCGACGTTCTGATAATCTGTGCGCGGCATCAAAAAATGTTTGCGCGGCACATTTGAAAGTACTGCGCGGCCGCGCAGCCGCGCAGCTTAGAGGGAACACTGCCATGGATCCCTCTGTAAATTTTTTTATTGTCATAATACCACTGCTACTTATTTAAATCTATTTTTGAATCAGTATACATGTATAATTGAATATGTATATTTAGAACAGTCATCTAAAAACTGACGCCATGTCCACTCTGAGTCGGTTATGTTTAACCCTAATCACCACAATTGTCTCAGATTAACGTCACACCTAGGGCACCCCGACAAAAGAGCGCACGACAAAAGAGCTGGTGTTTTCATTTGTTTTTTTTATGCGTTTGTTTTATTCTTTTGTGTTTGTGTGTTGCATTTGTGTTTTCGTTTGTGTTTGCATTGTGTTTCTGTTTTCTTTTGTGGTTGTGTTGTGTTTGTGTTTTCTTTTGTGTTTGTGTTGTGTTTGTGTTGTGTTTAGTTTTGTTCTGTTCTCAAGTTGGTACATTTAAAAAAGATTTGGCGGAGCACGGGTATGCAGCTAGTAATTATATAAAAGCTTGACATTGTATCTGAAACTTTTAAAATGAATTATTATGTACTTCTTTCCAATTTGCATTGTCTTTGAATCTTGCCCCCAACCCCGTGCCAAGTTTCAGTGAATTTGGTCGGTTCAAAGTGTCGAGATTTCGCTCGGCAATTTCGATCTATGACGAAGCAGTAAGCACGACAGACAGACAGAGAAAGCAAGCTTAATAAAAGCTTGTGAAAAGAATTTAAGTGAGATTTGGCGTGTTTTTCGACAGAAGTAGAGACAAGTAATTAGAATATACACATGTTTAAAATATCTACTTCCTGTAAGTAACGATGTCTAAGCAACACCTGTCTTTTATTTCATTTCCAACTCTTGACGGACTCTCACATCCATGCTACAACTACTTACTCCCTTTCCCAACATACCCGAGTTCATTCGACTAGTCGCTTCAGTTTTCCCCTTCGTTCTCTCCACACAACACAAAAGTCAACAAACTCGGACTCGACACTATCTAACAGTACAATAGCAAAGGTACACATCTACGGACGCACACAGTTTTTCGATTAAAAAACCCCATTCATAGTACATTTCACATCCCCACACAAAGCACAGTACTTTAACTTTATAAAAGTGGAGCAGAATTACAAACATTCTTTTCCAAATTAAATAGTTATAAATACATGCATTTTAAAAACTGTACACAATAAACCCAAATTTGTTTTAAACACTTTTGAAACTCCCGCTTTAGTTTTTCAAAACGACAATTTATGTCCCTCTAGTATTGTAATTTTACTTATAGTGCAGATTTCGCCAGATCATGTTTTTACTGACCACATAGTAATCCTCTATGAGCATGATTATTGAACAGTCAATTGAGTTACAATAACCTCTCTACATGATCTTTGTCCATTTTGAGAAAGTGTTTTATCAGAGGTGTAGTTGGGAATTTGTTGAACCACAATGGGATCCGTCCGAAATTCTTAAACACTATTTAACAGCTCTATGAAGATTCCAACTAGCCATTTTTAAAATTGAAAAAAAAAAGAGTACGGCAAGGGTGCATGCTCTCGACAGTGATCATATTGATAGTCATTGAATGGGTTAGGAGTAGAACAACCTCAGATTAAAAGGTGGAATTTAAGATGTTTACCATGTTGAGGATAATACACGCTGTAAGCTCTATGACTAAAGGAATCTTCATACCCAAACTCTCGCTGATTTTATGTGTTTGCAGTAGGGTACCCTCTATGCGTCCATTCTTTATCCCGGAACGGGAACGACAAGATACTACAAAAGTTTAATCTAGCCGCATCTTTAACAAAGTCTGAATTATTAAGGAAAATCATGATTTACTATCCCTGCGGTATTTTAAGGGTGGAACCCACCTTTCTAATTTTTAAAGAGTAAACCTTGGAGGTTGTTGATACAAAATCAATAAAAATCTAGATGCGCATCTCGAACCTAAGAAAATGCTTTCAGAACGTAGTCCACTTACCAAATTTCCGACTGTAAGTCCACAGGGTAGGTCGAGCCATGTGTCAACGTTTGATGAATTCGACTTTTCTACATATTGAATGTTCTGCCGTAGCCCGTAGAATGTTTCACTTGGTCCCGTGTCAACAACTAGACCATTCACGCTGTCGTCACTACAAACACTGCACAGCCCAGAAGTTTTATTGTGGCTGAAGGCCACACAATTTCCTTTACTAAGACAGGTTATGGAGCAATCAAGTTCAGATCTTTTAACGACAGAATTTGGCGTGCTATCGCTACAGCCAGTGTACTTGTCTGGCAGATTCGCAAACAAGAAAGTTGTCGCTTGTGTATTATTGCATAATTGTCCGTTGCAAAAATAATTTATATTACACCACACAAGCAACAAATACAGAAAGCACATTCTGTTGAAGTGACAAAACACAAAATGTTGTGAATCTTTTATTTTTATAGACCCCGTTATGAAATGACCAGTTTCTGAAAAATTTTGTTCGTAGACTTCTCTGCACTTTTGAAAAACATGATTCCAAAAATAATTATCAACCTCTTTAATAAAGATATAAATATATATTTCACATTACACGTATTGAAATCTTCTTAAAACTACAAATATTGTGTTCCAAGTGACAGTTTTGACACGCAAAGTGTACACGAAACAAGATATTAAAGTCTGGTAGGATTGAGCCTGTTAAATATTCAACTATTTGTGTGAACCACTAGTTTCAAAATCGATGTTACATGTTACAACCGGTTTACATACAATTGAAACAGCATCCAACGCACACCACAAAACAGACCAAACCCTATACCAACCAGCTCTACACCCCATAAATCCCCATACCTGAACCACAACACCCCAACACACACCTCAATTCGAATCACACTATCCCACAACCCACCTCTAACAAACACGACATACCATAACCACTTTTAATTAATTTTTAATGACTCTGATAGCATCTCAAGGTTTAAAAAGAAAACAAAATTCTTGCGATGTCATCAAAGAAGAATATATAAATACTTCTGGTTAAAGTGTCCTTACAAAAATGTTTCTGCTGCTCTTTTAAATTTTTTTTTGTTTCAACGTGGAAATAACACTCACAGATGGATGGTGAAATAGAGTGAGAGAATGCCCCACAGAAGGGAGAAGAAAAAAAATTTGGCTAGAAAAACGAAAACAAAGGAAGAGTATACAAAAGAAATTTCAGTTAATCAAAAGAGGAAGGTATAACAAAGAAAGAGAACGATGATTTAAAGATTATGCGCTCAAAAAAGCAACGAAGACTAGAATTTGACATACTCAGAGCTTTAAATTATCGATATATTTGCGTTAGAGACAAAGGGGTTGCCAGGCAGGTTGATGAAAATGTTTAAAGGCGATCGTTTCAATCCTGCTAATGAATACAAATACAGCAATAATTGAAAGAGGCACACAAAGAGAACATTAGTTATTGATTGAGGGGGTTGAAGAGACAGACGTTGCTCAAATGTGAAAAAAAAAACGCCACTTCAGAGCGTTGCTTCGCAGTAATTGTTCAGCCGGATACATTTCGGTTGTTTAAACATATAAAGAATGGTTGTTTTTTAAAACGTTCAAAGTAAACAAACAAAATTATACCTCACACTCACACACATTTATACTCATACTCACGCACACTCATACGCATATCGTCACACTCATACACTTTCACTATCATACACACACTTATATACACAAACTCTAACTGTAAATTACACATACACACTCTCACCTAGACACATATCTCTCACTCACAATCAAGTACCATTTAAACACATCCACACTCATATGCACAGACTCAAACACACAAATACAAGCACTCACATTCGCTTACACACATACACACACATTCTTTCTAACAAACATTCATACAGAAACTCATACACTGCTACACACACTCATAAACACAAACACCATCTATACACATTTTAAACATTTTTTCCCATGCGTTTCAATTTGATTTTCAAATATAGTTTTTAAGCTGAGTATATTATGCTACTACATTGAGAAAAATAATTATCCTATACAAAATGTTTAATAACAAATCATGCATTTGCCTCTGCTTTGTAAATAACATCATCCTAAATAATGCAGATATTTCGCAGTGTGAGAATGTGTTCATGATAAATTTCGCCCTGAGATTTGTGTGCTCAGAGATCAACTTTTCTTTTTTCCGTAAGGTCATTTGTCCTGTATTTTGTTTTTGAGATATTTTGTCTATGGCAAATTTCTTTTATCACCGTATGTGCTACTAGTTCTACTGCTAATAATACCCACAGTCCTTCTTGTATCGTATGTGCTACTAGTTTTCCTGCTAAAAATGCACACACACACACACACACACACACACACACACACACACACACACACACACACACACACACACACACACCATGTAAATGCTGCCTGGTGGTGTACAAGGTCTGAAGTTTAAAATTTTCAAAGAATCATCGGGGAATCAAAATATTGGGCGCATTTAAATTTTCACAGACTGACCTTACCTAAACCGATTGTCTCTTACCAAGCGATATGTGGTAAACTGCTAGATAAAAAATACATAGTATATGCACCAGTTTCGCATTTAAATTCGGTCATATTAACTAGAAAAATAAATTTGCTAGATCAAGATAAGTTTTATTATTATCAAGGTCTATAACTGTGATAACATTTATGTTTCAGGAAGGCAACAGCTTGTATGAGTTGTCTTCCATTTAATAAAACAATGCCAAAACTCATAAAAACATGAAATTTACAAAATGAAATTCTCTTTTTAATTAATATGTTCTAGAAATAAATTTGTTTTACAAAACTGTCAGTAAAGTCTTTGCACAAACCCGTACCTAATTTATTGGATAACTGGAATAGCATTTCAATATTTTTCTGTTTTCGTTAAATAGATTGTGATAAAAATTTGTAAACAGATGCAAAGACAATTTCACGTAACTCAGGATTAAAACACAGCTTATTTATTAATTGTAGATTCAAAATTGCTAAACGTGATGTAACATTATTTAATTAACACATGGTTTATATTATATGCTACAGGTAACCTGAGCGGTAATACCACATTTCTAAGTATTTTAGTTCCTTTTTGTTTCGTTGCAATAAAAAAAAGCATTTATCATTGACTGTCAAAATCAAACAACACACAGATTTAAAAAAGTGAAGTGGGTATATATTGTGTTTACGTAGACAATCACTGGTAAATTCAAGTTGGCTTTGTGTGTTAAATTGTAAAATATCTATATATAAGTATCAAAAGTTAAGATTCATTAGTTATTTGTGCAAAGAGATTATGATTTTTTAAATGTTAATTAAATTAATGACTTAATGTGATTGTATCGATAATGCAGCAAAGACAAACATGAATGATTTACATGACAATCCTACTTTGGATCACTACTACTCAGATCTCATTCGATGTTGTTTAACAATTTTCTAATAATAACAAAATCATTTTGTTAGATACTAAACTTCTCACAGTTAAACCCACGATTCATCGAAAAATGATTACAAATTTGTGAGGTATAATAATTTGAATCGTTGAATGCATAAGAGTAAACAGTCCAAATATAGTTGGAATTCAACAATTAAAAATAGGTACTTATAAGTACGTTTGGTATGTGCTCTCTTGACGGGTTACCGAAATCAGCGCTGCATCTGCAATATCTATGCATGCATATGCACATTTTTGAATGCATTAATATGTAGCTTTATGTATTCATAACAGCAACAACAATACAACTAATAATAACAATTAAAAAAAATAGTAACAATAAAAAAATTATAATAATAATATTATTATTATTGTTATTATTATTATTATTATTGTTGTTGTTATTATTATTATTTAAATTGTTTCATTTATAAGATTGCCGAATGTAACTCCACTGGAAATGTTGACATTTTTGTTTGTGCTAGTCGAAGTGGAGAGTTTAACATATTTGATGTTCTGCCGTAGCCCGTAAAAATGTTCAACTTGGTCCCGTGTCATCAACTAGACTTTTCACGCTGTAGTCACTACAAACACTGCACAGCCCAGAAGTTTTATTGTAGCTGAAGGCCACACAATTTCCTTCATTGTGGCACATTCTGGTTAAATCAAGTTCAGATGTTTTGAAGATAGAAGTTGACATACTATCGTTACAGCCTGTGTAATTGACTTGTAGAGGGTAACACTGGAAAGCTGTCGATGGTTTAGCGGTGTAACTTTTTCTGCGGCAGCTTCAGATTTGGGCAGAACACAACTAGCCACAACATATAACACATGATGAACTGCATTGCAAACTGTCTTTGAAGTTATTTACTTTTTAATTAGCAGCCTAAATAGCTTATGGTATTAATAATATTGATGGCTAATCAGTATACATATATTTAGTAGGTTATCTTTTCGTTAGAATTTACACATGTAGCATGTATATAAAGAAATTTCTGGGATACTTTGTTCACATCTCGTCCTTTAAGTTCACAATTTACCTCTTCTACATCAATTGTAACGTTACGTTATTTCACAGTTGTTCTAAGATAAAATATGTTACATTTCACTAAAATTATACCTTGATATGTTCAAACGTAATTGTGTATGCTACAACTAAAATCCTGCACCTTAACAATAATCTTAAACACCTTAGTTAAAGAAGAACGAATTAAGAGAAGATTACACAAAAGACAACACAAAATGCTGGAGCTAAGTTAGATTTCGTATTGTCCCTACATTTTCAGCGGAACAGAACCTTATATCTCTTTTTTACTTAAATATAAAATCAACGCTATTGCATTCTTTAAAAAAACAAAAGAACAAAAATTTGTGTATAATTATAGCGTTACTAACATTACAAGATGGCGTATCTTCAACTAAAAATTCACTAGATTTTTGTCCACTTAGTGAATCATTCATGACATTGTGTTATGTATTAGAGCAATCGTCTCAATTAATAAAAGAAAACAAAAAAAAACAACAACAAAAAAAACAAAAGCAATAATAAAATAGCCCTAGCCCAAGATCGATACAGCAACATGTCTCTTATAATATATACGATATTGATTGTGTTTTTCGTCACTTTAGCTTTTACTATAAACAGATAAAATAATAAAAATAAAAATAAATTCTCAGTCCTTATCGCTGATACAAAATACTTGTTGAAAATCCTATCAATAATGTCAAATAGAGTTATTTGATAAACCGAAATATAAAAGAAAACGCATTCAAAGTAACAAAGGCTAAGCAAAGAAACAATTAAACCAATGGAGCCTCAATATCGTTAACTGTTATAAAGCTCTAGTTCTTTCATCACCTGTTCAGTAATGGTCTTTTTGATACGTTTCGATAGGATTAATTTTTTAACTTGATGTCTAATAAAATACATACATCAATCTGAAAACAAATTAAGCATTATTGTCTATGTACATTAATTGATGCAATTTTGTTTAGAAAGACATTTTAATCAAAGATTTTAAAATGATACGTACATTCATAAAGTGACGACATTTAACAAAATAGCGGAAGCAAAAGTAAAGTGTTTTAACGTTCTGAGCTTTCTAATGTTATAGTTTTAAGAATACATGATTGTGTTTGTTACGAAAATATATCTTTCACAATACAAAAATATAATATTTTCTTTCTAAATTTCAAAATGTAAATTTTTTAACAAAATGTTTTAAAATATGTAAATTCAATCGAAATTACTTTTCAACCTTGATACTCTTAGCTGTTTTATTTTCTAATCGAGACCATCAAACCTATAAAAGAAACTAAACACTGACTTGCAATAACTTAATGCTACCAGTCACTCTTATCAACCGTGCATCAGTTGGGGGTATCACATATTGATAGCTGTGCAGGAAGTTCCCATCCACAAAAATGGCGTAGTTGTCGACTAATGCCAGAATGTGCACGACAAATTTTTCCCCATGTTTGAACGGAAAGACCTCGGGAGTAGGCTTAAGATAAACACCTTCTCCCCATAGGCCGTCCATAAAGTGGTTAATGGCTATAAGATAATCTCTGGGTCTAAAATGTAGGATCTGGATATCGATGTCTTGATGGACTTCAAAAATAAATCCACTGGAATTGGCGTACACACCACGAAGCACAATCTGTAACAAAAAAAAAACATGATGTGTAACAGACTGTATTCTTGGGTATGATTTATTATATTGTATTTAACATGAAATTGTTTGAATGTAGAGTACCTGGCCAACGGAAGGACTGTGTGAGCGACTAGTCATGTTTTTCCATGCTTTTTTTGAGATCGCTCACTGACGTTAGGGGAGAGAATGTAAGGTATAAAAGGGGAGCTCAAGGTGGACTAAGTGTGCCTGTATAGAAGAATGTTGTAAGCCGTCACCACGTCACTCTGTCTCTGGATTATAATTTAATTTCTGTTATTGTCGTTATTAATTCCTATGGATTTATTTTATCAATGTGAATATATTTTGTAAGTTGGAAGAACTGTCGTTCGTATTCATTGAAGAACTCACAATAACACCGTATTGTCTCATCTACAAATACGCGTTCTTAGAGTGTGTACAGTAAACAGATGATCTGTTCATGAAAATAATTGCTTTTCTTGTATTTTGTGGTAGCTTCAGGTATGGTAAGTTGCAAACATTTTGCACTGGTTTACAGCAGAGGCGTAGCGAGGGGGGGGGGGGCGGGTGGGGGGGGACATATGTCCCCGGGCGCTGACCTTAGGGGGGGCGCCAAATTGAAAGTTTGAGGGGGGGTGCAATTGAAAAGTTCGTGGGGGGGGGGGTGCAAATCGAAAGTTTGCTCCCGAGGGGGGCGCCAAATTGAAAGTATGTCCCCGGGCGCCGGGAAGGGTCGCTACGCCTCTGGTTTACAGTTTGCAATCCACTTATATTTATGAACTAGATAAATGGCCCGTTGAGGGAGAAAAACAACGTGCGCTAGGTTGATAGTGTTCTTTTTCTCGAAACCGAAGCCAAAACCAAAATCATCAATTCAAGTTCAAATTTAACCGGAAACGAAAATTGTCATTGAAAACGGATTTTTATCCAGAATCGGCATTTAACCTAATATAACCTTGATCTACACGTATTAAAGTTACTGCACATTCATACTAAATAAAGTCGAAGTCATACTCCTAAACCTTGCAACTAAGCTCAAACTTGACAAAAGTCGTATTCTCCCCCCCCCCCCCCCCCCCGAAGAACGTCAACCGCCCCTATAACGAAATAAAATTTTCCCTCCTCTCTGGAAAATTTTGTCCCCTGCCTAAAAAAAATTCAAGTTGCCCCCCCCGGGGGGGGGGGGGGGGGAGAGAAATGTCTAAAATTAACACTGGTCGTATTTGTAGATAATACAGACTAAAGACAGATGTTACTTCAATAAACTAGACCTGTTTCCTGCGTTTGGCGGCTAAAACTCAATAATACAGAGAGTGCTACTTTCAGACTTTTTTTTCTCTCCATGGTGAGAGAGGGGTCACTCTAATTTTTTTTGGGGGGGGGGGGGGGGAAGGAGGAATTAAATTCTCCGGGGAGGTGGCTGACACTGGTTAAAGTATATACTTTCTATATAAATTGTATTTCGTTTGGGGGGGGGGGGGGGAGATGAATGAAAGAAACTGCATGGAGACCACTTTTAACCTTAGACAAATAAATTAAGTGGTAATGTTAGTGTCTTTATTATCGAGTATAGATTACGTCAATATTATTGTGTACTTTTTCTGCAATTTCTTTTTAGTTCTATGTTTACTATAAAACCAATGACCTCATTTTATTGTGTTTACTTATCCAGCTTTAGAACTGCATAATTTCGTTTCGTTTTGAATACTTTCAATATGGTCCATGTGCCGACACGGTCTTTAACTATGCATCTTTTAAATTTCCTTGTGTTTGCTCTAGAGACAGACAGAAATAAAGACATAAAAGCTTGACTATTATTATAGACGAAAAATGTAGGCCTACAAATAAATGTACTTTAGAACAATTAGAGAATAACAATCAATTTGAGATTTATTTCTGACGTATTTATTTCTGTAGTATGGTACCAAAACAATCCTACAGAAAAATCACGTCATCGAACAAAATAGTCGACAACATTCTACTGAATCGTATCTCGTTTTCCAAAGACATCAGAATAAAAGAAAAACTAAAAACGTTTGTTATAATAGATTTTTAAATGCACTAAAAATTAAAACAAAAATGAAACAAACAAATTTGCTTTCTTAAGTAAATATCGAACAGTAGCTGCAGGGAAGATAATGCAATTAGTAATTTATTTAGTAACTAACACTAACTGTTTATCACTAATTTTCTCATTAAGTAAAAGCGCTGATCGCTTAAATGTGTGAATGCTTAAATGAAAGTTTGAACCGAGAGGTTTTAACTTTACTCTCTCTCTCTTTCCCTCTTTGTATATTGGTTTGTTATGATTAGATCAACCATAAGATGTTACACGTTGAAAACCCCAACTCATTAGTCTGAAAATAAAAATCTTTGATTGGCGAAGTAAGATATATAAGGTGCAGCAGATGAAATTTTTCTGTGCAATATTTTTAATCTAATAAAAACAGTACTTTTAACTTTATAAAAGTGGAGCAGAATTACAAATATTCTTTTCTAAATTAAATAGTTATAAATACATGCGATAAAAATACATACAATTAACCCAAATTTCGTTATAAACCCTTCTTAAACTCCCGCTTTAGATTTTCAAAACGACAATTTATTTCCCGTTAGCCAAAATGAAAATAAAGTATTGTAATTTTGCTTATAAGGAGGATTTCGCCAGATCATATTGTGTACTAACTTAGGAATCTTCATACCCAAGCTCTCGCTGATTTTATGTATTCGCAGTAGGGTTCCTGCTCTGCGTCCATCGCTTATATTTTATTCCGGGACGGGAACGACAAGATACTGCTGAAGTTTAATCTAGCCGAAGCTTTAACAAAGTCTGACTTATTAAGGATAGTCAGACTTTGTAAATCGTGATTTTGGGGGTGGAACCCACCTTTCTAATTTTTAAAGAGAAAATCTTGTAGGTTGTATAAACAAAATCAATAAAAACCTATATGCGTAAATTGAAACTAAGAAAAAGCTTTCAGAAAGTTGTCCACTTACCATATTTCCAACTGTCAGTCCACAGGGTAGGTCGAGCCATGTGTCAACGTTTGATGAGTCCGACATTTCTACATACTGAATGTTCTGCCGTAGCACGTAAAATGTTTCACTTGGTCCCGTGTCAACAACTAGACTTTTCACGCTGTAGTCACTACAAACATTGCACAGCCCAGAAGTTTTATTGTAGCTGAAGGCCACACAATTTCCTTCACTAATACAGGTTATGGAGCATTCAAGTTTAGATCTTCTCATGACAGAAATTGACGTCCTATCGCTACAGCCAACGTACTTGACTTGTAGATGAGCAAACAGGGAAGGTGTCCCTTGTGTATTACTGCATAATTGTCCGCGGCAAATATAATTTATATTACACCACATTAGCAACAAATACAGAAAGCACATTTTGTTTAAGTTTAAGTGAGAATTTTGTAAATCTTTCATTGATTTTTATAGACACCGTTATGTAATGGTCAGTTTCTTATAAATTATGAGCTTAGATTTTTCAGCACTTTAAAAACAAATTATAACATAAATATTTATCAACATCCTTGATAAAGATCCTAATATAAATTGCACATTATATGTATTGAAATCTACTCAAAGCTGCAATAATTGTTCCAAGTGACAGTTTTTACACGTAGAATGTACACAGAACAAGATATCTGAGTCTAGTAGGATTGAGCATGATAAATATTCAACTACTTGTGTGAACCATTAGTTTCAAAAATCGATGTTGCATGTTACGACTTGTTTTGATACAATTGTAACACGATCCAAGGCACACCACAAAAGAGACAAAAACCCATACCAACCGCTCAACACCCCATAAACACCCCACGCCTGAACCACAACACCCCAACTCACCCTACTATTTGAATCACGCTATCACACAACCCACCTCCAACAAACAGGACAACACATACTACATAATAACCTATTTTAATTAATTTTTAATGACTCTGATAGCATCTTAAAGTTTAAAAAGAAAACAAAATTCTTGCGATGTCACCGAAGAAGAATATATAAATACTTTTTGATATAGTGTCCTTACAAAAATGTTTTACTGCTTTTTTTTCTTAACGTTTCTGTTTTAACGTAGTAAACATGGTAAGGGGTGGAAGCAGGCGTTGTAACTGAAATAGCAATATAAACATAAAGTGATATTTCAACGCCAAGGGTAGACAAAGGTACAGAATATAGTCCAAGTAAAGACAGAACAGACAGACCCGACGGGTTCCGAACCTACCATTCCACACGGCACCGAATCGCCTCGCCTTCCATGCCTCAAGTCAGATTCTACCAATCAGCTCTACAAAAAATAGAGCTTTCTTGGCAGACCACTATCATAGCATGTGACACGGAAGACGCGGGCTGGCGTGACCTCTGAACCCTAAAGGGTCTGACCGCTAGCCTCATAAACACAACAAGGACTATTATTCGACCAGGCGAGGCGATTCGGTGCCATGTGGAATGGTAGGTTCGGAACCCGTCGGGTCTGTCTGTTCTGTCTTTACTTGGACTATATTCTGTACCTTTGTCTACCCTTGGCGTTGAAATATCACTTTATGTTTATATTGCTGTTTTAACGTAGAAATAGCACTCATTGAGGGATGGTGAAAGAAAGTGAGAGACAGATGGAAAGAGAAAGAGAGAGAGAGAGAGAGAGAGAGAGAGAGAACGTGTCACAGAAGGGAGAAGACAGAAATTTGGGCGATCGTATCAAGCCTACTGAAGTATACAAATAGAGCAATAATTTATAGCGGCACACAAAGTAAACATTAGTTATTAATTGAAGGGATTGAAGAGACAGACGTTGCTCAACTGTGAAAACCGCCACTTCAAAGCGTTGGTTTGCAGTAATTATCCAGCCGAGGAATACATCTTCGGTGGTTTAAACATATGTAGAATGGATGCTTTTAGAAACTTTCAAAGTAAACAAACATTAAGAAACTCACACAGAAAATTATACCTCGCACGCATTTATATTCATACTCACGCACACTCATACACATATCGTCACACACATGAACTTATACTCACACACTCAAACACTAACACTCACACACTTTCACTATCATACACACACTTATATACACATACTCTTACTGTAACTCACACATACACACTCCCACACAGACACATATCTCACACTCACAATCAAGTACCATTTAAATACACTCAAACACACACTCATATGCACAGACTCAAACACATAAATACAAGCACTCACATACGCTCACACACTCATACACATACATTCTTTCGCACACACATTCATTTAGAAACTCTCACACTGATACACGCACTCATAAAAACACACCATAAACACAATTTAATCCATTTGTTTATCTTACAAAGGTAGCATCCACCGAGTCAATGTTTTTTGTTAAGTTTCATTTAGGTTAATGTAGATTTTAACGTCTACTGCTTAAGATTTTATTCTTTGAAGATTGTTTATCAGAAGGAATCACATATAGTCTCCTTCTTCTTCTTAATCCCTACAGTGCCCAAGACACATGGGCTGATGAAGTAGAGCTCATCTGATTCATTGACCTTTGCATATGAAAGGATAGTGTGGTCAGCACTATGCCCAGCCGCCTTTGTACCCCTAACGTAAGTTAGGTACACATCAGAGCTGGGTTGACTCAGATGCGTTCCACTGATTTGAACCCGGGCTAGCATTCTAGCTCTCTACCGCTATGCCACGCCGTCCCCTATTGACATACAGTAGTAACCCAAATTCTGCTATTTTCGGAAACTAACATGTGGGTTTTAATCCGGCCAATGTACTAAATGCGCTGTCAGTGATGCTCTTCAGACTTTGGACAAATGAGCGGCAAATGCATATATTGCTTGTCCAAGGCTTGCGTTAGAAGCACTTCGTGCGTTAACTGTAACACACACACACACACAACCCCCCACACACATATACACACAAGCATAGTGTAGACCACACATTCCCTTCATATGCAGAGACCACAGGAACAGGTGGACTCTACTTCCCCTGCCCCGTTGACAAGTTCAAAACAGAAATTTACATTGAAGATAAGGAAATTAAAAAATAAATTGGTTTGTTATGATTTGATCAACCTCACGTTAGAAGCTTTGTGCTCGGCCGAGTAAGATATATAAGGTGCCGAAGATAAAATGGTATAGCTCTCTAGTTACGCTGGTATTGAAAAGTAGTTGACATGAACTTTAATATTTTACCCGTTACTGTTTGCAGAAGCGTAGTGCAGTATATTTCCACATTTCCAGTCAATGTTTATTGACTTGAGTACTATTTATACGCTTGCTCCGCGGAACTTGTAGTTCTTTGTTAAACATTAAATAAAGACCCACGTTTCTAATAATTGTGTCTTAATAATTAACAAACGCCCAAGGGTTATTTAGGCATATACATTTTTAATAACTGTTTCTGAGTCATTCTTTTTATCCGTCAATCAAGTAGATCTATTTCTATACCAGATTTCAAATTTTTAGTCAACGAAATGAAGATTGACATTCGATAACTTCCTTAAGAAAGCCAGACCGTTTGGTACCAAAAAAATCAAATTAACTTGAATCATAGTATTTAAAAAAAATAAAACAATAGAGCATTTCGTTTAATTTTTACCTTGCTCTGTTGTTTAATATTCCCGTTGAATAAAAATTACCCCGAATTGGTAATTTGTACAGAAGTGTAAGAATATTCAAATGTAGACCTACATGTTTTTTAAGGAGTTTAAAAGACACACGATTTTTAATTAAAATACTCAAGTTTTGAGGGTATTCATTTCGGTTCTTGACAAGAATAAACACAAGCCTCTAGAATTAAGAAATAGTTTTAATCTCCATTCTTCTAAGTAACGATGTATGTAAAACACCTCTATTCTATTCCCGTCCCGGCCATTGGGGGGTTTTTGTCCAGGGGGTTTATGTCGGGGGGTTTTTGTCCAGGGGGTTTAAGTCGCAGGGGGTTTATGTCCAGGGGGCTTATGTCGGGGGTTTTTGTCCAGGGGGTTTTGACCGGACACCTCCCATACCAACTCTTGACAGCCACACCCATTCAATACCACACCTCCTCTTGACTCCGGCTCACAACACACACGAGTTCACTCGACCAGTATATTTGCTTGTTACGAACCCGGGCTCGATAACAATACATTAGAAAACGTACACACACGCGCAGACGCAGACATACAAGCACACACACTCACACACAGATACACACGCACACACACCCATATATATATATATATATATATATATATATATATATATATATATATATATATATATATATATATATATATAAATCAAAAGGTTAAAACAGAAAAGAAATGTTGTGCTTGATACTGTGGGCCACTATATTCATTGACTCCATTGAATTAGGCACGTCCGGCCCCTATTCGATTACTTTGAGTATAATACGCCCGAACAAAAGAAGAACATTCGTGGAATATTATTGCTTTAAATATTACATACCGATGCTTATCATAATCTATATATAAATGTAATAATATATGTAAGGTAATGTTAAAGTTGGTTTATGAATAAGGATACATATGGGTAGGTTTGTCAAAGGGAATAAGCTAATTATATACTTTGAAAGTTATACTATATTAGATTGTATAGAATTCCTAAGTAAGATACATTGCACAATACAACAAGCTATGGCATATTACTTCGGCCAATTTCTATTATTCCGTCTTTCTTACTTGGCCGGCAACAAGCAATGTGATTTCTTGGAAGGGTATAATTAACTTGGCAGAAACTGACGTGAGATAATTTGCCATGAGAGGTAATGTCATACATCCGAGTATTTTAAAAAGATATGTGCAGAGCCGTAGCGACCCTTTCCTGCGCCCGGGGACAAACTTTCGATTTGCAACCCCCCCCCTTAAAACTTTCGATTTGTACCCCCTCAAGGTTTCCATTTGCACCCCCATCAAGCTTTAGATTTGCACCCCTCCCCCCTTCAAGCTTTCGATTTAAACCCCCCCTTAAAACTTTCAATTTCCATCCCCTCAACCTTTCAATTTGTTTTTCCGACCCATTTTGGCGCCCCCTAACGTCGGCGCCCGGCGACATATGCCCCCCCCACCCCCCCCCCCCCCCCCTCGCAACGCCTCTGGATATGTGTTCGTTTGTTAAAATATCAGTAGCACATCTATTAACTACACTAAAGAAAAATTTAAGACATCTGATATAGGCCTAAGCATAATTATTGTTAAATAGTCATGTCATGTTTGCCTGTCGTCCCTACTGGGACATAGGCCGCTGACAAGAGCTTTCCAGACGTCTCTGTCCAGGGCTAGTCTCTCCAACTGTCCCCAGGTGTATCCAATCTTCTTGGTGTCTTCTTCCAGGTCACGTCTCCAGGTCTTTCTTGGTCTGCCTCTCTTCCTCCTGCCTTGTGGATTCCAGGTGAGGGCCTGTCTTGTTATGCTGGATACAGGCTTCCTGAGTGTGTGGCCAATCCATTTCCATTTTCTCTGGAGGATCTCTACTTCCACTGGCAGTTGATTTGTCCGTTGCCATAGAACATCATTTCTGATGGTTTTAGGCCAGCGAATTCGCAGGATCTTTCTGAGACATGCGTTTATAAATGATTGTATTTTCTTCTTATTTATAGCAGTTATTCTCCATGTCTCGGCTCCATAGAGTAAAACAGGTTTTACTAGTGTGTTGAAGATCCGGATTTTTATTCTAAGGGTTAAATCTCCCGAACCCCAAACATTTTTTAGTTGGTTGAAGACTGCTCTTGCCTTACCCGTCCTTATTTTTATGTCTGCTTCTGTCCCACCCTGCTTATCAACAATACTTCCAAGGTAGGTGAATCTATCCACTTCTTCTAGGGCTTCTTCTGCCAGTGTTATAGGGTTGTTGTTTGATGCATTGACTTTGAGAACTTTACTTTTCCCTCTGTGGATGTTCAGACCCAGGCTTGTAGAAAAATTTGCAACCCTGTTGGTTTTATCCTGCATTTGCTGTTGTGTGTGAGAAAGGAGGGCCAGGTCGTCAGCAAAGTCCAGGTCATCCAGCTGGCTCCACAATGTCCACTGTATACCGTTTCGCGTTTTCTCTGTTGACATCTTCATAACCCAGTCTATGGCCAGTAGGAACAGGAATGGTGAAAGTAGGCAACCCTGCCTTACTCCGGTCCGTACTGGGAAGGCCTCTGTAGTCTGTTGGCCATGCACTACTCTACATTTGAGACCTTCATATGAAGACATAATAATGTTGACATTGTTAAATAGTACACGTTCTTAATTCCCTAATGACTATAAAACAATTTAAAACCTCGCTTGCTTTAATGTATCATAAAATCACAAAACCTAATAACAGTACCATATACTGTAACTGGTCAAAGTGCATATGTACTGTAACTGGTCAAAGTGCATAATACCTACATCCATTTTAAAATATGTTTTCGTTCGCTGTGCCTGAAAGAAACTAGTTTCAACGAAGTACAAAAGTTTCAACACGGAGGTCACTGAATTGATTTGCTGAAACTGTTATTTACATTAACAGCTACATTTTGAATAGTTAATGTCATACAACAATCGGATTTACTTGCTTGTTTTACACTCTTCGCGTCAACACTGTGACAAAAATAAATAAAAACCTTTGTTTCGTTTCAACATTTGAGAAAAAGAGCTACATAAAAAATACATTGAATAGAATAGTATAAGTGAAGGTATTTTATTATATACTCAGTATTCGAAAGGCCGCAGAAGTGAATGCATTATCTTTTTCAGAATTATTTTTTTTTAAATTCCAGAAAAAAATAGAAAAAGAATCAGCATGCGCTTTTAAAGTTTTGTTTATTAAAATCTTTTTTTTCCACTTATCATGTGTCTTGTGTACTGGATATTTTTGTTGTGCAATTTAATCTATTTTTGCCTCGGACAATCATGTTCAAATACATCAGCGACATCATCCCAGTTTCAAGTAAATAAGTACATTACCTGCAACAATAGCGCAACAATTTCTATCACAAGAAGATCACGAATTGATTGCACCAGAGCTTGTCTACAAACAGCAAAATGCGTGTCTTTAAAATACAATAAAACTTCTAAGCTGTGCAGCATGTGTACTGACACAAACGTGAAAAGTCAAGTTCCTGGCACAGGAGGAGATGAAACGTTCTTTGGAATACGTCAGAACATTCAATGTGGCGCCTTAACAATAAAAAACAACGTAACAAAACAGCTTGACTTACCCTGTGGAATTACAATTGGAAATATGGTAAATATAGATAGGAAAATTGGGCAATGCTAGGTAGATTGTCTAATTAGATAATGAATTAACTTTTTTTGGAGAAAAAGAAAGAAAATATTCTCATGGTTAATGATTGGATTGATTTTTTTCTGTTAGTTGTTTGTTAAAACTACGGAAAAGTCTCGAAAACATTTTAATTAAATGATAGGCCTTCAATGTGAGTTGTTTTGTTGTTATTATATTAGTAAGGCAAGGTCCTTTCGAAACTACGGTTCGTAGGGCAGCTGAAGTAGAGTTCATCGGTTTTAGCGACCTAGATATATTAAGTAATAAAGCGGTAAGCCCTTTTTTCCCTAACGTGAGTCAGGTACCCATCAGAGCTATATGCGCTTTAATATGTCACACTGGTTAGCTCTACCATTTAACCATGCGGTCCTTGCTAACGTTGTAATGAGTACATAATAAATTATTATACACTACGTTTGGTCTAATGACAAATATCAGTTTAAAGATAAATGTGACACTGCTAGGTCAAGCGTGTCTTTATCGAAAACGTATTCCTTAACCAGTCAGGCGCGTAAATGATTAAATATTGCTTAATACCTAACTGATATCCCAAACCCGTGTTCATGACCAAAAACAAACAAACATAAATTCCCTTCAATTAATGATTATACGCAGGCTAATCAACTAGAGCTATAAGACTTCATATACACTTCGCTCACAGATCTTTCGAGCTAGAAATGTTATACACTAAAGTTACATAATTAAATTGTAATATTCATAACATTTGTTTAAATATTCCATTATTATACACACTTATATTACATTTAATGAAACCCGAATTGTTATCCGCGCGGAACAGAACACTTGGAAAATAAAACATTCAGTGTGTAAATATTTTTTCATATTTTAATACTTAAGCGTCCATGAAAACCAAACTTTATGTTAGCCATGTTAAAAATAATTTTTTTAAAAATTGTTCTTACAACAGATTACACTCGGAGGAGTGTACACCGCCACCTCAGGATTCATCCTTAACATTGAAGTCGACCCGAACAACTATCTCATACAATTCAGACCCCAGTACGGTCAAATAGGCTTCGCTTACAAGAAGAATGGCGGTTGGCAGGGTGGAGCCATCGCCAACCTCACCAGCTATCCGTTTAAAGTGGGATCAGAGTTTCTTGTCAACATACTCGCTCAAAGTGACGGCTTTGCAATGTTTGTTGATGGGAAATACGTGGACAGCTACCCATACTACTTTCCTACAACTTCAGTTCGATATCTTGTTTTGCTAAAAACCGTAGAGCTCTTGCAATTATGTATTTAATTTTTTTAGATATACCTTTAGTTTATCATAAAAGCGTCAATTATGAATTATGTATGTCATGTGGATGTTGTTATGACCTAAACCAGTTATTTTCCCCAGTATTTGCTTTTTGAAATTATAAATTATATGAAATTTAAATACTAATGCGAAGCTATTGAAAACATATTCTCCTACTGATGCTATGTTTGTTTCGACAAATAAATTCTAACAAATCAAAGGTGAATTGCATTATTTTTTAATGCTATTTTTTATTCCCATAAAAGCAAGTGCGAATTAACTGCACCTAGGTAAATATCAGTTTTTTGTACATTTATGCTTTTCATGCTACTGTAACATGCACATTAAATCTTTACTGATAACATTTGTTTCAGCATTTGCTAAAAATAATTCTAAATTTAAAACATTGCTTTTGTTGTATTGCTTGATTTTCAAAATGTAACGTATAATCTAATATTTCAGAATAAATATAAGATTATTTTTAATTTATTGTAGTTGTGCTTATAAATATCGGTAAAATATATTTTTAAAAGAATTTTTCTTCTGTGTTTGGTACGTTTTTAAACTAATCAAGCATTGACTTAAACATTTAAAAAAATAATGTTTTTGTCTCCATTTACTTTCATATAATCTTAAATTTGGTCAAATATATTCACAAAATAATGTAATCCAGATTTTTACTTCGACACTTAATTTTTTTTTACTCTTTAGAGTTATTTTATTGAAAATATCGTTTGATAGTATTGATTTTTTTTTTTGGAAATGATATTGAACTCTTCGTCCGTATTTTCTTTATCCTTTTATTTAGCTTGGTCTAAAATATATTTCTTTAATAATTTACTCTCATTGAACATATTATTGATCTAAGGTAAGCTGTCTCATTTTAAATTTTTAAACAAACAATTTTTTCATGCTGCTTCTTGTAAAGTAATAATTGTACGATTCTTCGCACGCGAAAATAATCATTAATTTTTAAAAAAAATATGTTCACCGGTTATTTTGTTTTATATATGTTTTACAAACTCAAATGTTTATACAGAACACGCAGATAACATATACAATAAAATCACAGTTTTTTCATTAGGTCCCGTGTCAACAACTAGACTTTTCAAGCGGTAGTCACTACAAACACTGCAGCTCTTTTGTATCTTTAGGCCACACGATTGGTCGAACAAAGACAGGTTCTGGCGCATTCAAGTTCAGATTTTTCTGAATAGAAACTGACGAGCTTTTGTCTTATAGAATGTATTTGTAGTACAGACTGCAAATGTAGAATGTTTTATCTAGTTTAGTGTAGCTTTACTGGCCACGGTAAACACAATTTTAGGAGGCGCAACACTTATTAGAAACTAAAGATAATATACGGTATGTACGAGACAAAACTCAACATGTGTTTAGGTATCTCAACATTGCCTAGAATATATAATTTGATGAGTTGTTGCAACATTATCTAGACCATAACATTTTGTAGGCACATCACTGTCATGTTTTCTGAAATGTTTTCTATTAGCGAAAGATGATTTATTGATTAAAAACAAAACTTAAATTCACACAATACTAACGAAGTATTACTTCACTATTGACTTCACTATTGACTGTTTTAGAGATTAAAATCTCATCGTTTTAGAAGTGTAGATTATTCTTTTATTTTTTATAGATATATTGCAGTTACTTGATATAATATACTGATTTGTTTACACTATATATTAAATCACAACAAAAGAAAATCCAATGTCACCAATTTATTATGATTTATGATTTATTTATTCATTTGTATTTATTTGTATTAAAACAACTTTTGACTGAATAGACTTTTTAGGTTAACAAAAACTGATTTAAACAAGTTTTAACGTACATTAAACGGTATACTTTCTTATTCGGGCATAATTAGTTATAATATATATACATATAATATCTATAGCAAACCTAACTTAATTGAAGTACCTATCATCTAGACTCTAGTCACCATTTAAACATCTGCAAGTTTTTTCTTGGGTCCTTTGACATATTGTATTACCAATGCAGCTTTTCTTATAAAAAGATATAAAAATAATCATGCATAATATCATGGTTCACAGAGAAATAAAAGTATAGATTTTTGGCATTCAGAATATTTCATATTGTATTGTTTTCATTGTAAGTGTTGAGTGGCACCTATCAATGGCGAAAAGCCACATCTTAAGACTGCTTGAAGTCATTCGCCTTTATCAAAATTCATTGTGACTCTAGTGTGTTCAAATAGACACCGTGTATTTCTGTTTTCTATACATTCGTCCCCCAATAACCAGCGTAGAATAATAGGGACGTGGTGGGCTTACTTCAACAATGGGCAGATATCGACAGTAAAGAACTCAAAAAAGTCAGTGTCCACTTTTATAAAAGAAATTAATACAAGGCTTACATTTCTACCTATTTTGACAATAATACAACTACCAAAGCACACATGTTAAATGTCAGAAAAACTAGAATGCAAAAAACTTCAACACGTTAAAACATACACTCTTTTTGGGAACTGGACGTTTGCACGAAATCCATTTCTCCGAAGGCCGATTTTTTTCCGAACGGACGTTTGCTCAAATGCGACAATAAATGTCACTGATACCAGAATTTTAATTTAGATCTGAGATTTTTAAAACATATTTTAACTTTTTATAAGTAATGCGTTTGGCTTCTACACGGTCGCTATATGCAACACTTTAGGCCAATTTTACTGCCAACTGAGAGTAGCCACGAATTTGAGCACAGCGTTTTTTTCAGTTAAATTAGTCCGGGACGGGAAACAGGTCTGTACGATTTGTACTTAATTTTCGGGAGTAGGGGAGTAGGCGGACACTGTTTGTAGGATATATTTCCTAAAAAAAAACAATATACTTTTTCTATTTTCTCTAGAAGACCACACACATCGAATGCTACACCTTTTTACTCCGCTCCAAACACACTCGAGTTCACTCGACCAGTAGCTTTACTTCTTCCCATGTTAACTCCGTAGAAAGCATGACTCGACTTACACTCTCACACACACTCACACACACACGCACGCACACACACACACACTGACATACAAATAACCAAAAACACCTATCATACATTTCACACCACAACACAAAGCACCAGCTCACCTGAATTAAGACCTAGTTGCTTTTTCTTAAAAAAAAAGAAATTACATCATAGTATACACTCAACCCAGCAATCCAAAAAAAATCCTCTTGAATAACTATGGATGCATTGAATTGAAGCAATCATGTCCAGTCCCTAATCGATTACTTTGTATATAAAACACTAAAAGAAAAAAAACGCGTAGAATGTTAATGTCATCATGATTACATATTGGCCCTTATCATAATCTTATGAATACACTAAATGCAATGTTAGAGCTGGGTTTTAAATTTTACATAAGTACACTTAGGGGTAATTTGTCAAAGGGAATAAGTTAATTCTATATTTTGTAAGTTACACTATTGTAGATTGTATTGAATGCCTAGTCATAATATAATGAACAATAAAATACGATATTCCACTGGTCAAAATATATATACAGTATTTGTTCTTTATTTCTTTCATTGAATGATAGACTATATTTACAGGGGAGGGGGGGGGGGGGGTCGAAGAGATGTCTGAAAGAAACTGGTTGGACCAACTACAAAAGTTAGTACACAAAAGTCACTAAATTGATTTTCTGAAACTGTTATCTACACTAGCAGTTAGATAAATAATTGATTGGTCCAGCCACAACAGACTGATGTATTTTGTTTGTTTTACAATCCTTAAAACTGTGGCAAGCAAAATATTAGAATTTTTATTTCTTTTCAAAACGCGTCCTTTGAGATAAATATGTACACGAAATATTCATAGAGTTGAAGATTATAAATTAAGGTATTTTATTAAATAATCAGTATTCGAAACTCCGGAGAAGAGAATGAATTAGCTTTTCAGAAAATATATGAAAAATATTATTTCACTTACTTGTTACAACTAACTGAGAGTGAATTAAAAATAAATCAAGATAGAAATTTTACATAGAGTTTAATTTTTTTAGAAATCTGTTATTACCATTTATCATGTCTCTTCTGTATTGGCTACTTTTCTTGTGCAATCTTAATTATTTTTGTCGCTGTCAATCTTGCACAAGTACAACTGGAACGTCATTCCAGTTTCAAGTAAATAAGTACATTACCTGCAACATTAGCGCGGCAATATCTGTCGCACGATGATCACGAATTAATTGCACCAGAGCTTGTCTACAAACAGCAAAATGCGTGTCTTTAAAATACAATAAAACTTCTAAGCTGTGCAGTATGTGTACGGACAAAAACGTGAAAAGTCAAATTCCTGGCACAGGACAAGATAAAACGTTCTTCGGGATACGTCAGAACATTGAATGTGGCGCCTTAACAATAACAAACAGCGTAACAAAACAGCTTGACATACCCTGTGGAATCACTATTGGAAATATGGTAAATATAGATAAAAAAATCTGTATTTATAACTATGGCCGAATGAGTAAAAAAATTCCTGGTTTTTCGCCAAAATTTTTTCTTGCAAATTTGGATACTTTGTCCATTTTGAATTACGAAAACAATCTTAAATGGTAGAAATATAGTTGTATGTATTTAAAATACCATATTTTAAAGACCCTATTAATTAAAAAATAATCAATTTTTCCCAAACTTACAAGGTCTGTACACATTTTTTAATATCCTTCATATTGTATTTGGCAACACTGAAAAGCTGGATTTCTCATGTATTTGATAATCGTATGTTTCACCCTCTCGGAAACACCCAAAGCTTACAATCGGCTTTACAAAAACACAGATATTGTATTTTCATGACCTACTTTTCTTTACTGTTTGCTGTTTTTCTCAGTTCAAAGTTTTTAAACATTGAACAGTGCCCACAATATTTTCAGTAATTGTTCTTCATGCAAAAATCAATCTTTTGCCACGAGGAAGTTATGGAGGCTTTCACAGAAAAAAAAGTTTATGATAACTAATATGCAAATTTTTAATAATTTGAATACTAAAAAGGGTACGATTTTTCAGACCTTGTAAAATTCTGACCAGTAGCTCTTTCCCAAAGTTGTCTTGATAAAAGGTTTTAATAATAAACCGGGAATGATCTCCCGTAAACTTTCTCGAATATTCTAGTATAAAACTACGAGGGATGGCAACTCAGGACATAGACAATATTTGTAATCCATTTTTTTTGCACGATTACAAGACTTCCTCTATACTTCGTATATACGAGAAAGTAAAAATATACTGAAATATAAGCCTTTTAAATTTAATTGCTATATATGAAAAAAACATTAGCTTTTTTAAAAGTACTAAAACATTCATAATGGCGGAGGTTTTTATCGGGTTTCCATGACAACCAACATTTTTTTCAACTCTGTTTTTGCTGTTTAATACTTACTTTCATGAGACAAAGATGGTAAAAGTGTTCAAAAGTCTTTAGATATTAAATTGTAAAAAATATAAATAAACTGAGCATATCCCCTAAAGATTTTGGAAAGTCTAATTAAATCAATAATAAGCCTTCAATGTGATATGATTTATGAAAAAGGTATAAAGGTAAAGAACCTTTCGATCTACGGTTCATGTGAAGTAGAGTCCATCAATTTCAGTGACCTAGTTATAAGAAGGGATGCCAAGCCTTTACTTTCTCTAACGTGAGTTACGTACCCATAAGAGCTGGATGTGTTCATAGCCGTTCTTCTGCACCCGGATTCGAAATCAAGAGTTTCGGGATAGCAGTGTAGCTCTATACAGCTAGTCCACGCCGTCCCTTTCTTAAAGTTATAAAGGGTATAAACACTATTTTTTATTACGTTTGTTCTAATAATGAACATCAGTTTAAAGATAAACATGAGAGATACATTGTTAGGTCAAGCGTATCTTCACCTCAAACGTATACCTTGAACAGTTAGTCTCATAGCTCATTACATAAGCAAATACCTAACTGATATATCAGGCCCCGTGTTTGTGAAAAAAAATCACACCCCTCAATTAATGATAACATGCAGTCTAATGAGCTTGAGCGATACAACTTTATGTACTGTAGTCAAATAATCAAATGTTAATATTTATTAAATTGGTTTAAATATTCCAGCAGAATACACATTTATACCACGTTTCGATTTATGCAACAAACTCACAACTTTCAAATACACCCAGATTGCACATCAAAACACTAGCAAAAAAAAAAAACAATATGTAAATAATCTTTAAGAATTTAATAATTAAGGATCCATAAAAACAAGGCATTGTCTTAGTCATGTTTTAAAAATAGTGTGTTTAAATTCTTTTTACAACAGATTGCACTTCGATGAGTGTACACCGACACCACGGGATTCATCCTTAACATTCAAGTCGATCCAAACAACTATCTCATACAATTCAGACCCCAGTTCGGTCAAATCGGATTCGCCCACAAGATGTATGGCGGTTGGCAGGTTGGAGCCAAAGCCAACATCACGAGCTTTCCATTTACAGTGGGTTCAGAGTTTCTTGTCAACATACTCGCACGAGGTGATGGCTTAGCGATGTTTGTTGATGGGAAATACGTGGGCAGCTACCCATACTACTTTCCTACAACTTCAGTTCGACATCTTGTTCTGGTAAAGACTGTAGAGCTCTTGCAATTAAGTATTTAGGGTTTTTAAAGATATAACTTTAATGATGAAAAATGCCTGTCGTGTGGGTATTGTAGTGACCAACACCTGTTATTTTTTTCACTATTTGTTATTTGACATTATATGACATATAAATACTAATGCGAAGTTCTTGAAAACATATTTTTCTTGCTGATGCTATTTTTGTTTCGAGAAATAAAATCTAACAAATTAATGATGAATTGCATTATTTTTAAATTCATATGTTTTCTCCCATTAAAAACCAAGTACGAAATAACTGTACTGTGCACCTAGGTAAAGAACTGTTTTATTGTCCGTTTTATCCTTTTATGCTTTTACTGAAACATGCAAAATAATCGCTAACTGCTAAAATTTGTTTAAGCATTTGCTAAATTAAAAAAAACAATTTTTTTTTGTTATATTATTTGGTTTTAAAAATGTATCATTTCATCTAAAATTTCAGAACAAATATAAAATTTTTAAAATTTATTGTAGTTGTGCTTATAAGTATCGGTAAAATATACATTTTAAAATTAACTTTTGTTTTTTGTTTGGAGCGTTTTTAAACTAAATTATTACTAATCTATTACATGTATGTAAATTTTGTTACTGTATATATGTTGTAATTTGTTTTATTGAAAATAAAAGTATTTAAAAAAAATGAACTTCATATATTAGCTTTATTCAGAAATTTTTTAAAAATATCAGGGGACATAACCTGTAACTTTGTTAAAAAAAATAAAATTAAAAAAAAAATCCTTAATAGACAAAAGCAAACATACAGTTTATATTTTTAAATAAAAACATTTATAACATTTTATACAACTTTATTCAAATTAAAGATCACTGTTGCTAAAATTACAATTTAAGTTTCATACAGAGTAAATGAACCACTTTTGCTTTCCTAAATATTCTATAATAATAGTTTCGCTGTCTGTGTACGTATCTATCTATCTATCTATCTATATGACAAGAACGCTCTAGAGAAAACACAAGCAAATTAAAAACTTTCGCAGTAAAGCGGAAGCGAAATATGACGTCATATTCAGCATATAGTAGAAAAAAGTCGACAGCCGGGAGAGTGCATAAAATAATATGACGTCATTGATTCTCGAGTAAACATTGAATAAAAAGGCAATTTTGTCTAATCTAAGTGGTTTGTGTGAAGAGTTTCCTTCATACAATTCTTCGGCTAAGCCCCATTCCCGCCCCCCTCCCCCTAACTCAAAAGAAATGACGTCATCGATACTTTATAATAAAAATACTCACATTAAGGTATATTTGTTGTGTCTAATTTTATAACCGTTTTGCGTGTAGAGTTTCTTTCATGCAATTCTTCGGGTAGTGGCTAAGCGCGACATCAGTGTTTCTTTTTCTGTTAGTGCTGTTTATTACATATGTTTTTAATAATTTACTCTAATTTTTGATCTAAGCTAAGCTGTCTCATTTTAAATTTTTAACTAACAATATTTTAGATGCTGATTCCAGTAACGTAATAATTGTACGTTTCTTCACTCGCAAAAATTATCATTGAAATTTATAAACCCATCTACGACAAGTTTAATAAATTATTGTTATTTCGTTTTAAAGATTTTTACGAACTCAATTTTTTATAGAACACACAGATAACGTATACTTTTAAGTTAAACTTGTGTTCAGTAGTTTTCAAGTAAACAACTAGACTTTTCACGCTGTAGTCAATACAAACACCGCAATTTTTAATTTTGGCTGAAGGCCACAAGATTGGTTGAACATAGGCAGGTTATTGCTGATCAAGCTCAGATCTTTCTGAATAGAAACTGACGAAGTTTTGTCATATACAATGTACTTGTAGTACAGAGGGCAAAGAGATAATTTTTTAGCAGGTTTAGTGTAGCATTACTAGCCACGGTAAAAACAAGTTTAGGAGGCGAAACAGTTATTAGAAACTAAAGACAATACACGGTATGTACGTGACAAAACTCAACATGTGTTTGGATATCTTAGCGTTGCCTAGAATATATAGTTTGATGAGCTGAGCACAATTTTCTAGACCATAACATTTTGTAGGCACATCACTGTCATGATTTCTGACACTGGTGCGTAGTAAAATGTTTTCTGTTAGCCAATGATGATTTATTAAATAAAAAGAAAACTTAAATTCACGCAATACTAACGAAGTATTACTTCACTATTGACTTAGAACAGACTGTTTTAGAAATTAAAATCTCTTCTTTTTAGAATGGGTAGATTATTTTTCTATTTATTTATAGATATATTGCAGTTACTTGATATAATACGCTGATTTGTTTAAACTATAAATTATATCACAACAATAGAAAATCAATGCCACTAATTTATTATGATTTATTATTTATCTTTACATTTGTAATTATTTTTATTAAAACAACTTTTGACTAAATAGACTTTTTAAGTTAACAAAAACTGTGATTTTAACAAGTTTTAACGTAATTTAAACGGTGTACTTTCATATTCGGGCATAATTTGTTATAATATCTATAGCAAACCAAACTTAATTAAAGTACCTATCATCTAGATTCTAGACTCTAGTCACCATTTAAACATCTGCAAGTTTTTTCCTTGGAGCTTCGACATATTGCATTACCAATGCAGCTTTTTACTTTCTCGTATATACGAAGTATAGAGAAAGTCTTGTAATCGTGCAAAAAAAAAATCTAGATTTTTACAAATCTAGACGGTTTACATCTCACTGATACGGAAAAACATAATTTTGCAATCTTGTCCGTATGTCTGTGTGTCTGTCTGTCTGTCTGTCTGTGTGTGAGTGTCTGTGTGTAAACACGATAACTTGAGTACCGTTACAGCTAGGTTGATGAAATTTCATATATAAGTATTTTATCAAAATCGTAGATCCGTATCAACTTTTGAGCGATTTCCGATAACCGGAAGTGGTACTTTTTCTACTTTGAATTTTTCAAAAGCGTATAACTTGAGTACTATTTCAGATAGATAAATGAAATTTCACATGTAAGTAAAAGACCTAATTTTCTACCAGTAATCAAATTTTGCGTAATTTCCGTTGACCGGAAGTACTAATTATCGCAATTTCCGATTTCTCAAAAAAAACGCATGTAAATTTATAAAGTCCTAATAATATCATCTTTCTACTAGATTTTATTCTATTTTTAAAAGTTTAAGTAAACAAAAATCATGTCTATATTCCTAGTTTCCATCCCACGTAGTGTTATAATAGAATATTCGAGAAAGTTTAGGGGAGATCACTCCCGGTTTATTTTTTACAAAATAGATATAAAAATAAACATGCATAATATCATGGTTCATAGAGAAATAAATTTTTTTTTTTTCATTCACAATTTTTCATTATGTATTGTTTTCATTTTTATTATTGAGTGCCACCTATCAATGGCGAAACGTCGCATCTCAAGACTGATTAAAGTCGATCACCTTTATCAAACTTTCATTGTGACTCTAGTGTGTTCAAATAGACAAAGTGTATTTCTGTTCTCTATACCTCCCTCCACCAAATACCCAGCGTACAACAATAGTGGCGGTGTAGGCATACTCCAACAACGGGCAATTAATACAAGGCTTATATTTATACATATTTTGAGAATTAAACAACTGCCAGAGCACACATGTTAAATGTCAGAAAAACAAGAACGCGAATACTTTTAACACGTTAAAACATACACTGTTTTTAGGAGCTGGTCGTTTGCACGAAATCCATTTCTCCGAAGGTCGATTTTTTTCCGAACGGACGTTTGCTCAAATGCGACAATAAATGTTACAGATGCCAGAATTTTAATTTAGATCTGAGATTTTTAAAACATATGTTTAACTTTTTATAAGTAATGCGTTTGGCTTCTATACGGTCGCTATACGGAACACTTTCGGCCAATTTTACTGCCAACTGCGAGTAGCCACTAATTTGAGCACAGGGTTTCTTTCAGTTTTATTTGTCCGGGTGGCGAAAAAAAGGGTGTTTTTTTTACTTAATTTTCGGGCATGAGAGTTAGGCGGACACTGGTTGTAGGATATATTTCCTGAATAAACAATATAATTTTTCTATGTTCTCGTGACAGCCACACACATCCAATGTTACACCTCCTTACACCCGCTCACAACACACTCGAGTTCATTCAACCAGTAATGTCCCTTCTTCCCATGTTAACTCCGTAGAACAACACACAAGTCAAGAAACACCGACTCGACATTACGTAACAATACAATAGCATTGGTATACACAGACAGTGACACTAACTGACACACGTGCACTCACAAACACGCACACTCACACAAGCACGCACACACACACACACAGATATACAAACGACCAAAAACACCTATCATACATTTCAAACCACCGCACAAAGCTCCTACTCACCTGAATGAACATCTAGCTCCTTTTTCTTAAAAAGAGAAATTACTTCATAGTATACACTCAACTCAGCAATAAAAAACATCTAATTTATTTTATGTTCAAAATTGAATGTATAATTTTTGATAAACTCTTGCATTCTCATATGTTTACAACATACACTCTTAGTCAAGCACACACACACACATACACACACATACACACACATACACAAACAAACACACACATAAACACAAACACACACACACATATATATACATATATTTATATATATATATTCATATATATATATATATAAATATATAAATTACATATATATATATATATATATATATATATATATATATATATATATATATAGGCCGTATACAGAAACTAAAGACAATACACAGTATATACGTGACATAACTCAACATGTGTTTGGGTATCTAAACATTGTGCTGTATAAGGTTTTATTATTTCCGTTCCACCACTTCAATATTATAGCACAACCGTTTTTTAAATGAATGAGATACACTATGGATGCATCTAATTGAAGCAATCATGTCTAGCCCCTAGTCGATCACTTTGTATATAAAACACAAGGAGAAAAAACCGAGTAGAATGTTATTGTCATCATGATTACATATTGAACCTTATCATATTCTTAGCAATACACGTAATTCTAAATGTAAAGTAATGTTAGAGCCGCGGTTTAGATTTTAAAATAAGTATATTTAGGGGTAGGTTTGTCAAAGGGAATAAGTTAATTATATACGTTACACTATTGTAGATTGTATTGAATGCCTAGTCAATACAATACAATACGATATTCCACTGGTCAATATATATATTCACTAATTTTTTTCTTTATTTCGTTCAGGGAGTGGTGGACTATATTTACAGGGGAGAGGAGGGTGGGGGGTAGAAGAGATGCCTGAAAAAAAAAGAAACTGGTTCGATCAACAGCTAAAGTTACTACACAAATGTCACTAGATTGATTTTCTGAAACTGATATTTACACTAGCAGTTAGATCAATATTTCATTGGTCCAGTCACAACAGACTGATTTAGTTTGATTGTTTTACATTCTTCAAAAATGTGGCAAGGAAAATATTATAATTTTTATTTCACTTCAACACACGTCCTTTGAGATAAATATATACATAGAATATACAGAGAGTTGAATATTTTAAGTTAATATATTTTATTATATAATCAGTATTCGAAACTCCGGAGAAGAGAATGAATTAGCTTTTTCAGAAAATATATGAAAATATTATTTCACTTATTTGTTACGACTAACTGAGAGAGAATTAAAAAATAAATCACGATAGAAATTTTACATAAAATTTTATTTTTTAGAAATCAGTTATTAACATTTATCATGTCTCTTCTGTATTGGCTACTTTTTTTGTGCAATCTTAATTATTTACGTCGCTGTCAGTCTTGCACAAATTCAACTAGAACATCATTCCAGTTTCAAGTAAATAAGTACATTACCTGTAACGACAGTGCAACAATTTCTATCGCAAAAAGATCACGAATTGATTGTACCAGAGCTTGTCTCCAAACAGCAAAATGCGTGTCTTTAAAATACAATAAAACTTCTAAGCTGTGCAGCATGTGTACTGACACAAACGTGAAAAGTCAAGTTCCTGGCACAGGACAAGATGAAACGTTCTTCGGGATACGTCAGAACATTCAATGTGGCGCCTTAACAATAACAAACAGCGTAACATAACAGCTTGACATACCCTGTGGAATCACTATTGGAAATATGGTAAATATAGATAGGAAAATCTGTATTTATAACTATGGTCGAATGAGTTAAAAAATTGGTAACTTTGTTTGAATCGTCACCAATGTAGAACATATTAAGTTAACAATGTAAGTGATGTCAAACATTCAGAATTTTGGATCGATTAAAACATGATTTAAACTTTGAAATGTTTTATGTATTAATATTCATTTTTTTTATCATTTTTTATTCTTATTTTCTTATAATTAAGATTTTTTATGAAACTATTTAACTACTGTAATTTTTTTCTTGTTTTTTTAAATACTGGACTAATTATTGGGATGGGGGGGGGGGGGTGGACACATAAAATCAACATTTTTAGTGCTACTTTTAAAGTTATGATTAAGTTTGAGCTCAATTATCTTTATTTAAGCCTATACACATCTATGTAGAATGTGTAATTAGTTTATGTAAATGTACAGAAAATATACGTATTTTAGTCGAAATCTGACTTGCACACAGGAAGTGTAACTTTGTTATTTTAATGTTGAAAATTGGATTGTATTCCTAGTGATGTCTTGCCTTTACTTTTTTGTCTACAAGTTATTTAACATATTCATTTACTTTTAATTCATTTTTATTTCCTTTTGTTTTAAATTAAGAATGTGCGAAATTGTTTTTTTTCAAATATTCGTTTATTTTTGTTTCGCTTATAAAAACCTCGCGATTGCTTCTTATTGATTTATTCTCTCCCTTCGTATTTGTATGTTAAGGGATATGCTCATTACAAAATCACCAAAATTCCTGGTTTTTTGCCACAATGGTTTCTTGCAAGTTTGGATACTTTGTACATTTTTGCATTAAGAAAATAATAACTTAAATGAAAAAAAAAATTGTGTGTTTGAAATAGAATTTTTATTACCCACTTAATTAAAAAATAATCAATTTTTCCCAATCTTACAAGCTCTCTCACTCTATTATATCCTTCATCATATTGTATTTGGCAACACTGGAAAGCTGGATTTCTCATGCATTTGATAATCTTATTTTCAACCCTCTCGGAATCTTACAAAAAGCTTTTAATCGGCTTTACAAATAACACAGATACGGTGTTATGGTATTTTCGTGACCTTTTTAACACGTTTTTATTAACTCAGCTTCGCGTGTGTGTGTTTGTTGTTAAAATTGACATCGAAAATTAGCCCACTTCTGATTGTTCTATAGTTCTGAAATTTGGCATGCAGGTTACTTTCGCCTAACAATTTCAGATGCAATCATAAAAACTAGCAATTAGAGACCGTAATTAGCTTAATTTAATTACGCCCCAAGGACCATAAAATTGAGGACATGATTTCTAAAGATACCGACAAGACTGGAGGCCTATAGACACAGTTACTTCGGCCCCAGACGATGTGAGCGCGCTGGCCGTGATCGTATAGTGGTTAGTACTTCGCGTTGTGGCCGCGACAACCCAGGTTCGAATCCTGGTCGCTCAAGATTTTTAGTCCGTGTATTTATAAACACTTAGTCAAGTCATACTTAATCAAGTCATTAGATAAAGTAGAAAATAAACTATATAAAAAACTTTTTTAAAAACCACGTTTTTCATGTGTAGCAACGGACTAAAAAGGAGAAAATAAAATACTTAAAAAAAACTTTTTAAAAAACCACGTTTTTCTTGTGGACTAAAAAGTAGAAAATAACTATTTACATACATTTGATGACAAAAAACGTGGGTACGTTCACCATCAAATTTCCCGACCCATCTGCCCGACCCACGTTTTTTGTCATCAAATGTATGTAAATAGTTATTTTCTACTTTTTAGTCCACAAGAAAAACGTGGTTTTTTAAAAAGTTTTTTTAAGTATTTTTTTTCTTTACTTTTTTCTGTTTTTCTCAGTTCACAGTTTTTAACATTAAAAAAGCTTCTAGTTTTTTAATTTATGAATAGTGTCCACCATATTCGCAGTAATTGTACTTCATACACAAATCAAACTTTTGTCAAGAGGTAGTAATGATGGCTTTTATAGATAAAAAAGTTTATGGAAAATAATATGCACATTTTATAACTGTTGAATACTAACAATGGTACGGTTTTTCAGACCTTGTAAAATTCGGACCAGTAGCTCTTTCCCAAAGTTGTGTTGATAAAAGGTTTAATACAAATATACTAAATATATAAGGCGTTTAAATTTGATTGCTATAGGTGCATATATGTAAAAAAGCCTTCACGTTTTTAAAAGTACCAAAAAATTAATAATGGCGGAGGTTTTTTTCGAGTTTTTATGTTAACCAAAATTGTTTTTTACTCTTTTTTCGCTGTTTAATACTTACTTTCACTTGATAATCATGGTTTAAATATTCAAAAGGCTTTAGATATCATTTTGTAAAAAAAAATAGCATATCCCCTTAAGATTACGAAAGTCTCATTAAATCGATAATAAGCCTTCACTTTGATATGATTTGAGATAAAAGTTAAAGAACGTTTCGATTTATAAGAAGGGATGGTGCGGTCAGCACTACGCCAAAGCCGACTTTAGCTCTTAGGTACCCATAAGAGCTGGATGGGTTCAGGGCCGTTTTCCGACACACGGATTCGAACTCAAAAGTTTCGGGTTAGTAGTGTAGCTCTCTACCGCTAGGCCACGCCGTCCATTTGTTAAAGTTATAATGGGTATAAAAACTATTTTTAAATACGTTTTTACTTTCTCGTATATACGAAGTATAGAGATTTTTACAAATCTCGACGAGATTTTTACAACTCTCGACGTTTTACACCTCACTGATACGGAAAAACTTAATTTTGCAATCTTGTCCGTATGTCTGTGTGTCTGTCTGTGTGTCTGTGTGTAAACACGATAACTTGAGTATCGTTACAGCTAGGTTGATGAAATTTCATATATAAGTATTTTATAAAAATCGTAGATCTGTATCAACTTTTGAGCGATTTCCGATAACCGGAAGTGGTACTTTTTCTACTTTGAATTTTTTAAAAGCATATAACTTGAGTACTATTTCAGATAGATAAATGAAATTTCACATGTAAGTATACGATCTAATTCTCTACCTTTTGTTAAATTTTGAGTAATTTCCGTTGACCGGAAGTAGAACTTAACGCTATTTCCGATTTCTCAAAAAACGCATGTAAATTTATAAAGTACTAATAATATTGCGCACTATAATGCACATCTTTTTTAAGCGTTCACTTGGTGTGCCATTCTTTTTTTTTACAAGATTCCATCTATCTATATATATAAAAAGCAATGTATGTGTGTCTGTGTGTCCTTTATGCATTACTACACCTCTCATCACATCGCCGTGACACTTTGGGAAGTTGTTGAGAATATTCCTGGGGAGGTTTCTGCGAAAAAAAAAATTTCAAATTCGCAGGGGTGGCGCCCCGGCAGGGCACGATTTGTTTTTCTCTATATACGGTATATAAAAATAAAAAGTTGATTTTGGTTTGACATCGTTCATCTGCTAGCCATGCGACTTTGGGGAGTTCATAATAACACTCTAAGGAAGGGTTCTGTAAAAAAAATAATTTTTAATTTCGCAAGGGCGGCGCCACGGGAGGGTGCGATTTTCCTCTATATATGGTATATAAAAATAATAAAAGTGAATTGCAGTGGCACCGTTCATCCGATAGGCATGAAATTTTGGGAAGTTGTTGAGAATATTCCTGAGGAGGATTCTGCGAAAAGAAAATTTCAAATTCGCCGGGGTGGCGCCCCGGCAGGGCGCAATTAGTTTTTTCTCTATATACGATATATAAAAATAAAAGTTGATTTTGGTTTGACATCGTTCATCCAATAGTCATGAGACTTTGGGGAGTTCATTATAAAACTATAGGGAAGGGTTCTGTAAAAAAACATTTTTAATTTCGCAAGGGCGGCGCCACGGGAGGGTGCGATTTTTCTTTATATACGGTATATAAAAATAAAAGTCGATTTTGAATGAGACACCGTTATCCGATAGCCATGAGACTTTGGGGGAGTTGATTAGAACAATTCAGGGAAGGGTTCTGTAAAAAAAACCTTTATTAATTTCGCAAGGGCGGCGCCACGGGCGGCTGCGATTTTTCTCTATACACGGTTTATAAAATTTAGTTTTCACACCGTTCATCCGTGTACCATGAAACTTTGGGGAGATGATTAGATCACTCAATGGTAGGGTTCTGCAAAAAATATTGTTTAATATTGCAAGGGCGGCGCACCACCGGGGGGGGGGGGGAGCGATTTTTTTTCTCTATATACGGTATATAAAAAAAACTCGGATGCGGTTCATCCGAGTTGCCATGAAACTTTAGGGAGTAGATGAGAATACTCCCGAGAATATTTCTGCGAAAAAGAAAACTAAAGTTTCTTACGGGCGGCGCCATATAGGGTACAACAATACACGGTTTGGCGCCCAGAGTTTTAGAGCGACTAAGTTGGCACTTGGCACCCGTTAATCGAGCGTCCTGCATAGCGAGTAAGGGGTAGGCTACTACTATATTCGGCGGTAAAACTACAACAGGCTTCTAAAAATAACTTTGTAACGCGAGGAAATCCTGTACAGTTTCGTCACCTAGCGAAAGATGAAAAAATAACTTTTTGAATATGAGGAACCTACTGTAGAGTTTCGTCACTTTGCGAATGATGCAATAAGCATCTATTATTAGACGATCCAGGCCGAAATTGAGACCGAGCATCTAATAATAGACCATTAGTAACGCTAGCATATTGCATCAGTCAAACTGATGTTGAAAACACGTCAAATAATTTGTGTATGTGTTAAAGAAAAAAATCCTGTTCATTTGTGTCACTTTAGCGAATGACGTAATCTGCATCATTGTTTACACGCTGGGTTATCCTATGAGCACGATGGCGCATGTTAGTTTTAAGGAGCCAGGGGCCTTACGCGGCGCCTCTGCGGTAGTGTAATCGGGGGGTGGGGGGGCTCCTGAGAGCGCCCCTCTACGTCCCTGACATATGGGTGGTCACCGAAGTGTGTTCTAACTAATTATTTCGGTGAGTGATTAATATACACTCAGACTCATGGTTTTCATGCGGTAGTGTAGGAAAACCCGTGTCCCGATAATTATTATCCAAGCACAGACATTGTTAACATTTAAATAACACAGTTTTAGAAAACCAGGTGACGCGTCTAAGAACATATGATTGGTAATGCATTGGTGATATCCTTCTAATATATTTCGTCAGACTTTCTTCTATCCCCGCGGCAACGCGCGGGGGTCGGGTACGCTAGTATATATATAAAGCAATGTATGTTTGTGTGTCTGTCTGTCTGTTTGTCCCTTATGCATTACTACACCTCTCATCACATCGCCGTGAAACTTTGGGAAGTTGTTGAGAATATTCCTGGGGAGGTTTCTGCGAAAAAAAATATTTCAAATTCGTAGGGGTGGCGCCCCGACAGGACGCGATTTGTTTTTTTCTATATACGGTATATAAAAATAACAGTCGATTTTGGTTTGGCATCGTTCATTTGATAGCCATGAGACTTTGGGGAGTTCATTATACCACTCTAGGAAAGGGTTCTGTAAAAAATAGTTTTTAATTTCGCAAGGGCGGCGCCACGGGAGGGTCCGATTTTTCTCTATAAACGGTATATAAAAATAATAAAAGTGAATTGCAGTGACACCGTTCATCCGATAGGCACGAAACTTTGGGGGAATCGATAAGAACAATTCAGGGAAGGGTTCTGTAAAAAATATCCTTTTTTTTTAATTTCGCAAGGGCGGCGCCACGGGAGGCTGCGATTTTTCTATATATACTGTATATAAAATTTCGGTTTCACACCGTTCATCCGTGTACCATGAAACTTTGGGGAGATGATTAGATCACTCAATGGTAGGGTTCTGCAAAAAAAAATATTGTTTAATATTGCAAGAGCGGGGGGGGGGGGGGGGGAGCGATTTTTTTTTCTCTATACACGGTATAAAAAAATAAAACTCGGAATCGGTTTATCCGAGTGCCATAAAACTTTAGGGAGTATATGAGAATACCCCAGAGAATATTTCTGCGTAAAAGAAAACTAAATTTTCTTATGGGCGGCGCCATATATGGTACAACTTTCGTCAATACACGGTTTGGCGCCCAGAGTTTTAGAGCGACTATGTTGGCACTTGGCATCCGTTAGTCGAGCGTCCTACATAGCGAGTAAGGGGTACTACTATATTCAGCGGTAAAACTACAACAGGCTTCTAAAAATAACTTTGTAAAGCGAGGAAATCCTTCTGTACAGTTTCGTCACCTTGTGAAAGATTAAAAAATAACTGTTTGAATATGAGGAGCCTACTGTAGAGTTTCGTCACTTTGCGAATGATGCAATAAGCATCTATTATTAGACAATCCAGTCAGAAATTGAGATCGAGCATCTAATAATAGACCATTACTAATGCTAGCATATTGCATCAGTCACACTGATATTTAAAACACGTCAAATAATTTTTTTACGTGTTAAAGAAAAAAATCCTGTTCATTTGTGTCACTTTAGCAAATGACGAAATCTGCATCATTATTAACAGGATGCTATTTGGCCGATGTCGCCTGTTATTTTTAAGGAGCCAGGGGTCGTACGCCGCGCCTATGCGGTAGTGTAATCGGGGGGTGGGGGCCCTGAGAGCGCCCCTCTATGTCTCTGACACAGGGGCGGTTACCGAAGTGTGTTCTACCATATTATTTCGGTGAGTGATTAATGTACACTCAAGGTTTTCATGCGGTAGTGTAGGTAAACCCGTGTCCTGATATTTATAATCCAAGCGCAGGCATTGTTAACATTTAAATAACTCATTTTTAGAAAAGACGGTCACGCGTCTAAGAACATATAATTGATAACGCGTTGGTGAAATCCGTCTAATATATTTCGTCAAACTTTCTTCTATCCCCGCGGCAACGCGCGGGGGTCGGGTACGCTAGTTCTATTATAAAAAGTTTAAGTAATTAAAAATCATGTCTATATTCCAAGTTATGTAAGAATATTCGAGAAAGTTTAGGGGAGATCACTCCCGGTTTATTTCTAATAATGAGCATCAGTTTAAAGATAAACATGAGAGATACACTGTTAGGTCAAGCGTGTCTTCACCTCAAACGTTTACCTTGAACAGTTAGTCTCATAGCTCATTATATAGCCACATAATTAAATCTTAATATTTATTAAATTGGTTTGAATATTCCAGCAGAATACACATTTATACCATGTTTCGATTTATGCAACAAACTCACAAATTTCAAATACACCCGGATTGAACAATAAGACATTAGCAAAATAAAATAATATGTAAATAATCTTAGGAATTTAATAATTAACGATTCATGAAAACAATGCATGTTTTAAAAATTGTGTGTTTAAATTCTTTTTACAACAGGTTGCACTTCGAGGAGTGTACACCGACACCTCGGGATTCATCCTTAACATTCAAGTGGACCCAAACAATTATCTCATACAATTCAGACCCCAGTACGGACAAATAGGATTCGCCCACAAGATGAATGGCGGTTGGCAGGTCGGAGCCAAAGCCAACATCACGAGCTTTCCATTTACAGTGGGAGCAGAGTTTCTTGTCAACATACTCGCACGAGGTGACGGCTTTGCTATGTTTGTTGATGGGAAATACGTGGGCAGCTACCCATACTACTTTCCTACAACTTCAGTTCGATACCTTGTTCTGCAAAAGACTGTGGAGCTCTTGCAATTAAGTATTTAGCTTTTTTTTAGATATAACTTTAGTTTATCATAAAAACGTTAATTATGTTTTTTTCTTACTGATGCTATGTTTGTTTCTAGAAATAAAATCTAACAAGTTAATGTTGAATTGTATTATTTTTAAATTACTCCCATTAAAAACCAAGTATGAAATAACTGTACTGTGTACCTAGGTCCTAGGTAAATAACCGTTTAATGTCTTTTTTTATGCTTTTATGCTTTTACTGAAACATGCAAAATAAAAGTTAACTGCTAATTTTGTTTCCGCATTTGCTATATTTAAAGAATTTTTTTTGTTAATTTGCCGGGTTTTCAAAATTCATCATTTCATCTAATATTACAGAACGAATATAAAGCTATTTTTAATTTTTTGTAGTTGTGCTTATAATTATCGGTAAAATATACATTGTAAAATAAAAAAAAAAGTTATTTAGTGTTTAGAAAGTTTTTAAACTAATTAAGGATTGACTTGATAATTTAAATAAACCGGTAGTGATCTCCCCTAAACTTTCTCGAATATTCTTATATAAAACAACAGGGGATGGTAACTGGGGATATAGTTATGATTTTTAATCCATTTTAAATACTTAAACTTTTAAAAATAGAATAGAATCTCATAAAAAAAACATTGCGCACCAAGCAAACGCCGAATAAAAACGCGTATAATAGTGCGCAATATTATTAGTACTTTAAAAATTTACATTAGTTTTTTGAGAAATCGGAAGTAGCGTAAATTACTACTTCCAGTCAACGGAAATTACTCAAAATTTAACAGAAGGTAGAGAATTAGATCTTTTACTTACATGTGAAATTTCATTTATCTATCTGAAATAGTACTCAAGTTATAGGCTTTTGAAAAATTCAAAGTAGGAAAAGTACCACTTCCGGTTATCGGAAATCGCTCAAAAGTTGATACGGATCTACGATTTTGATAAAATACTTATATATGAAATTTCATCAACCTAGCTGTAACGGTACTCAAGTTATCGTGTTTACACACGGACAGACAGACAGACAGACAGACACACACACACACAGACATACGGACAAGATTGCAAAATTATGTTTTTCCGTATCAGTGAGGTGTAAAACGTCGAGATTTGTAAAAATCTCGATTTTTTTTTTTGCACGATTACAATACTTTCTCTATACTACGTATATACGAGAAAGTAAAAATATAGATGTTTTTGTCTCCCTTTATTTTTCATACTCTTTAATTTAGTCAAATATTCACAATATCTTGTATTATACATTTTTCGAGTTGCTTTTTGAAGTACTTACGCCGTTGTTTTATTGTAATTTCGTAAGTTACTATTGAATCTTTTTTTATGACGTGATATTGAACACTTTATCCGCTTTTTCTGTATCCGTTTATGTAGTTTGGACTGCGCATGATTTAAAAAAAAAAGACTTTAAGACAATTAGCGATACAAAAGTTAGTGCTGTTTATTGAAAATTTCTTTAATAATTTACTCTCATTTAACATATTGTTGATCTAAGGTAACCTGTCTTATTTTACATTTTTAACTAACAATATTTTGGGGTCATCCATAAATGACGTCACACTCGCAGGGAGGAGGGGGGTCCGTAATTTTGTGACGATGTGTGATGAGGGGGGGGGGGGGGTTCAGATGTTGCGACGTCACACTTTTGCATTATAAAAAAGCAATGTTAGAAAATGAATTTTAGACGTTATTTCGCGTTTTAGATAACTGTTTTAATAAATTGCAATAGTTTAGACAAGATTTTAGAAAAATATCGATGTTTAAAAAAAATTCAACTGCAATTTTGAAGGGGTTGCAGGATGAGGTGTGACGTAATTTAAGGGGGGGGTCTGGCTTTTTGTGACGACGTGGACGGAGGGGAGGGGGGAGGAAAAAATCGTCAAAAAAGCGTGACGTCATTTATGGATGACCCCTTTACATGCTGATTACAGTAAATTTATAAATTTAAGTTTCTTCGCTCGCAAAGATTATCATTGAAAATTTATAAACCCATCTTCGACAAGTTCAATGTTTATTTTGTTTTAATGATTTTTACAAACTGAAAGTTTTGTGTAGAACACGGGGATAACATATACTTTTAAGTCAAAGTTGTGCTTACTAGGTTTCGTGTAAACAACTAGACTTTTCACGCTGTAGTCACTACAAACATTGCAGCTCTTATGTAGCTGAAGGCCACACAATTGGTCAAACAAAGGCAGGTTCAAGCGCAATCGATTTCAGATCTTTCTGAATAAAAACTGACTAGCTTTTGACTTATTCAATGTATTTGTAGTACAGACGGCAAATAAATAATTTTGTAACTGTTTTAGTGTAGCATTACTGGCCACCGTATAAACATATTTAGGAGTCACAACAGTTACTAGAAACCAAAGACAATACACGGTATGTGCGTGACAAAACTCAACATGTGTTTGGGTATCTCAACTTTGCTTAGAATATATAGATGATGATGAGTTGTATCAACATTTTCAAGACCATAATATTTTGTAGGCACATCACTATCATGTTTTCTGAAACTGGTACGTAGTTGAAGGTTTTCTGTTAGCCAATGATGATTTATTGATTAAAAACAACTTAAATTAACACAATACTAACGAAGTATTACTTCACTATTGACTTAGAACAGACAGATATATTGCAGTTACTTGATAGAATACACTGATTTGTTTACACTATATATTAAATCACAACAAAAGAAAATCAATGCCACCAATTTATTATTATGTATTATTTATTTATTCATTTGTATTTATTTGTATTAAAACAACTTTTGACTAAATAGACTTTTTAAGTTAACAAATAATGTGATTTAAACGGTATACTTTCCTTTTCGAGCATAATTAGTTATAATATAGATAATATATATAGCCAACCTAAGTTAATTGAAGCAATTATCATCTAGACTCTAGTCACCATTCAAATATCTGCAAGTTTTTTCTTGGGTGCTTCGACATATTGCATTACCAATGCAACTTTTCTTACCAAAAAGATATATAAATAAACACGCATAATATCATGGTTCATATATCACAACAATAGAAAATCAATGCCACCAATTTATTATTATTTATTATTTATCTATTTATTTGTATTTTTTTTTTACTAAAACAACTTTTGACTAAATAGACTTTTTAAGTTAACAAAAACTGTGATTTAAACAAGTTTTAACGTAATTTAAACGTATACTTTCTTATTCGGGCTTAATTAGTTATAATATATATATATATATATATATATATATATATATATATATATATATATATATATATATAATATCTTAAGCCAACCTAAGTTAATTGAAGTACCTATCATCTAGACTCTAGTCACCATTTAAACATCTGCAAGTTCTTTTTTGGGTCCTTCGACATATTGTATTACCAATGCAGCTTTTCTTTCAAAAAAGATATAAAAATAAACATGCATAATATTTTGGTTTATAGAGAAATAAAAATAAAGATTTCTGGCATTCAGAATTTTTCATAATGTATTGTTTTCATTGTGAGTATTGAGTGGCACCTATCAATGGCAAAACGCCGCATCTCAAGACTGATTGAAGTCAATCGCCTTTATCAAACATATATTTTGACTCTAGTGTGTGTTGAAATAGACGCATTGTGTTCCTTCTCTCTATACTATCGTCAACCCAATACCCAGCGTACAACAATAATGGCGTGGTGGGCCTATTGCCATTAATGGGCAGTTATCGACTGCATGTAACACAAACAAACTTTTAAAAAGGAAATCAATATAAGGCCTTCATTTATAGCTATAGTGGCAATAATAGAACCACCGGAGAAAACATGTTTAACGAACAGAAAAATAGAAAGCAAATACTTTTTACACGTTGAACATTTTTTTTTTTTGAGAACTGGACTTTTGTCCGAAATCCACTTCTTGAAAGGCCGATTTTTTTGAATGCTTACTCTAATGCAACAAACGCCCAAAAGACGTTTGTACAAATGAGACAGATGCCTAAATTTTAATAATGGTTTGAGAATTAAAACCCCATTTTTAACTTTTTGTACGCTGAGAGGCGTATGGAAGCGGCCGTTCGGGCGCTGACCCTAAAGGGGCGCCAAAAGGGTTGGAAAATGTTTTTAAAGCTGATTTTTATGCTGTAGTTTTTAATTACAAACAGTCTAAATTAAGGAATGTAATGGCTACAAGCCTTAACATACTTATTATAATCTTTTCTAGCTTGATAGTGTAACTATAAACCACATACCTTTAAGAAACAGTGATCGGCGAAAACCGCTTTCCAGCTTTTCCTAGATGAGGTAGGGGCGCTATTTCGCAACCAAAATCGGAACAGTTTACACTAGATTGGTGAGCCGGTAAACGTTACCACTTATAAAAGAAACCAATTGTATTAAAGTGTATTGCACGATTGTTTAGCCGTAAAAAGGCAGTGACTTTTATCAGGATGGTGCAGGGGGGGGGGGGTCGCTTTTTCGCTAAATAAAATAGCAAAGATTTACACTGGATTGGTAAGTAGATAACCTTTATCACTTACAAAAGAAACTAATTGTACTAAAGCGCATTGTACGATTGTGTGGCATTTTTAAAAAGTTAGTTACGTTAAAACCCGCTCTACCAACTTTGTCCAAGATGATGGGGGAGGAGTTTGTGTGGGGTTGGGGGCGGTTTTTCGCGAACAAAAATCGCAAGTATTTGTACTGGATTGGTTTTAACAACTAGAAAAGAAACCAATTGTATTAAAGCGTATTGTGTAACAGTAAAGTAAGAAGAAAGATGGTGCGTAGCCGTGGTGCCCTTTTTTGCCAATGTTAATGGGAAGGATTTACACCGGAACGGTATTTAGATAAATTGCTAAAACTTCTATATATATTATTCTCTACGTGGGGACCACGCTAGACACCACCAAGTCGTAAGCTTAACCTCGGGCAGATGAGGCTCGTTAGCTGGGGACAGCCACTCATCTAGGAGAGACAACTCCAAAATTAAACAACTGCTGCCTTGTAGTTTGTTCTTGGTTGGACAAAGGCTATGGAAGCAAATCCAAAAAGAAAAGCATGCTGAAATCGGAGTCAATGGCCTCAATGGCACATAACCAGTTGACACGTAACGCTTAATTGTGTTGGAGGCGTGGTCGAGTCGGCAAAAAGCTCATGGTTGATAAATTCGAATAAAGTCTCGAGTTCAAACGCACTGGCGGATAAATCTCGATTACCCTCAACACTAATAATTAAGAACGAAGGAGAAGAAGAAGTAAGCTTAACAGACTATATCGCTACCACTTCCACCCCCACCAGTTTGGTGAGCTGTTTACAATCGTAGTGACGGCTGTTAGGGGCAGATAATTTAGTTATGGACATTTTTGAAATTAATGGGAGGTAATAACATATTCTGATTGCCCTTTTTTTAACTTAAAAAACTTGAATTATCCGCCAGGAATGCACATGTACAACTCAGGGTTAGAAACGACAAGTTCTCAAAAATAATAGTAATGTCTCATACACTGGAATGTTAAAATTGAATAATCAACTCCGACTCTCCGCTTCACTCGCCAAACAAATATATTTCATTTTACCTGGATTATAGAAAGAAATTAATTTACAATACAGAAATTAGTGAGAAGTTAATATCAAGTCTATTGTTTGATGTTTTTAATAAAACCACCGAATAAATAGTAAAAAACACTATGAAAATCTAATTATTTTTTAAAGTATCGAAGATGAGTTAGGAATACTAAATATTTTGAATATATGTTTGACTAATTTAAGAGTATATATATGACGAGGGAAGATTAGGGAAAATCAAATAATTTTAATGACATTTTCAAATTAAGATGTATCTAGTTACAAAGCGTTTCAACACAAAAGAAAAAGAAATATTTAACATGTGTATTTTAATTGAAACACAACATAATCAGTATTGCGACAAAAAAATCTGGGTATTTATAACCACATATACAATACCTTAAAAATAATAGTAAGGTTCTTTTAAAATATTACATAAAAATTATAATTTAGAAAAAAAGCAATATAACAAAAGCAATGTTTAAGATTTAAAATTTATTTTTAGCAAATGCTAAAACGAATTTTAGCAGTTAACTTTTATTTTGCGCGTTTCAGTACGTTAGCATGATAAACATAACAAAAATATATTGCATATTTGCTTAGGTGCAGAGTACAGTTTTTGTGTGCCTGGTTATATGGGAAATCAAAAAAGAATTTAAAATATACTCCAATTTGCCATTGATTTGTTTTACATTTTATTTGTCGAAACAAGTAAAAGAAAATATGTTTAAAGATCTCTGGATTTATATTTATATTTCATATAATTTCGAAAACAAAAAATGGGAAAATAACTTTTTTTTTTGGACATAACAATATCCTTAAGACACACATATTTCATCATCAACGCCATTATGATAAAACTTAAATATATAATTGCAAGAGCTGTACATTTTTCTGCAAATTAAGATAACGAACTGAAGTCGTAGGGAAGTAATATGGGTAGCTGGCAACGTATTTCCCATCAGCAAAAACGACCAAACCGTCACATCGCGCAAGTATGCTGAAAAAAAAACCGTTGTCCCGATGTAAACGGAAACCAGGTGTTGTTGGATGTCCCCCAGGCGTTGTTCTTTTTGTTGTTGAGTGTGATGTAATTATTCTGGGTTCTGAAGTGGAGGAGATAGTTAGTCGGGTCTACATGTAAGTTAAGAATGAACCCTGAGGTGTCGGTGAACACTCCTCGGAAAACAATCTGTTGAAACAGGAATTTAAACAAAATATTTTAAAAACATGGCTAACACAATGCATGGTTTCTATTGATGCTCAATTATTAAAGTCTTAATGATTATTTACACACTGATGTTTTTTTTAGCTCATGTTATGATATGCGCGGGTAACAATTTTATGATATGCGCGGGTAACAATTTTATGATATGCGCGGGTAACAATTTTATGATATGCGCGGGTAACAATTTTATGATATGCGCGGGTAACAATTTTATGATATGCGCGGGTAACAATTTTATGATATGCGCGGGTAACAATTTTATGATATGCGCGGGTAACAATTTTATGATATGCGCGGGTAACAATTTTATGATATGCGCGGGTAACAATTTTATGATATGCGCGGGTAACAATTTTATGATATGCGCGGGTAACAATTTTATGATATGCGCGGGTAACAATTTTATGATATGCGCGGGTAACAATTTTATGATATGCGCGGGTAACAATTTTATGATATGCGCGGGTAACAATTTTATGATATGCGCGGGTAACAATTTTATGATATGCGCGGGTAACAATTTTATGATATGCGCGGGTAACAATTTTATGATATGCGCGGGTAACAATTTTATGATATGCGCGGGTAACAATTTTATGATATGCGCGGGTAACAATTTTATGATATGCGCGGGTAACAATTTTATGATATGCGCGGGTAACAATTTTATGATATGCGCGGGTAACAATTTTATGATATGCGCGGGTAACAATTTTATGATATGCGCGGGTAACACTTTTATGATATGCGCGGGTAACAATTTTATGATATGCGCGGGTAACAATTTTATGATATGCGCGGGTAACAATTTTATGATATGCGCGGGTAACAATTTTATGATATGCGCGGGTAACAATTTTATGATATGCGCGGGTAACAATTTTATGATATGCGCGGGTAACAATTTTATGATATGCGCGGGTAACAATTTTATGATATGCGCGGGTAACAATTTTATGATATGCGCGGGTAACAATTTTATGATATGCGCGGGTAACAATTTTATGATATGCGCGGGTAACAATTTTATGATATGCACGGGTAACAATTTTATGATATGCGCGGGTAACAATTTTATGATATGCGCGGGTAACAATTTTATGATATGCGCGGGTAACAATTTTATGATATGCGCGGGTAACAATTTTATGATATGCGCGGGTAACAATTTTATGATATGCGCGGGTAACAATTCGGTTCATTTAAAAGTTGTTTCCCACACACAGATAAAGTCTGGATTTTTAAAATCCAGAAACATCACAGTACAAATATAATTCCATTGTAAATCTTAAAATTTGTGAGATTGTTGCATTGAATGATGAGCGTGAATAAAGAAACCAATGTTATGAATATTACAATACAATTATATAGCCGTGTTACATAAAATTTCTAGCTCTGAAGATTTGTATGTGAAACGAATTCAAACTTGATCAGTTGGTTTGCTATCAATGACTGAAGGGCATCGTTTTATTTTTATTTTCTCAGTGACACGGGTCTGAGATATCATTTAGGTATTCGGCTGAATAGTAAGGTACGTACCCTGACTGATCATGGTAAACGTTTTCGACGGAGACACGTTTGACCTTGCAGTGTCATATTTATATTTAAACTTATATTTGGTAAAAAACCAAACGTAGTGAACATTTATTTATTTTACACACACGTATAATTTAGCAGGGACTGCGTGGTCAAATGGTAAAGCTAACCCGTATGACATCCTTTAGCGCATCCAGCACTGATGAGTAGCTGACTCACATTAGGGAAAGTAAAGGCGGCTGGAGATAATGTTAACTACACTATTCCATTTTATATATCTAGGTAAATGAAACTGATTAATTGTATTTCACATGCCCCATAGACCGTACTTTTCGAAAGGTACTTAATTTACTATTAGCACTTTACCACACATACACTCACACTGAAGAGCCTATTAATTTTTAATTTTAGAAGACTTTTCCTAAGTCTTAACAAAGGCATAGAAAGAATAAACAATGTGACTAGTAACCAAGAGTTTATTTTTGTACAAAAAAAGTAATTAATAAATAAACTCCGAAATAGCTTAACTTAAAAGAGAATGAAATAAGGAATCAAAACTTCATTAAACGTTAAAAAAAAACTTGTTGAAAGAAGGTGGCAAAATGTGACACGGCTAGGAATACGATCCAGCTTTTAACATGAAAATCACTAAGTTACGAATTAAAATAACTTTTATTTCTTCATTTTTTTCTACCTATGACAATGAAATAACTCTTTATCCAATTAGACATTTTACCTAGCTTTGTATAGCCGTTAATAGTGATGATGAAACAAAACATAATCCTAACTTTAAAAGTAACATTAACAATCGTTTTAATTCTGCCCTCCCCACCCCCAGATTAAGTTCAGATTAAAAAAAAAAAACGACCTTAATACAAAAAACATTCAAAGTTTAACGATGGATCCTATGTTATGCCATGTATTACACTTACATTCTGCATTGAACATTTGAAAACAGAATTAACAAATTCTGAAAAGATCTATATTATTTGAAACATATTTGCCATTTTGATGTGAAAAGAGCCGGGGGGGGGGGGGGGGGGGTGGAGGGGGTGGGGCAAAATTAGTTAACACTCTTTAATCATTCGGCAATTGATATAAATATAAATTTTCCTAACTGTATTTACCATATTTCCAATTGTAAGTACACAGGGTAGGTTAATCGTTTTGTTTTGGCCGTTTGTTATATTTAAGGCGCCTAATTCAATGTTCCGAAGTATCCCGTAGAATGTATCAGATTGTGACGTTCCAGGCACTCGAATTATCACGTTTTCGTCAGTACAGAAGCTGCACAGCTTAGACGTTTTGTTGTAGTTAAAAGCCGAGCAGTTTGTTGTTTGCAGACAAATGCTGCTGCAATCAATTCGTGATTTTTTAATCATTGAAGTTGTTGCGCTATCGTTGCAGCCAATGTTCTTATTTACTTGAAACTGAATTGATGTCCCTGTTGTAGTTTTGCATGATTGTCCGAGGCAAAAATAGATTAGATTGTACACCAAAAGTAGCCAATACAGAAGACACATGATAAGTGGCAAATACTTATTTTACTAAACAAAACTTGAGTTTAACTTTATCTCGCTTTGTTAAAACTCACATCCAGTTAATTATAATATAAAAGTAAAATATGTTTCACGAATTTTTTAAAAAGTTTTAGAGCAGTTTAGTGCATACGCGACTAGAACCTTTCGAATTTACGTTTTAAAAGGAAATACCATCACTTTCAGTTCAATTTATATACCATCTAGTTCTTCATCTCAGATTTTATCTTAAATTTTCTCTCAGTTTAAATAAAGGTTTTAATATTTACCTTGCCACAGATTTGACACGTACATTGTAAAACAAACAAGGATGTACGAGTCTGGTATGACAGGACCAACAATGAAATATTTAACGTCTTGTGTAAACCACAGTGTCAGGAAATCAATGTAGCGGTATTTGTGTTGCAAATTGTGTAGGTGGATGTTATCAGATTCTTTCAAGCATCACTTCGACCCCAGACCCTGCTATGTTCAAATGCCACTCGAAGGAAATGGTAAAAATAAATTTTATACAGAAAATATATACTTCGACCAGTGCCCCCCACCCCTACTCTCTAGATAATCCACCCCCAACTCAAACGAATAGAAAAAAAAAACATAGAAAAATTATATCGAAAATATTTTGACCTGTTGTATTTTGTGCGGCTTGAAGGTTTTGTTGAAAATGCTTTTGGGGGAGGGTGGGCATCCCGAAGCGATACCTGAAAGAAACACTTCTCTCATGTAATTACTCTTGTTTCCAATATCGACGTCCTCGATATTGCACAGTAACATGAACGTTACCGGAGCACTTTCATAAATCAGTATTTCCGTTATAGAGTTCTGCATCATCGACGATATTGCTGTAACTATCAGTGGGAAATAACTGTTATGACTTCTTGAATAATTCAGACTGGACTGTCATTATTTGTAGAAGCGTATTAATACAACACCCTTTTCACTAGCACTGACTGTTTTTTGTCAGTATATCATCGGTATTATTTAACCATCAAAACCTGTCGAAGTTGTACTTTGTTGTAATAAAAACCTAAGGAAGGCATGTGTTGTCATAGGTCTTAGAAATATTGACAGGCGACTCTAGGGGATTCAAGAAAAATAAAATGTTACTGTTACTGTGTTGTTCATCTTTTATTTCGTTATGTACTAGATAAATAATAAACCAACATTGACATTTTCCCACGTTTTCTTTAACTTGCTTTCGCGTCTGTTTGTTTTTCCATCATATCTTGCGATCGAAATTTCAGGCACTTCCCAGTTAGCTAGCGCGCTGAAATTTTCAGGGAAGCTTTGTTTCCGATGACAATACAATATTCAATTATTATTATTACAAAATTGATCCATGGAAAATTTTAATTGATCATTTTAGACTCCTATTGATTTGCACCAAAAAGTGACATAACCTAGTAATTGTAATTTGATAAAAACAAGGTTCGGTACTTTCCCTTGAAAAAGATCGAAACCGAAAATCTGCTGCTTTAGCGATGGAGACAGAAGAACAAAGTGTCTCTCGTAAAGCAAAAGATAGAGTGCGTCATGCTACTGCTCGTGCGATTGAGAAAGGACAAGAAAGGGTCTCTCGTCTTGCTAAGTAGAAAGAACGAACTGATGCTGCACTTGCGATTGAGACAGAACAAGAAAGGATCCCGAAGTAAAAGTAAAAGTAAAAGAAAATCACGGCGCCCCACGTTTTTCATTTTTTTGTCATAATGCGCACGCAGTTTGCGATCGCTTATAGTAGAGTGATCGCTTGCATTATTGTGATGTATAGCATTTATTTTCTACTTTTTAGTTCAATCAGAAAACGTGGGTTTTTTAAATTTTTGTTAATGATAATTATTTATTATTCATAGGAAAATTGTACCTCAGGGAAATTGTTACGGCAAAGTAAATGCATGCTATTTAACATTTAGAATACCCCTTACATGTTATAATGATATTATTTGAGATAAAAGTAGTGTTACCTATTCAAGTAAACGAAATGTTGTGTCATCTAAAATTAATAGCACTAGCTAAAATAACCTAACGCAAAACTTTTTTCCTTAACACATCTATCACCCGAAAGCTTTAAAACTACAATCAGTTATTTCAAAGTGAATAAAAATAAAAAAATACATTTCAAAAATTTTTGTGAAGTCTCTGTAAACGTTAATGGGTTTTATTCCTAGGATGGTCTAAAACTGTTTTAAATAGAAACAACATTACGCTGTAATTTAACATTCACAGCTAATGTATTATTCATGACGTTCGTTTCCTCACTGTAAGCTTGGCAAATATCAACACACAGATTCTATCTCCCTAGACATATATTTGACATTTGAAGGTAAAAATAATCAGAGATATGACAGGACACACGCATAATAAACTTTATAAATGTGAATAAAACACACGTTTAAAAAACAATGTCGCTTTATGGTGGTTTAACTATGGAGGTTGCTTGTAATACTTATTTATATAAGGACAGCATGAAAGAATGTGAGGGTGGTAGCGATATGGTCTGGAGAGCGAGTGAGTGGGGGGGGGGCGGGTCGGCGTGCGTCAAAGTTTTGTAGCACATGGTCCCCATAAAGAGAATATATATATATATATATATATATATATATATATATATATATATATATATATATATGACGGCACTAACCTATATGGAAGTAGTTTCGTTCAGGGATCTCTTCTGGGAGTTGTGAGGGACTAGGCGTGGGCACTGACCCCCTCACCCCCCCCCTGCACCCCCTAACGACGACACTTCATCTTCGATACTCTGCCTCATCATCTCCATTTACCGTCATGTTAGAAAAGCTGTCAGGCCAGGTTAAATGTAAAGCAAGCGATGCTTGAGTAATAATGCAATAAAACAACAAACAAGTCTTTGAATCTACTCCTGTAAGTTTATTAGGAATACATCAACACGTATAAAGTATTACGTTGAACCGTAATATGTTATTTATTTACATTACAGCTAATACAGCGAATTACGGTTTATTGCGTGAAAAATTACTTCGAAACCCCATTTCGTATGAATATTATAACAATATACGTGAACATAGTGTTTACATTAAATGGTCTAATTTAAGTTCTACTGTATATCATGTTGGGTTTACTTATCATGGAAGGCCTCATTTTACTCTAAAGGTTAAACCTAGCCTAGCGGATAGTCAGGCCAAGGCACCGTGCGGATAGTCAGGCCTAGACACCGTGCGGCTAGTCAGGCCAAGGCACCGTGCGGATAGTCAGGCCTAGGCACAGAGCGGATAGTCAGGCCTAGGCACCGAGCGGATAGTCAGGCCCAGGCACCGTGCGGATAGTCAGGCCAAGGTAACGTGCGGATAGTCAGGCCAAGGTAACGTGCGGATAGTCAGGCCAAGGTAACGTGCGGATAGTCAGGCCTAGACACCGTGCGGCTAGTCAGGCCTAGGCACCGAGCGGATAGTCAGGCCTAGACACCGTGCGGCTAGTCAGGCCTAGGCACCGAGCGGATAGTCAGGCCTAGACACCGTGCGGCTAGTCAGGCCTAGACACCGTGCGGATAGTCAGGCCTAGACACCGTGCGGCTAGTCAGGCCTAGGCACCGAGCGGATAGTCAGGCCCAGGCACCGTGCGGATAGAAAGGCCCAGGCACCGTGCGGATAGTCAGGCCAAGGCACCGTGCGGATAGTCAGGCCAAGGCACCGTGCGGATAGTCGTATTTCTATCGGCGTCTGTATGTTAGCATCTAGTGGTGTTAGTATTTCACAAGGAAGGACAACACTAATTATTATTATTTTGCATAAAGATTGCAAATATTTCTTATAAAATACATACACACATCTCAGTGATAGTTTTAAAAGAAGAATAGGTGTTAGACATTGAAATTTAAAAAAAAATGTTTTGTTACGAAGTGTTGGGTGGCGCAGAACAATAGCGAAACTCGGCAACCCAGGACTACATGAAGCCAATCTCGTTTATAATACACCCATTGTTGTTCTAGTGTGTGTTTAATTAAACACATTGTGTTTCTACTCTCCGTGACTTTGCCAACACGACACCCAGCGTACAATATTAACATCAGCGGGGTGGTACTGATCAAAGGGCAGCTATCGACTGTATCGAAAAAAAAACGTTCTATGTCAACTATACTTGAGAAATCAATATGAATTTATGCTTTTATTAGCAGTTTTACACGTTAACATAATAAAAACAGAATGCAACATTTTTTTAAAGACTATAACATATTACTATGCATTATTTTAATAAAGGAATGGGAAAACTAATTTTTTAAAGATTTAGTATTTTATTTTTTGACATGTATACGATCGAATAATGCTACTCTGCCTAGCTACTATGATAAGAAAATTATAGTAGCCTCGCTTTTAGCATTGGGTTTCTTTCAGGCACATTTTTTCTAGGTAGGGAAGGCTGCGTGCAACTTTCGTGATGCGCACTTACATTTTCAAGGGGGGGGAGACTGGTTAAAGTATATATTTTCAATATAAACTACATTTGTTTTTTACATTTTTTTCCGTTAAGGGCTGGGACGCTAGACGCGCAACTGATGTGGTAATGCCCCCCCCCCCCCACCACTACGCCCGGAAAGATATATGAAAGCCACTCTTTTGTGCAGAATCGCGAGTCCTATGTTTTATTTAGCGCCTGTGTTCACACATGTTTTCCATATCATGTTCGACATCGCGCGATAACATAAGCGCTACATGAACACCTTCATAAATTCAGCGCGTTGTTAAAGCACTCTCCAGATTGTTGAGGCTAATTAAGCGGCAGTTCCATGCCTGTATTTGTTTTGAAAAATTATTTCTTAAGACGTCTTAAATATTTAACTCTTCTTGTCGTTGCCATAATGTATTGAAGCGTAACGTAATTCAGTTTCACCGCCATCATCTGCTATCGTGACCTTGTCTTTAGTCTGGGATAGATCAGGGTCACCTTGAACTATTTGCACCCGATATTTGTTTGCAGGCAGGTTAAGTCCTGATCTTCACTGGCAGCGGATTGTTGGTATTCCTGGAACATCACAACACTACTAAGAACAAGAGATATGTGACAACTCTGAAAAGCTGGAAAACGATTTGATAAAGAAAAGGAAAGAGCTTTCAGATATATATATATATATATATATATATATATATATATATATATATATATATATATATATATATATAACACATCATGTTTATAACTGTAGTGGGAAAAAAAACAACTCAGCCTTAACCGCGGCTTTGAAAAACAAAATTTTTAAATAAATGAACAATAAATTAGCGACAAAAGATCAACCAAAATTTTGAAAAAAATACTTTTGGGGGGCCACGACAAAGCAGGGAACATAAGATATAGATTGTATTGTTTAGCTTTTGCGTAAATTAACACTTAAGTCACCTACGGATCCTTGGCAAATAGGTTAGATATAATTAAAGGTACATATTGCAGTAACAGTTCATAGTTAAAAGTTTTGTAGTATAGTAAATTCGTAGACCGAATATCAAAGATGTGCTGTTAAAGTAGGCATATTATAAAGATAATGTTACATCAAATCGTGTAATGAACAACACATAGTAATAAGTCTGTATGCTTAATAAAACTCTAAAGCTTGAGACTTAATAAAACACTAACTAACACAAATATGTACTGTAGATGAGAAAGTAACATGTACAGGTTGTCAATGATTTTCTTAAGTATTTAGGGCTACTAACAGGCAGAGTTTCTTCCAGGCATCTCTTCGGGGCCCCCCCGAAAATTTTCTACCGCCCCCCCCCCCGAACGAAATGAAATTTATATAATTTATATAGAATATATATACTTTCAACAGTGTCCGCCCCCCCCCCCCCCCCCGAAGAAAGTTTACCGCCCCCCAAAAAATTTCAAGTGCCCCCCCTCCCCGGAGAATAAAGTCTGGAAGAAACACTGCTAACAGGCCATGCAGCTCATACAATGTTAACAATTAACACTTAATTAATTTGGAGGAAAACCCCACAGTATCACAATTTTAAGAAATGATTACCAGAGATGATAATTAAAAATGCATATTGCATGTTAATTGGGCAGAAACAAAACAGTCATTAGGTGATTTGTTAATGCTCAGAAAATCTAGCACAGTACACCAATGCAGTCATTTAAGATACGAATTTAAAAAATATCACTGGTTAAAAAATATTTTTAAAGGGTATAACAACGAAACTATATTTACATCAGTGAAAGAATTATGTTTCTAAAAGTTTTAAAGCTTATAAACTAAATTTGTATTCATGAGTACTATTCAAATAAGTAAAACTAATTAATTTTTTTTCGAAAAATGGATAACTTTTATCAATGTTGTTTTTTTTCTTCTCATATATCATTGCTATATTAGCACAAAATGAACTGAAATCATTCTACAACATATGTGTATAATTTGTTTTGGAAAAATTAACCCAAATGATGTTTAAACTAGTATGGGAAGGCGCGGTGGGATGGTAGAGCGCGCGGCTGCTAAATCAAATGATTCAGGTTTGGATACCTCAATAGGACGTTCCTGAGTCCATCCAACTCTATGGATATCTAACATTCGTGAAGATGGCTGGACTAAGTGTTGGTACAATCTAATATTAACTGCCGAGGTCATAGAAACAGAAGAACCTGGACTTCATCGGCTTCTTTTTCCTAAAGGGTAAATTTGCTTCTTATTTTCCTTTTAAAATTGCTTATCATGACTGTTCTAGGCTAAAAAAAATAGAGAAATAATTCATCATTGATGTTTATGTGCTAAAGCAAATACAGAGCGATAAGAAAATACTAAAATCTTAAACATCCAATTGAATGAGTTGTACGCTACCTGATACAAGGAAGTAACGAGCGCTATTTAAAGGGAGAACATAGGGGTAACTGCACATGTACTTTCCATCAACAAAGATGGCGTAGCTGTCACTCCTTGCGAGAATGTGGACAACAAAATTCTGTCCTGTTTTAAACGGATAGCTGGTAATGTTGGCCGTGATCCCCGTGCCCCATTTGCCATTGATCATATGATTTAGTGTAATTTGACCTTGCTGGGGTCGGAAATGGAACAGCTGGTTGGCGTAGTTTTGACGCAGGTCGAGGATGAATCCGGAAGCGGATTTGAACACTCCTCGGAGAGCAACCTGTTGAAGAGAACATTTAAATAAAATATAAAAATAAACGCCCGGCTGTAAAGCTCACGGTTGTTAAAGTCTCAAATTCAAACCTTCGAGCCGACAAGGCTAGGATAGACATATCCAAAATAAAACAACTGCTCCCTTGTTTGTTTTTAGTTGGACAAATGCTATAAAAGCAAATTCAAATAGAAAAGGCTTCAATTGGAGTCAAAGACCTAACAAGATGACCTGTAATACTGAATAGCGTTGGATGAAAATTAAATCCTTTAAAATAGAATTAAGAACGAAGAAGAAGAAGGTTGGCTATCTCTAGATGCCGTAACTCAGGATATACCGCTAAGCTCTTAAACAGTTTGTAATTTTCGGTTTGGTGTCATCCTCCCCCCTCCCCCTACGATTCGATTATTAATCAAAATAAAAAAGGAAATTGCTTTGTCAGTACATATTAAGTTTTAAAAATAAAAAAAATTGGGGTCACCAAAAAATGGTGTCATCCCCCCGTCCCCGCTTTGTGGCGCTACTGATTAAATGCAGTTAGCAAAGGTACATATTTTGCATACTCGGATACATTTGACATGATTTGATAGTCGTGTGCAAGTTATTTACTCACAGTCTTCATGTTTTGAGCTCTGGATAGATGGTCTCGGGCACCAAAAAGTAAATTTAAAAAAATCGTTTGTTTTTGCATACATCGAAGTACAGTATGTACGAGCATAAATTCTATCCCAAACGATTATTAAAATGATGAGTATACAGTAATATATCCCCCTCCCTGAATGTCTAGATCCTTTAACCCTTAGTTCTCCCGTTATCATAATGAGGAGTACTTTTTCAAAAACTGCTAAGTCCACTTTTGGAAAAAATGAGTTATTCTTATAGCCTTCTTAATTATGTGGCAATTAAAGCTGTATACTAATTTTTGTTAAAAAGGTATTATATAAAATAAATTTCTCAACAGTAAAAGATAAAAAAAATTGTAAGGTTAGTTAAGAAAAAAAAGTTTTAAAGTCGATTTGCTCAAAATCAGTGAGAGGTGACTTAGCAGGTTTTGAAAGTGTACTCCTCTAAATGGTTTCTAAAGTATATGAGGCTATTAGGCCACGCAGCTCGTAACATGTTGACAGTTAATACTTAATTGATTTTGAAAGAAATCCCCGAGGTATTACAATCAATGAATTCAGTTACGAGATTTTAGCACAGACCAGAAGGGAAAAAATGAAAACCTTGTAGAAATTCTATTTACCAAATTGCCAACTGTGAGTCCACAGGATATGTTAAGCTGGGCGGATATGTTAGGTGTTACAGTTAATTGACCATGCTGAATATTCTGACGTAGCCCGTATAATGTTTTACTTGGTCCCGTGTCAACAACTAGACTTTTCACGCTGTAGTCACTACAAACACTGCACAGCCCAGAAGTTTTATTGTAGCTGAAGGCCACACAATTTCCTTCATTGTGGCAGGTCCTTGCGCAATCAAGTCGAGATTTTGTTACGATAGAAGTTGACGTGCTATTGTTACAGCCAGTGTACTTGACTTGTAGAGTGGAAAATTGTACTGCTGTTCCTGATATCTGAGTACAAAATTGTCCATAACAAATACAAGTTAGATAGCACATTACAAATAACAAGTATTGAAAGCACATGATGACCAAATGACAAATCGAAATTTAACAAACATAACATTTAGTAAAATTGTTATCTTGATTCATGTATATTTTATTAGTTGTTTGCTCAACGTAAGAGATAAAAATCTACATGAAGGTTCTAATATTTTCCTACTGACAGATTTGACATCTAAAATGAAAACTAAACACACGAGAACTGTCTGGTGTGTCTGGACCTGCGGCTATTAAAAATTCAACCGTGTGTGTGAATAACGAGTTAAAAATCGATGTTGCCAGCTAGAGAGTAACATTTTTTTGGTACGTATTTATTATATACTAGTCGTTTTCTGCTAGGCTTTGCTCCAGCCATTTAAAGTTATGTCCAAATGTAAATGTGTGTTTACAAAAAATTTAAGAAAAATGAACTGCATTTCACACCCCTACGCGTAAAACAGCAAAAGTGCGTGATTTAAATAAAAAATTACCCTCACATCACCGGCCACTCCGCATTACACAAATATAAGAAGAATCCGAGTTAAACTATAAAACAGAATTTTGCTTTTTATTCAATTTCCCTGTCGGAGTGAACATCAACCTTATGTGATACAAGTACAATATATAAAAATAAAATATCGGAGTAGTAACATATAAGAGTATAAAACTTTTACAACGTGATAGTGAAAAATCGCAAAACGCAACATTAATGTAAATAAAGAATACAATTAAAAAAGATAAGCATGGAAACAGAACATCGTACACACACAGCGTACTTTATATATACAACAAACAACTTTGCTTTTATAGCTATAGGTAAGCCTAAAAATGATAGCAAAGCAAACCTAAGGGATACAGATACAGGACAATTCTAACAGGGAACAAATATACTCATTGAGCATGGTAAAATATTCAAAACAAGCAGCTACAATCAGTGTTTCTTTCATGCGCTTTTCCCCAGGAGCGGCGGAAACTTGTCAAAGTATATATTTTCTAATGAGTTTCGTTTTTCTTTTTCGTTGGGGGGGGGGGGGGGGCACAGGTAAAAGTATATATTTTTTATATAACATTTTTTTCCATTTCGTTCTAGGGGTGGTAGATTATCTTCGGTGGCGTGGGTCAGAAGATTTGCCTGAAACAATTTGGTAACATCCTCCTGCAAATCTAACAAAACAAATGTCAATACATTGATTTTCTGAGACTGTGGTTTACACTAGAAGTTATTGCTAAACGGAAAAGTCTCGAGTTCGAACCCCCGGCCAGATGAGGTTCGTTAGCTGGAGACAGCTACTATTCTAGGAGAGACAACTCTAAAATCAAACAACTGCTGCCTTGTAGTTGGTTCTTGGTTGGACAAAGGCTATGGAAGCAAATCCAAAAAGAAAAGCAGGCTGAAATCGGAGTCAATGGCCTCAATGGCACATAACCAGTTGACACGTATCCTTAATTGTGATGGAGGCGTGGTCGAGTCGCCAAAAAGCTCATGGTTGATAAATAAAAAAAAAAGTCTCGAGTTCAAACCCTCTGGCAGATAAGGTCCAACATTAAAAATTAAGAACGAAGAAGAAAAAGACTAGAAGTTAAATATTTCATTGTTGATCCAGTCATACCAGACTCGTACGTCATTGTTTGTTTTACAATCTCCTTGTCAAATCTGTGGCTAAGTAAATATTAGAATCCTTATTTAATTTCAACACGCGTTCTTTGAGATAAAGAACTAGATAAAAAAATATACATTAAGATGAAATATATAAGTGACGGTATTTCATTTTAAAATCAGAACTCGAAAGTCCGTGGCAGTGTACGCTCTGTTTCTGAAACTTTCAACAGATTCCTGAAAAAAAAATATTTCACGTGCATATTACAATTAACTGACGGTGAATTTTAACAAAGCCAGATATAATTTTACCTAAAGTTTTGTTTAGTAAAATAAGACGTATTTGCCACTTATCATGTGTCTTCTGTATTGGCTATTTTTGTTGTACAATCTAACCTATTTTTGCCTCGGACAATCATGCAAAACTACAGCAGAGACCCAGTTTCAAGTAAATAAGTACATTGGCTGCAACCTTACCGCAACAACTTCTATTGTAAAAAGATCACGAATAGATTGTACCAGAGCATGTCTACAAACAAAATGTGGGGCTTTTAAATACAACAAAACTTCCAAGCTGTGCAGTATGTGTGGTGATAAAAACGTAACAAGTCAAGTTCCTGGAACGGGACAAAATGAAACATTCTACGGGATACGTCGGAACATTGAAAGTGGCGCCTTAAACCTAACAACCTTACAAAACAAAACGCTTGACACACCCTGTGGACTTACAATTGGAAATATGGTAAATACAGTTAGGAAAATTTAATAACTAATTTTCACACCTTTATTTTCAAACTTTAATGTCAAGAATGTTTATTCATCATGTAGTGCAAATTAAAATGTTTTAATTTTGTTTTCAAAAGTTTTAATGTAAAGTGTACAACATTTTCAAGCATAGGATTGTTAAATAAATTGTTTTAACTTTTGAATGTTATATGCATTAATAACATTTTTTTACATCAAGAATGAATTAAGATTTACAATTAATGATTTTTGTACTATCGTATTTTTTTTCTGGGTTTTTAAAATCTGAAATTAATCTGGTGGTGGTGAGGGCGGATAAAAACAATGGTAGTGCTTCTGTTAAAGTTACGATTATTTTTGAGATTTGTCATCACTATTTACGCCTACACAAAGCTAGGCACAACGTCTAATTAGATAAATATTAATTTCAGTGTCATAGGTAGAAAGATGTAAAAAAAAACAACCGGGAGTGATCTCCCCTAAACTTTCTCGAATATTCATATTAATGAATAACACTATTAGGGATCGCAACTAGGGACATAGACATGATTTTTAATCCAATTTAATTTTTAAACTTTAAAAAAGTGTAGAAAAAGGATTGCGCCCCAAGTGAACGCCTAACAATATGTTATAATAGCGCGTAATATTATTAATACTTTATAAATTTACTTGCGTTTTTTTTTGAGAAATCGGAAATAGCATAAATTACTACTTCAGTTCAATGGAAATTAATTAAAGTTCGACATAATGCTGGGAAGTAGATTTTTTTTACATATAATTGAAATTTCGTGTATCTATCTAAAACAGTCCTAAAGCTAAAGAATATAGGCTTTTGAAAAACTTAAAGTAGAAAAAGTCCCACTTTCGGTAATTTGAAATCGCTAATAGTTGATACAGAAATACAAATTGGATATAATACTGATATATGAAATTTCATCAACCTAGCTTTAAAGGTACTCAAGTTATCGCGTTCGGAGACACACACAGACATACGGACATAACTGCAAAGCCAAGTTTTTCCGACTGATAAATGTGGATTTATTAATTTTGCTTGATTAAAATAAGATCCCTATTCTCCGTATACGATGAAGGACTGAGGTGTAAAATGATGGAAAGTGTCGACATTTCATGCGATTTTTAAAATTAATAAGTTCTTCAATGTGAATTGATTAACTGTAAGTTAAGAACCTTTCAAACTTTACGGCCCCAGTGGCAGGTGAAGTAGTGTTTATCTGATTCAGTAACCTAGATATATAAAGGCACACTGTGGTCAACACCATGTCCAGCCGCCTTTACTTTCCCTAACGTGAGTCAGGTACCCATCAGAGCTAGATGCGCTCTAAGAAGTCACACGGGTTAGCTCTACCATTGGACCTCGTCGTTCCTGCTAACTTACAAGTGGGTGTAAAATAAATAATTATTTATTACTTTCGGCCCATTGATCAATATCAGTTTGAATATAAATATGACGCTTATAACCAGTCAGGCACTTACCTGTATATACAGCCGAATACCTAACTGATATCTCAGGCCCATGTCTGTGACCAAAAAATTAAATCGACGGCCTTCAAGTAATGACAACAAGCCAACTGATGAGTTTGAGCGATATGACTTCATCTACGTTGCGCATACATATCTTCAGAGCTGGAAATGTTATACACTTTAATCACATAATTTAATGAAATATTCATAACATTTGTTTTTTTTATTTCGTGCATATGATTTAGTTTATACATTACACTCATACATTTTTACTTTCTCGTATATACGAAGTATAGAGAAAGTCTTGTAATCGTGCAAAAAAATCGAGATTTTTACAAATCTCCACGTTTTACACCTCACTCATACGTAAAAAAACATAATTTTGCAATCTTGTCCGTATGTCTGTGTGTCTGTCTGTGTGTGTGTGTGTGTGTGTATACACGATAACTTGATTACCGTTACAGCTAGGTTGATCAAATTTCATATGTAAGTATTTTATCAAAATCGTAGATCCTGATAAACATTTTAGCGATTTCCGATAACCGGAAGCGGTACTTTTTCTACTTTGAATTTTTCAAAAGCATTAAACTTGAGTACTATAATTCTCTACCTTCTGTCAAATTTTGAGTAATTTCCGTTGACCGGAAGTACTAATTTACGCTATTTCCGATTTCCCCAAAAACGCATGTAAATTTATAAAGTACTAATAAAATTGCGCACTATTATGCACATTTTATTTTGGCGTTCGCTTGGTGCGCAATTCTTTCTTCTACGAGATTCTATTCTATTTTCAAAAGTTTCAGTAATTAAAAATCATGTTTATATTCCAAGTCATATAAGAATATTCGAGAAAGTTTAGGGGAGAATACTCCCGGTTTATTAGATTTAGAATTAAAAGATATTAATAATCTTATATTTTTTTCTCCATTGTTAAAATCCGGGCTTTCTGGTAGGGTGGGTAGACAACTTTTAAATGACCCAAACTGTCACCCGCGCACAATAATACATAAACTAAATAAAACAATCAGTGTGTATATAATCTTTAGGATTTTAATAATTAAGCATCTTTAAAAACCAATCATTGTTTCAGCGGTGTTTAAACAATGTTTTGTTTAAATGTTTACAACAGATTACAATTCGAGGAGTGTATATGGCCACCGGAGGATTTTTCCTTAACATTCAAGTCGACCCGAAAAACTATCTCGTACAAATCAGACCCCAGGGCACTCAATTCGGCTTGTCTTACAAGAAGAATGGCGGTTGGCTGGGTGGATTCAACGCCAACCTCACCAGCTATCCCTTTAAAGTGGGATCTCAGTTTCTTTTCAACATACTCGCACGAGGTGACGGCTTTGCGATGTTTGTTGATGGGAAGCTCGTGGCCACCTACCCGTACTACTTCCCTACAACTTCAGTTCGACAACTTGTTTTGCAACGAGATATACAGGTATTGCAATTCAGTGTTTAGCTACTTTTTTCAGTAACTTTTATTTATCATAATGGCGTCAATGATGAAAGATGTATGTCATAAAAATATCGTTATAGCCAAAAACAAGTATTTTCCCATTATCCGTTATTTTAAATTACATAAAATTTTAATGCTAATACAGAGATCTGGAAATCATAAATTTCCTTTCTGATGCTATATTTTTTTCGGCAAATTAAATTTTAAAAAAGCTATGGAGAATTACATTACATTTTACTTCTATTTTGATTACCCATATAACCAGGTACAAAATAACTGCACTATGAACCTCGGTAAATATCCGTTACATGGTATAGTTACGTTTTTTTTTGCGCTAAAGTACTGAAACAAGGAAAATAAAAGTTAACTGCTAATATTTGTTTCAGTATTTGCTAAAATATATAAAAATGTTAAACATTGATTTTGTTATATTGCATGGTTAACTGAATTTATCATTTTCTTTACTATTTTGGAAGAAACATAAAATTATTTTAAAAACGTATTGTAGTAGTGCTTTTACATATCAGTAATTTTTTTAGTCGTAATACATGTTATGTTCATTGAATAATATTTTTTATGTACATAATTTTTTGTTTAAAAGTAGTTGCACTAATTACACATTGACTTGAAAGTGTCATGAAAAGTATTTGATGTTTTGGGTCGGCGTGGTCTACACGGTAAAGCTCATGGTTGCTAAACCGAAAAGTCTCGAGTTCGAACCCTCGGGCAGATGAGGCTCGTTAGCTGGGGACAGCAACTCTTCTAGGAGAGACAACTTCAAAATCAAACAACTGCTGCCTTGTAGTTTGTTCTTGGTTGGGCAAAGGCTATGGAAGCAAATCCAAAAAGAAAAGTAGGCTGAAATCGGAGTCAATTGCCTCAATGGCGCATAACCAGTTAACACGTATCCTTAATTGTGTTGGAGGGGGATCCATTCCAAAACTAAAAATTAAGAACGAAGAAGAAGATTTGATGTTTTTACTCTCCCCCATTTTTTTATACTTTTAAATCTAGTAAAAATATATTATTACAATATCTTGTATGCATTCCTGATTTTTCTTTGCCACCAAAACATACCAGATTTTCAGAGTAGATTTTCTTTGTACTTATCGTGTGTCTTCTGTATAAATACTATTTATTTTCTGCCTAACTTATGTATTGTACAGTACGCAGATATCTTGTGAAATTGTTTTTTTTTATAATTGTATTTTATTATATTGTATGTAAAGTTCTCTGACGGTCTATAGGGTAGCGGGAAGTAGAGTTCACTTGTTTCTATGACATCGGCATATGAAGAAATAGTGTCGTCAGCACTATGCTCAGCCGCTTTAGTGAGTTAGTTAGCAGGTCATATAAACATATTTGTTTAGCTAGTAAAGCAGGAGGTCGAAGTTTTTTTTTTACTGTAACCTTTCAATAGATGTGACATTACTTTAAATTTTAAGAACTTTTCCAAAGCTTAGTTGTTCCCTTACATTGCTTTCTGCTAATTTTAAATTTAAATAAAAATAAACCGGGAGTGATCTCCCCTAAACTTTCTCGAATATTTTATATAAAATAACAGGGGATGGGAACTCGGGGTTTAGACATGATTTTTAATCCATTTTAAATACTTAAAGTTTTAAAAATAGAATAAAATCTCGTAGACAAAAGAATTTCACACCAACTGAACGCTAAATAAAACAGTGCATAATAGTGCGCAATATTATTAGTACTTTAAAAATTTACATTAGTTTTTTGAGAAATCGGAAGTAGCGTAAATTACTACTTCCGTTCAACGGAAATGACTCAAAATTCAACAGAAGGTAGAGAAGTAGATCTTTTACTTACATTTGAAATTTCGTTTATCTATCTGAAATAGTACTCAAGTTATAGGCATTTGAATATTTCAAAGTAGGAAAAGTATCACTTCCGTTTATCGGAAATCACTCAAAAGTTGATAAGGATCTACGATTTTGATAAAATACTTATTATTGAAATTTCATCAACCTAGTTGTAACGGTACTCAAGTTATCGTGTTTACACACCGACACACATAAACACATACACACAGACAGACACACAGACATACGGACAAGATTGCAAAATTATGTTTTTCCGTATCAGTGAGGTGTAAAACGTCGAGATTTCTAAAAATCTCGATTTTATTTTGCACGATTACAAGACTTTCTCTATACTTCGTATATACGAGAAAGTAAAAAAGCACTAACTTTTCAAGTTTTTTTTTTACTATGTACAACAAAATTTCTTGTTTACTTAGATCGATTTTGTAATGAGAAGATTTGATGTTTTTACTCTCCCCCATTTTTTATACTTTTAAATCTAGTAAAAAATATAATTACAATATCTTGTATGCATTCCTGATTTTTCTTTGCCACCAAAACATACCAGATTTACAGAGTAGATTTTCTTTGTACTTATCGTGTGTCTTCTGTATAAATACTATTTATTTTCTGCTTAACTTATGTATTGTACAGTACGCAGATATCTTGTGAAATTGTTTTTTTATAATTGTATTTTATTATATTGTATGTAAAGTTCTCTGACGGTCTATAGGGTAGCGTGAAGTAGAGTTCACTTGTTTCTATGACATCGGCATATGAAGAAATAGTGTCGTCACCACTATGCTCAGCCGCTTTTAGTGAGTTAGTTAGCAGTCCAGCTCTCCATCGCTAGACCACTCCGTCCCCTATTTTTATTATAAAACTTAGGCGTCATTTGAATTTAATTTTTTTCAGTGATGCGTCTATCTATGATCCAGGTCATATAAACATATTTATTTGGCTAGTAAAGCAGAAGATCGAAGTTTTTTTTTACTGTAACCTTTCAATAGATGTGACATTACTTTAAATTTTTAGAAGTTTTCCAACGCTTAGTTGTTCCCTTACACTGCTTTCTGCTAATTTTAAATGTAAATAAAAAGTAAGTTTTATATTTTAAAAAAGCACTAACTTTTCAAGTTTTTCTTCTATCTACAACACAATTTCTTGTTTACTTAGATGGATTTTGTAATGAGAAGATTAATAATTAATACTTTGTTCTCACCGATGATTATGTGATAGTGGCACAGAAATAATAAAACGTTTTATATCTCAAAATCGTCTTTAATGTATTTCTTTTTCTTTATATCTGTATTATTATATAGAGGTGTATATATACATACATACATACATATATATATATATATATATATATATATATATATATATATATATATATATATATATACTAGCTGCATACCCGTGCTCCACCACGGTAAATCTTTTTTAAATGTACCAATTTGGGAACAGAACAAAACAAAGAAAAACACAACCACAACACAACCACAACACAACCACAACCACATCACAACCACAACACAACCACCGTACTCTGTATACGAGAAAGTAAAAAAATTGCAACCTCAAGAGCATTTTGATCAATTCCCCAAAGCTTCATGGCTGTGATAAACGTTGTCGGACCACACCTGACCTTTTAAAAATTATATCGATATAGAGAAAAAATCGCACCCTTGCAAAATTGAAAAAAAACCGTTATTTTAAAGAAACCTTTTTTTTTTAATTTCATAAGGGCGGCGCCCCAGTAGGGTGCGATTTTTCTCTTTATACTGTATATAAAAATAATCATCGGATGCTGTTAAACCGCATTCATCCAAGTGCCATGAAACATTGGCAAATTGATGACAATACTCTCGAGAAATACACAGTTTGGCGCCCTGTTTTTATCCAGTGGTTTTTTGTCCAGAGCGCTCATGTCGCGGGGGGTTTATGTCCAGGACGTTCAAGTTGGGGGGGGGGGTGTCCAGGGGGTTTATGACCTGACACCATACTTTTTCTATTTCGCCTGGGTTGGGCGGTACGAACGTGCTCTAGCAGGGGAAATGCCCCATACACCCCGGGTAGGCGCCTTAGAAAACTGTGCAGCTTCGTATGGCCACTCTTGCTTCCCATATCGACTTCTGCGATATTCGCGGTAACAAAAGCGCTTTATGATCACTTTCATACAGTTTGCACTGTCGTTATGTCATTCTCCGTGGTACGATGCCTGTGCTGATTAGGCGGCCGTTTTCCATGTTTATTGTTGTTAAAAACTATTTCTTAAGAACTCTTTCATAATTAATTCTTCGCGTCAGTGGCACTGTTTGTAGAAGCGTAGTGCAGTACGGTTTCACCAGTGTCGTTTGTTATTTCTCATGTGAGTCTTAAATAACAATATATTGAGTATAGTATGCACATTATTTTACTGTTAGTACTATGCCCAGACCTTTAATTTCCCTCTATAGTTCATTTTAGCCTATATGAAGGACTTAATGGACTCCATCTCTCACATAGCAATATAAAAGTTTTAGATTTCAATTGTAACAGCTCTCGACTAGAGTATTAAATTGTGTGTTTTATTGTTAGCATAGAGGATGTTGAAAAATGACAAGAAATACTCAAACTGTCTTTATATTTAGTAAGTTTTTTTTTCAAAAAACTGAAAGAAAAAATGCATGTTAATGAATTCGTGGGATAAACACAAATTGACGCCACACTTTCTCTACCCCCATTTCCCCCTCGTCACACAAAGTCACAAAAGTCTGACCACCTCCCCCCCCCAACGTGTGGCGTCATTTATGGACGACCTCTTATAGTATGTAAAAATAGTATTTAATAATAATCATTAAAAAAGTTTTAAAAAACCCACGTTTTCTGATTGAACTAAAAAGTAGAAAATAAATGCTATAGGCCCTACATCACAATAATGCAAGCGATCACTCTACTATAAGCGATCAAAAACGTGGGGCGCCGAAGTAAAAGTTATATTACTATTGATTAGATAATACTATTGACTTTTATTAGGGAGCTTGTAGAGAGTCAACAGTATTAGAAACTGTAAGAAAATCACGGCGCCCCACGTTTTTGCTCGCTTATAGTAGAGTGATCGCTTGCATTATTGTGATGTAGGGCCTATAGCATTTATTTTCTACTTTTTAGTTCAATCAGAAAACGTGGGTTTTTTAAAACTTTTTTAATGATTATTATTTTCTACTTTTTAGTCTTTGTCTGTTTGTTTGCATTAAAATCTTGCTATCGATTTTATCTTTTCACTTTTTTTGGGTAAACGAAGACAACTCGTAAAAAGACAACTCGTAAAAAGACAACTCGTAAAAAGACAACTCGTAAAAAACTCGTTGTTTGAATACGTTACTGACTAGAACACATAGATTTGAACCCGTGTCGAGTGGGATAGCAATCGTGTGCCCAACCACTCGACCATATCGTCTCCCCCAAACTGGCCTACCTCCTGTAAGTTTAAACTCGGTTCAAGCTAAATTCTCTGCCCCTAAGCCTGTGGCGACATGTGATCGTTCGCTTCACTGCGCGCGAGGTACGCGTCGCTGGTTTTTTTTCTAATGGCTAGCAGAGGAGAATTATATATATAGATTATATAGCGGTCTAAAATGCTCAATAAAATGTTTCCATTGATCAATTTAGTAATAATAACAATTGAATATTCAATGGTCATCCAAAAGAAAGCTTCCCTGAAAATTTCAGCGCGCTAGCTAACTGGGAAGTGCCAGAAATTTCGATCGCAAGATTTGATTGGAAAGACAAACAGAGAAAGCAAGTTAAAGAAAACGTGGGAAAATACATAAAACATAAATTAATATAAATAGTTTTATAAATTGGAGCTAGAGTTGAGGCTAGGGCCAGGACCAGGGCCATGGGCAAGGCTATGGCTATGGCTATGGCTATGGCTATGGCTATGGCTATGGCTACGGCTACGGCTACGGCTACGGCTACGGCTACGGCTACGGCTACGGCTACGGCTACGGCTACGGCTACGGCTACGGCTACGGCTACGGCTACGGCTACGGCTACGGCTACGGCGACGGCGACGGCGACGGCGACGGCGACGGCGACGGCGATGGCTATGGCTATTGCTATGGCTATGGCTATGGCTATGGCTATGGCTATGGCTATGGCTATGGCTATGGCTATGGCTATGGCTATGGCTATGGCTATGGCTATGGCTATGGCTATGGCTATGGCGATGGCGATGGCGATGGCGATGGCGATGGCGATGGCGATGGCGATGGCTATGGCTATGGCTATGGCTATGGCTATGGCTATGGCTATGGCTATGGCTATGGCTATGGCTATGGCTATGGCTATGGCTATGGCTATGGCTATGGCTATGGCTATGGCTATGGCTATGGCTATGGCTATGGCTATGGCTATGGCTATGGCTATGGCTATGGCTATGGCTATGGCTATGGCTATGGCTATGGCTATGGCTATGGCTATGGCTATGGCTATGGCTATGGCTAGGGCTAGGGCTAGGGCTAGGGCTAGGGCTAGGGCTAGGGCTAGGGTTAGGGCTAGGGCTAGGGCTAGGGCTAGGGCTAGGGCTAGGGCTAGGGCTAGGGCTAGGGCTAGGGCTAGGGCCAGAGCTGGGGCTAGGGGTAGGGCTACAATCAATGTAAAGACTATTGACAAATTGATACTGGAAAAATGATGTTCCGTATTTTTGAATATTGATAGATTAGGATTACTTCTTTAGAAAGCCTTAATAACACAACATGTAAACCAAACATCTAAACACTGAGTTCAGCGAACTGAACAAACCATGAAAGCTGAAGATATCTAGCCACAGTTGTAGGGAGCACATACGGATAGCTGTACAGGAGTTTCCCATCAACAAAAATGGCGTAGCTGTCGACTCTAGCAAGAATGTGGACCACAAATCTGTGTCCAACATTAAACGGAACGAACCAGGAAGCAAAACCATTTCCCCAATAGCCGTCAATCTGATGGCTAAGCGCTACGTAAGTTTCGCGAGGTCTAAAGTGAAACAGTGCCGTGAGCGCGCTTTGCCGCACTTCAAAGAAAAAGCCTTGGACATTGGAGTACACACCGCGGATCTCAATCTGTAGAAATAGTAGAAATAGAGCAAAATATATTTCGGCATACTAATTACTTCATATTTAGTATAATATCGGAGAATGTTGTTTGATGGATGTTAAATACCGTAGAAAGATTAAAGAAACGTGCTATTGTTCTCAATTTAAAAAAAAATATATCTCTTCTTTCTTTTATTTTTTGCCTTATACGTGTAATTTACAGCATCAATTTGAATACATCCCTGTTCGCTTTAGCAGTACAGTTTTTATTAATGGCTTGTGTGTGGTGTTGTATATTTATTGTATATTGTTCGAAAGGATATTTAATGTATATAGTTTCATGTTCCCTAGCCTAACTAAAATTAATTTGTATACGTGTGGTGATTATTGTTTGATTAGGATGTCATATTTTGTGTGTCTTCCCGAATATTGCTTTGGTTTCGTTTTTAATGTCAATCGTACAGAATTGGATTGTTCTGTTTTCTAAAAATGCAGTTGTTCAATTGTGGCTGCTGATAGATTTGAGAATTGCCATGATATCGTCATTGCTTGTCAAATACGGCATTCAGTTCAGCATTCCTCTTTCCCCAAATTTGTCGACATGAGTTTTAAAGATTTTGTACAACCTATGCCTGGAGGTTGCTCGAGTCGTAAATCTCTATGAAACTGCTACCGAGTAATAATGTCTTTTTTAATATATAACAACTATAAAAATGCTAAAGTGTCATAAATAGATGCATATTTATATTATCGTTTTTATAATAGAAACTGTTTAAACATCAATAAAAAATCTAAATTCACATAATAAATTAAAAACAAATTCCAAATTTCCAATTGATTAATCCTTCCATCTTTGCATTTTAAAATTATTATTGTATGTTATTAAAAGGCGATGTGTAGGCCTACATTTGTAAGAGTAAAAACATTTATACGTATATGATACGAATTTCAATTCAATTTACACAATCAATAAAACAGTGGCAATTTTTCAGTATATTTTTCGAACTAGGTTATCTGTTTAGACACAATTCCCTGCCTTCCTACTTGTTATATTTAATTCTTATCTGTATCATGTAGGCCTTTAATTATTTATTACATAATTATAGTAATGATTTATTAAATGTAACTGTTTATTTACCAGGTTGCCAACTGTCAATCCACATTTTAGATCCAGTTTTTTTTCTATTGCCGTTGAAGAGGACAGCTCAACGTACTGAATGTTCTGCCGTAGCCCGTAGAATAGTTCACTTGGTCCCGTGTCAACAACTAGACTTTTCACGCTGTAATCACTACAAACACTGCACAGGCCAGAAGTTTTATTGTAGCTGAAGGCCACACAATTTGCTGTATGTAGACACGTTCTGGAGCAATCAAGTTGAGATTTTGTTACAACAGGAACAATCTTGCTTTCGTTGCAGCCAGTGTACTCGACAGGTAGATATGTGAAAGTTGTGCCTGGTTGATTGGTGCAGTACTGTCCGTGGCAATACAAATGTAGGAGGCACAACAAAAATTGCCAATACAGAAAAATCATGATGTTCAAGTCATAAATATATAGATGAACAAAACGTTAAGCGATTGATATTTAATTCACCGTTATTTGACAACGATACACAAGTAGTACTTGTTATATATTTTCCAAATGTGTCAGAAAAAACTGTATTGCAATATTTTCTGGATGCCAAAGCATGTGAGCATTAGATATGTTACATTTAAAAGCTCCAACACGACGTTGAAACGTTGCCGTACGTTAAAATATGTGCAACTAATAATTATAAAAATGGAAAAAAAAATCAATAAATAACAATAAATAACAAAACATTTGTATCTGTATCTTGACATTTATTGTTATAGAGATGCCTATCTCAATGTTTTTCTTTGAAAAAAACTTACTTTTATTTCTCGCTAGATATGGCCGTTTGTTGCTCGTAATTATTCATCTGTTGCATTTAATTATTCAGTTGCTAAAGTTAATAACAATAAAAATATCTACGCTGCTACTTGGGTTGAACTATCACAAAGAATGTGTTTACTGTTCTTAATAATATGTATTCATGCACATAGTTTTTAAACTTCTGTATATATATATATATATATATATATATATATATATATATATATATATATATATATATATATATATATATATATATATATATATATATATATATATATATATATATATTCATATTTGTATTTATTTATTATATATACATATATGGTGTAGTTAAAACAGAATATATAAAAATCGCTAACTAGTTTTAGGCCTATTGATTTGACTGTACAATTATCTTTTGTGTGTAAATGAGTGCGACTATACGTACTTGAGTTGCTGCAATGTACTGTGTTTGTGCTCCTGCAAGACATGCGTGCATGCATGATTACATATGATACTGTCTTTGTGCGTTATAGCATGCCTGATGGGTTTTTTTAGTGCTTTTTTGAGTTAGTATGAATGCGTATCTGTGTGTATGCGTTTATTTGTATGTGTGAGCGATAAGGGAAGTGTGTTTGTCCAATCATATTCCCAGTTTAGTGTTATCGAATATATGATCATATACGTTATTGTTGATTTCGTGTTTAAGTGTGTCTCTTTGTGTACAGTTTGTTACTGTTTAGGGGTCATCTTTTTATGGCGTTCACAAAAATTTGTAATTTTAGACCCTCTCGCCACTATGGTGCATACGTTCAATTTAAAGAGGGCAGATGCATGCAACCAATCTCTTGAGACGTTCCGTGTGGTCTCACTTGTTTCCCTTATAAAAACCTCTTAGCGGTTATCAAAGCTATATATTAACACCTTTATAATGTAACATTCAGCTTGGTCGTTAAAGCAGTCTCTATGGTAATATGCTAGTGCAAACTAGGCGGCCGTTTTTTAGTTATAAAGTTGTTGAAAACTGTTTCTAAAGACCTCTATAGTAATTAACATATTATATACACTAACTGATTTGTTAGATTAAACTCTAAGCTTGTCTGAACATAAGATGCAGGAGCTGAAAGGTTGAAACTCGATGTGTGTAGAATAAAAATTACCGGTAAACAGTTTTAATACTTAACAATTTGCATAACTCCCACTGTTTGTAGAAGCGAAGTGCAGTAATGTCTCGCTGGGAATCAGAGAGGGGGACAAATGTCCCCAGGCGCCGACCTTAGGTGGCGCCAAAATGGGTTGGAAAAATAAATTGAAAGGTTGAGAGGGGGGGGGATTGAAATCGAAATCTTGAGGGGGGGGGGTGCAAATCAACAAATCTTGAGGAGGGGTGCAAATCGAAAGTTTGTCCCCGGGCGCCGGGAAGGGTCGCTACGCCTCTGCTGGGAATGCTATAGGCTTGAAAAGTTAATGTGAACATACTAATTTGGTTTAAAATCTTTAAAAAAAATATGGCAAGCGATAAAATTATAGTTACATTTTCAAGAGTTAAGGCTGTTTGGGAACCATCGATTACACTCATTTTAATATTTTTTTATTGATCAGCCGTTAATTATTTTATCAATGCTAATATTAAAAGAAAACCGCCCTCAACCTCTCCGGAATGGCCAAGGAGAGTAAAACAATGAAAATGAAAACAGTTGTATTCCATGATAAAATACATAATAATGGTCACTGGTTTATAGCCTAGTATTGTATTTATCTCATATAATATAGCATCACAACAACACCCTGACTCTACTAAATGTGTTTGCTAAATTATTATTATATTACTGATAATTATTTGTTTGAATATTTCTAGCCTTATTACAATCGAAATACATGTTATACTCATTTCGCAAATATTACAAAAGATTACATTTTGGTTGAAAAATATGCTTTCGGGCAACAAACATTTAGAACCAGCTTTTCAAGCCTATTGTGATCTTGTGTATAGCATTATCACACGCTGTCAACTCAGGAATATGGACATTAAATAAAGAACCATGTTGTCTCTTGAGTCTCTCTGAATAATCATTGAGATAAAATCAGTTTCTGTGTTATTTTTTCATCACTCCATCATCTTGACAGTGGCAGTCAACATAATGAAGATTGACATCCAATAATAATAAAGCAAGTCAGTTGAATGAAGTCGATAGTTCCTGTTGCCTCTCACCATAATGATTTATTAATAAAACAGCATTCGTTTACATTTACCCATTTTCTATTGTCTTGTTCACCAGAAGAATAAAAATGTATACCAATGGGTAATGTGAACAGAAGAGTAAAAAATTACATGTTTTTTAGAAGTATAAAATATAAAATGTTATAGAATAGAGAAAAAATCATAAAAGAATTAAAAAACCAAGTTCATTTATCTAAACAATATTCAGAATCATATAGCCCCCGCTCCGTTTGTCGAAAGTGAAATATTTTATTTTATATTGAATAATACAGTTTGATGTAAACTGTAATCTTTTATAATAAAAAATAAAGTTCTCTTTTCGAATCTGGCGGCACATTGGGCTAGTAGAGTTCACATGTGTCAGTGACCTAGGCATATGACGGGATAGTGTAGTTAGCACTAGGCCCAGTTGTCTCTGCTTTCCATAAGGTGAGTAAAGTATTCACCAAAGAGAAATGGACTTATGGACGTTCTACTAAATGTGAACCCGGATTCGAATTCGAGTGTTTCGAGTTAGCCGTCAAGAGCTGTCCCACAATCTTTCATAATACTCCTGCATTATATATATATTATATATATATATATATATATATATATATATATATATATATATATTTATATATATATATATATAACTCAAAAGGTTAAAGAAAAGTACACACGTAAAATACGAGGTATGTGTTGCATAGTGTTTTATTTCTTCTGTGCCACTCTCACATAATAAGCAGTTTTAAAAAAAAATGTAAAGCTTGTCGAATCTTCACATTACAACATCGATCAAAGTAAGTATGAAATGATGTTTTGGAAAGAAAAAAAAATATTGAAACTTGAGGGCTTATGTAAGTGCATCTAGTTATTAAAATTCGTAGTAATATCACATCTATTGAAGTGTTATTTAAAAAAAAAAACTTCGAATTTCTGCTTTGCTAGCAAACACATATTATTTTAAATGAAAACGATCACAGAAATAGTAAATGTTAATTAGGCATAGCTTATATTTTAAAATTACAAATTTTGAAAACCACTGGATATCTGTGTACTGTCCAATACAGCTGTTAGTCAGAAAATACTATCAATACTATAACATAAAGTTTTCAATAAAAACACGGCAAAAAAATTATTACAAAACCACATCGAAAACCTAAAAATTTTACAATGTCGAAAAAACGTTGGAAATCACGATATTGTGAATACATTTGACTACATTTAAGAGTATATAAAAACTAGGAGCGACAAGAAAATCTAATACTTTTTCACATTTTCAAGTCTTGTCGTAATGAGTTTCAACTCATTCTATAAAATATTTATATTTTAAAATTTATATCTTACTTTAAACACAACGTAATATGTATTGCGACTAAAAACACAAATATTTATAAGCACAACTATAATATGTTAAAAAAGAATGTTATATTTCTTCTAAAATATTGTACGAAAAGGATAAATTTTGAGATCCAAGCAAAATAACACAAGCAATGATTACAATTTTAAATTATTTGTAGGAAATTCTGAAAAAAATGCCATTAATTAACTTAGCACAAAAAGCGAAACTATAATATAATGGGTATTACCTAGATTCAGAGTACAGCTATTTTATATTTGTTTATCAAGGGAAAACCAGAATCGAATTTAAAGAATAATGCAATAGGCCTACTCAAAACAAACACAGCATCAGTAAGAGAAATTACGTGTTCAAGATCTCTGCATCTGTATTTAAATTCCATATAAATTCAAATTTCAAATAACAGATACTGGGAAAATAACTGTTTTTGGTTCCATTTACGATCATCTAAGTTTTTTCTAAAAAGCTAAATACTTAACTGCAAGAGCTGAACAGTCGCTTGCAGCAAAAGATATCTAACTGATGTTGCAGGGAAGATGTATGGGTAGGTGGCCACCAACTTCCCATCAACAAACATTGCCAAGCCATCACCTCGGGTAAGTATGTTGAGAAGAAACTGTTGTCCCACTTGAAACGGGTAGCTGGTGATGTTGGCCGTGGATGCTGTCCCCCAACCGGCATTCCTCTTGTAGTTGAGTGTGATGAAACCATTCTGGGGTCGGAAGTGGAGGAGATAATTGTTCGGGTCTACTTGAACGTTTAAGATAAATCCCGTGTAGGCGGTGAACACTCCCCGGAGAGCAATCTGTTGGGACAAGAATTAAAACACTATTTTTAAACTATGGCTAACACAATGCCTGTTTTCATGGTTCCTTAATTATTAAAATCTTAAAGATTATTTACACACTGTTTTATTTAAGCTAATATTTTGTTGTGACGCGGGTCATAATCCGGGGGAATTCGAAAGTTGTGATTTTGTTGCATAAATCGAAACATAGTATAAGTGTGTTTTATGCTGAAATATTAAACCAATTTTATGAATTTAATTATGTGGCTATAGTACAAAAATCTCATAGTCAGACCAAGCAGTGCCATATTTAGGTTTAAATTCATATTATTCGTTAGACCAAATTACACGTCTTGCTTTCAAGTCAGATTACGAATAAATTATTTTTTTTGTAAATATTTCTAGTTATGACAATAATTATTTCTTAGATTAGACATTCTGCATAGCTCTGTAAAGGCGCAAATAGTGATGGTGAAGCCAAAACATTTTGTTAGCTTTAACAGTAGCACTAACGGGAAAATTTTTGCCATCTCAATAATTGAATTCTAAAGTGACCGAAAAACTCACCTCGACTGACCGTGGCCTTATATAAACTATACATTTTCAAAGTGTTTGAATTTGGTCGACCATTTGCAGATGCGACACAAACGACATTTGTTAAGGAGAAAGCTCTTTTTTCTATGACACAGAAAAATATCAGATTTTTCAGAAAATTCTTATTAATGGATTTAAATAAGGGCCGTTTTACCGCTAAATTTTACCTATTAAAAGGACGTGATTACACCGTAAATTTAAACCTTAAATTTCCCCCGTTCTTTGAAAATACACACACAAAAATAAAGGAGCAAAATATTTGCACTAATACAGATTGAGTCCAGATTTTAAATACTCAGAAAAGAAAATATCAGAATAGACCTACACAAATTGTTTTATTGTAAATCCTAATTCATACTGATTAAAATGATTAAAACAATGTTATAAATATATAAAAAATTCAAAGGTTAAAAGAATGTATTACGCTTGAGAATGTTTTGCACTTACTGTGTACATTAAAAGTTTTGATTTGTTAAAAAAAAAATTAACTAAATTTGACGTTCTTGTTTTTTAACGTGTTTGTTATTGTGGTTAAAAAAAAACAAGGACGTCACATTTTTAAATTTTTTTTTACATATTCGGACATCTTTAAAAGTATACATTTTCCGCGCTATATTTACCATATTTCCAATTGTAAGTCCACAGGGGATATCAAACTGTTTTGTTATGTTGGTTGTAAGAGTTAAGCCGCCAAATTCAAGGTTCTGACGTATTCCGAAGAACGTTTCATCTCCTCCTGTGCCAGGAACTTGACTTTTCACGTTTGTGTCAGTACACATGCTGCACAGTTTAGAAGTTTTATTGTATTTTAAAGACACGCATTTTGCTGTTTGTAGACAAGCTCTGGTGCAATCAATTCGTGATCTTTTTGCGATAGAAATTGCCGTGCTAATGTTGCAGGTAATGTACTTATTTACTTGAAACTGGGATGATTTCACTCTTGTATTTGAGCAGGTTTGTCCGAGGCAAAAATAGATTAGATTGCACAACAAAAATATCCAGTACAGAAGACACATGATAAGTGGCTGCAACTGATTTTATTAAACAAAACTTTAGGTAGAATTTTATCTAGGTTTAAAAATAAATCACGGTCTGTTAATCGTAATGAACAAGTAAAATAATATTTTTCAATTATTTTTTTAAAGTTTTAGAACCAGCTGATGCATACACTTCAACGGCCTTTCGAGTTCTGATTTTAAAACGAAATACCATCACTTATACTGTTCACTTCAATGTATATTTCATGTAGTTCTTTATTTCAAATGACGCCTGTTGAACTGAAATAAAGATTCTAATATTTTGCTTGACACTGTTTTGACAGGTAGAACGTAAAACAAACAAGTACATCAGATTCTAATAAGACTGGACCAACAATAAAATATTTAACAGCTAGTGTAAATCACAGTTTCAGAAAATCAATTTAGCGACCTTTGTGTTGTAAATTGTGAACGTGGACGTCACCAGTTTATTTCAAGCAGCCCTCCGACCCCCTAGAATAGTCTACAGCCCCTTGATTGAAATAGAAAAAGAATATATAGAAAAAAAAGTTCTAGCACAAAAGTTCCCCACCTTCTCCCCGAAGATAATACCCCGCACCCAACCATCCAACGAAATAGAAAGAGACAAAACACATTATATAAAAATTAAATTAGACCAATGTCGTCCCCCCCCCCCCCTCCATCAAAAGAGATTCCATTGTTCTCACCCCCCCCCCCACTTATCCGAACGAAATAGAAATAAAAATGTATATAGAAATTATTTACTTTGACAAGTGCCCTCCCCACATCCGCCTCCTTAGGGGTCGGCGTGGGCGAGTCGGTAAAGCTCATGGTTGCTAAACGGAAAAGTCTCGAGTTCAAACCCTCGGGCAGATGAGGCTCGTTAGCTCGGGACAGCAACTCTTCTAGGAGAGAAAACTCCAAAATCAATTAGTTTGTTCTTGGTTGGACAAATGCTATGGAAGCAAATCCAAAAAGAAAAGCAGGCTGAAATCGGAGTCAATGGTCTCAATGGCGCATGCCCAGTTGACACGTAATCCTTAATTGTGATGGTAGCATGGTCGAGTCGGCAAAGCTCATGGTTGATAACTTCGAAAAAAAAAGTCTCGAGTTCAAATCCTCTGGCAGATAAGCCTCGATCCCTCCCAACACTAAATATTAAGAACGAAGAAGAAGAAGAAGAAGATCCGCCTCCTTGAAGAAAAGTGCCTGATATAATTGCTTGTTATGAATATTTTGCCTTACTTGTAGAGTTTATTTTTTACCTGTTAGTAGTTTGTCTGTATCTAATGAGGGCTAATGGGAATGAGGTATTTAGGGTCACTATGCTATCATTATAATATTTCTGTATATGTCTAAAAGAAAGTGGGGTTTGTCCGGCTGTTTGTTTTTCACACCGTGAATTAGGTCGATAACTTGCAGGTATTATGCTCTTAACAAATGGGGCTTTTAAAATTTAATCTAACGGGAACATTTTTGCCATCTCAATAATTGCATTTTAAAGTGACCGAAAACTGACCTCGACTGCCCGTGACCTTGTATAAACTATACATTTTCAAAGTGTTTGAATTTGGGCGCCCATTTGCAGATGCGACACAAAAGACATTTGGTAAGGGGAAAGCTCTTTTGTCTATGTCACATAGAAAAATATCAGGTTTTTCAGAAAATTCTTATTAAACGATTAAAAAAAGAGCCGTTTTATCGCTTAATTTTACCTATTAAAGGGACGTGATTGCCCCGTCAATTTAAACTTTACATTTCCCCGTTCTTCGAAATAAAGGAGGAAAATATGTTTCAAAGATCTCTCAAAATGATTTAGTAATGACTAATAATTAATTGTTTTTATTTGGTATTGAAACCCTTTCGTTCTTTGCATTAGGTGCGTAATGTTAGAGGCACTAGTAAATTTATTTTCTTTTGGGAATTCCAATATCCTTCTTAACATTGCTATAGAAAATAAAATAGCATAAGAACTAGACTAAAATAAGGTGTGCAAACTCGGTTTCTTTTGACTGCTTAGTTTACTGTGCAATATTCTTAGCTGCAAAGTCAACCAATGTGAACTTTTGACTTTTAAATAAAATTTAACGGTGATATCTTGTGGTAAAAAAATAACACAAATCGCCAGTAATTTTGTTAGATTTTATTGGTCATAGCAAATATAGTATCACCGAGAGAAAATATGTTTTGAGAACTCTGCATTATTATTTTAACTTTATATAATTTAAAATAAAAAAAAATAACAACAAATAATCGGAAGATAAAATGTTCTGATAGAAAAATACCCACGCGACATACTTAGTTCTCCTATCTTTGGGCCTACGTGAAATGCGTGGCTCATCCGTGACACATTTATAATAAACCAAAGTTATCTATTCATATAACCTAAAAACTCAACTGCAAGACATTTAAACTCTCCTGCAAAGCAATATACCGAACCGAAGTTACAGGGAAGTTGTATGGGTAGCTACCCACCTTCTTCCCGTCAACAAACATTTCTAAACTGTCCTCTTGTGCAAGTATCTTGAGCAGAAACTCTGATCCCACTTTGAACGGATAGATGGTAAATGTGCCCGAGGTCCCTGACGCAAAATGTTTATTCCTCTTGTGGGTGATTGTTATGGTAGTGTAGATAGGACGGAAATGGAGGAGATAGTTGTCCGGGTCTAGCTGTAAGTTAAGGATGAACCCTGTTGTGGCGGTGTATACTCCGCGGAGAACAATCTGTTGTGGGAGGAATGTAGAATTTTAGAAAAAAAAAATGAATTACACAAGGTTTGTTTTTTAGTGATGCCTAATTATTAAAAGCTTAAGGATTATTTACACAATGGATTTATTTTTTTAAATTTAGTTTATGTTCTGTTGTACCTGGGTCAAAATTCGACTATACTGGTAAAAGTAGGCTATATATTTTATCTAAATTATTTATTTTTCTACTTTATTTGGCCAATGTGTGTGCGTGGAGGGGGGGGGGGGGTAAATTAAATAAACGTTCTAATATTATTTATTTGTCACAATTTTTATAGATAGAGTGCAATACACACAAGTACATCACTGTTTATTGCTGACTGGACCAGCAATTTCACATATTTAACTGCTGGTGTAAATCACAGTTTCAGATAACAATGAGTAATGGAAAACAAATAGCGCACCAATTGAACAAAATGATGTGCGTATAACATCGCAGAATACAGAACTTTATAAAGGAAATATTAATTAATTCTTTACAAATTAATTAATAATCAAATTGAGTCAAATTTAATGTCACAATGCATTGTCACCAGATCTTGAAAAACGTGTCAAGTTGTAAAGAAATTTGTCAATTAGAAGTTAGAATTCTAACTATGTTGTTTTAAAAAGCTCTTATTTATTTTTGCTTCCTCTGTCTTAATCCTGTCTGTCTAGATCGAAACGGGAGAACGAAACTTCGGACATTTTTCATTGTAGTTATTAAAATAGTAGTATATTATAATATACGAGCTAACCCGCGACGTAGAATACGCTGCTGTTTATTTGTTTTACTTTCTACTTTTCACTAATTCATAATTTGTGTATTCGGCACTATCAATGCTGTAAATGAAAATACTTTGCTTTGAAACACAAACAGTAGCTCGTGAAGGACGATTATCCCCACCCTCACTTTCTACTCCACCCACTCCCTCCCCCCCCCCCCCCCCCACATCAGCCGTCCGTGGCGACAGTTTACAGACGACAATGACAAGATCAAGCAGAACTTGTTATTACCTCCCCTTAGTTTCAAATCGTTTAACAACTAAATTATCTGCCCTTACAAATTTTCCCCTTTTTAGTGCAATATTACATAAAAGCTTGTTTAAAATCTTATTAAATGCATCTTTTTAATTATCCCTCCACAAAAGATTTACAAAAAAAATAATTTAAAAAAGCCATCAAGAAAGATTTAAATCTTGGTTCTTTAAAATAAGAGGAAGTGACGTTTACTTTTAAATCTTAATTAACACAGATAAAATGCTGAAAACAATGTCATTAATACATACAACGTTCAAACTTTTAATTCATGTGTTTATCAATCCTAAGCTTTAGAATTGTTTTCGTCACTTACATTATGCATCAAAACATTTGAAAACAGAATGAACACATGGTGAATATAAAAATTACGGGAACATGTTCGTCATTGTGATTTAAAAGAAATTGGTTAAATTTAATTAAAATATTTTTTTTTACTAAGAACCCTCATTCGGACATAGTTTTTTAAAGGTAAATTAAAAATTTGTTTAAGTATATTTACCGTATTGCCAATCGTAAGTCCACAGGGTATATCAAGAAGTTTGGAGTCCTTGGGTGTTATGGTAAAAGGGCTCCATCCAAAGTACCGACGTATCCCGGAGAATGTTTCATCTTGCACCGTGTCAGAAACAACACACGTGACTTTTGTGTGACTACACATATTGCACAGTTTCGAAGTTTTATTGTATTTTATAGCCACGCATTCAGCAGTTTGTAAGCAAGTTTTGGTGCAATCAATTTGTGATTTTCTAACAATAGAAGTTGTTGCACTTTCGCTACATCTAATGTACTTGTTTTGTTGAAACTGGAATGATGTCCCTATTCTATTACTGGATATTTGTCCGCGACAAAAATAATTTAGACTGCACGAGAAAAGTATCCAATACAGAAGACACATGATAAGTAGCAAAAACTGATTTTTAAATTTAAAAATACTTTAGGTAAAATTTATTTTGATTTTATAAATTTACCGTAAGTCAAGTGCTATGAATTAGAAAAATAATATTTAAAAAGAAGTTTTTGAATATTTCTTAGAATGGTCATGCATACACTTCTCCGGCCATTTAAATACTGTTTTTAAAATGAATTAACTTCACTTATAACATTTAACTCAATGTATGTTTCATGCGGTTCTTTATCTCAACGAACGCAAGTTGACTTTTTAAATCGTTTTAATCATTTTGTTTCACCGATTTGAAACATAGATTATAGATCAAACAAATATATCAAAGTCTTGTATGGCCGGGCTGATAATTAATTAATTATTTTGTGGCGCTAAACGCCGTTTTAGAAAATCAGTTTAACTACATTTGTGTTGTATTTTTGTAGTTAAATGTTAACTGCTTTTTTAAATTTCTGAAAGAACTACTGGTTATAACTGCTTTAAAAATATTTTGCCATGCTCTGGAGAGTGTTATGGATGATAAGGTGTTTGGGTTAGCATTGTTATCATTTTAAGGTGTATCGAACAGTATTACATTTATATGTGTCAGCGTTTGATAATCACTAGTAGGGCCTATATATTTCATTATTTGGATTGTAAAATCCCAACCTGATGCCATAATAGTTGTATGGGGGACCATGCGGGACACCACATAAGCACGCCAAAATCACCATCTCCCTTGCTCTCTAGGCATATCGTTAACACCCTCACCCGCACCAGTCTGGTGAGCTGTGGTTCACACCAAATGTTTACAATCGTAGAGTCGGGTCGAATTAGTGACTAATATAAGTGGCAGATAATTTAGTTTTTAAACTTTTTGAAAATTAAGGGGATGTAGTAGAGAGAAAGTAATGTCGAGTGTATTCCTTAAAAAACAAATTATGACGGCAAAATAACCACATTTAGTTAGGGAGGGTGTGTAGTTTAAATATACGATGCCATTTTTATGGTTGGGGGTAAAATGCGGAACGAGAAAGAATAGAACGTTGGAGTTTGAGAAGTATGCAGAAATTCTCACTCACAATATATTGTTTATTTCACAGTTGAACGCAAACCGCTTTGTATGCTATATCTGGTATACTGTGGAGATGTCTGAGTCACCATTTAGCAACATCAACTTTAAGTTTATTGTTGTAGTTTTTACTAAGTACACCTAACCGAACCACCATACATGTTTTTTTAGTGTAGCACAAAAGACCGACAGACCATAAAGACGACAGAGATAAACAGATTGCAAAATGTGGCAGAGCCATTTGTTTGATAGCAACGTCAGACAACCATAAAAAATTCACTGGCGTCGCCACTCATGTGCAACAATGCGATACGTTCAACAATCAATAGTAGATGCTATCTGAGAATAATTGAGTCCAAGGTGACAGAATATGTGGTAAATGGGTGAATTTTACCACACCCGCTATTAGTGACCGTCCTTTGACGCGCCATGTCGTTTTGTAAATTTTACCAGTCAAGTTTTTATTCGCAACATTTTATCTCAGACAATTGACGCACCAACATTGAACTACTGTCAATAATGTCACACACCACTTAGCGTGAACTGCCGGCAATACCGAAAAACCACCTGGTTTAAATAGTGCCACTACCTCGGGCTTTGTAACACATTTATTAATTAATAGTAATTATTGGGGCCTAAATGTATGCAAATGTTAAAATTCACTAAGGTAATGCGAACTTAAAGTGGGAAAAATATCTATATATATAATTCTCTTCTGGGAGACGCTAAAAAACAAGCTGTAAGCGCGCTCCCTACCACCCCACCCCAACATGGTCTGGTGAGCTTTTGTTCACGCTAAATGTTTACAGTCGTAGAGCCGGGTTTAGTGACGGTTACTAGGGGCAGACAATTAGTTTGAAACGATTTTAAACTTAGGGGAGGTAACTAAGAGGAGGCTGTTTTCACGGGGGTGGGGTAGGGGTTGGGGAAAGGGGGGGGGGGGTATCGTCCTTAACGAGCTACTGATAGTGTTTTAAAGCAAATATATTAAGTGGCAGCATTGGTACTGTCGAATTCACAAATTATGAATTATTGAAAAGTAGAAAATAAAACAAGTAAATAGCGGCGTATGATACGCCGCGGGTCGGCTCGTTTAAAAAAATAACCTTAAGTCCGTAGGAAAAGTATATGGGCCTAATCATTTAATCTAATTAATAACATAAAATTAAAATATTAAATAATTATTTAACGCGCGCAGTTTATGAATCTGAATCGAGGATTACATAATCCTAACATCAGTTGAGGTTATTTTTAATTGACTAAAATTAATTTGCTAATTAGGCACTTAAGCTAGGTTTATGGTCGCCTTGGTAGTTACAGTGACTATTATGACGGAACAATCAGATCTATATGGAGCAGCTTCTTTGAAGGACCATTTTCAAAATTCATTATTCGATGGTAGCCTAACACGTTGCAAATCAGTTTCTTTCAGGCATTTCATTGACACCCGCTCCTCCTTTAGAAGATAGTCTACCGTCCCCCTAACAAAAAGTAAAGAAAAACAATAATTTATAAAGAAAATATACAGCTTTCTATTTAAATGGTCACAAATGTTATTTTGACGTTCGTAAGGTTTAGTACACTGCTGCCAACACTTAAGTCTGTTGGACTAGGCGACGTAGTAGCTAGACAGGGGTGGGGTGGCGTTACATTTTACCCCGAAGGAACTCCCCCCCCCCCCAAAAAAAAAGAAGATGCTTGAAAGAAACACTGCTCTCATGCTGCCTACTCATATTCCCCATATCAAAATCCTCGATATTGCTCAGTAACAAGAGCGTTACTTCAGCACTTTATAAATCATTGCCTCAGATAAAGAACTCTGAATCCTCGATGACTGTAGTTTTCAATGTGTATTTCTATTTTATTCTCTCAAGACTTCTTAAATAATTCAGACTTCGCTGCCACTATTTGCGAAACACTTTTCACTTCCATTGTCAATTTTTTGTGAATTTGTCATCGGTATTATTCAACCATCGGAAACAGTCAACGTTGTCTTTTGTTATAATGAAAACCTAAGGAAGATCTGGGTTGTCATATGTCTTAGAAATATTGACAGGCGCCTCTAGCGTATTAAAGAAAAATAAAATTGTATTGTAACTGTGTTGTTCATCTTTCATTCCGTTTTAAACTAAATACAATATTAAACGAACTATGAAATTTGTAGTTATCATAAAAAAAAAAAATCACATTAGAGAAAGTGCCAAAGTTAGGCAAATGTTTGCTGTTTGACATTCCCCATACCCCATACGAGTCATAGCGATATGATTCAAGATACAAGCAGTGGTACCTATTCGAGTAAACGTACAATTGTATCATCAATACTTTGTAGCACAGACTAAAACAACCTAGCGCGAATAAAATTAAAATGTAACACAAAGACTACATTCAATGAGAAAAGGGCGGTAGCAAATTAATAAAGTAAACAAAAAGAAGTCAATGATTTTAAGGTTTTGAAATTTAATTAAAATACTGAATCTCATAATTTAGTAACTAAAAACCAAATCAAAAGTCACTAGTTTTGGTAGCAAGGGACTAATGCTACAATAGAATGTTAAATGGCACATCGCTGTTAGTTAACTAAATTAACACAGTTAATAATCTATAAATATAAAAAAATAAAGTATGCTTGTGTGTGTGTGTGTGTCTTTTATTAATTAGTATACCTGTAATCCGAACGCGTTGAAACTTAGGAAAGATGTTGAGAATACTTCACAATACCTTATACAAAACACTTAATCCTCACAACTCAGGTGCTAAGATAGCCGTAGAGCAGGGGTTCCCAAACCCGTGCCCGCGGGCGCCATGGCGCCCGCCGAATGATTCGTATGTGCCCGCCTCTCACTATTCGACAGAGACAGAATTTTTTTCATAAACATTATTGAAATGTTGAAGGGGAGGGAGATCGAAAGTTTGAGGGGGTGGTGCAAATAGAAAATTTAAGGGGGGGGGGGTGCAAATCGACAGTTTTGTCCGCGGGTGAAGGGAAGGGTCGCTACGCCTCTGGAAGGAGTTTGTCGATTCAAAATACGTGGTGCCCGCCACCCTACCGATATTTTAGAATGTGCTCTAGAGTAAAAAAAGGTTGGGAACCCCTGCCGTAGAGGGTGGGTTGAGGGGTGGGGGTGGGGGTGGAATCAGTACGCTCTACCTCGCGCCACTGCCATCGCTTGAGGAAAAAAAATAAGCCAGAAGGTTTAATGTATTGAACAGCTTCTCAAAGACTGGCGTTTGTTACGATGTGAGACCTCTGACTCAGGCCATTTAAAGACAACATATAAATAAAAATATTATGTTGGATGTGGGCATTACATTACATTTTAATTTTGTGCGTGCTAGGACTAGGAATCTGGACAATCCGTTGTTTTTTTTTTACCTTAAGTTCTACTAAGGGCTGTATTGCAATGCTTATGAAAGTGTTTGTTTAAGTTTTTATGGTATTTGAAAATAACAAAGTTTTTAAATTATATATATTTCAGATCTTTATAAATAGGCCTACTGCTTTAGATTTGATCTAAAAAGTTTATTTTGATTTTTTTATTCCGGTTCATTGTTTTAATTTTTTCCAAGTTTTAATCGAAATTTTTCCAACAGGTATTTGTTTTATATATTAAAAAAAATATATTATACTTATTTAATTTAATTACTTTCAAATAATTATGGTCTGATATATTAAATTAAAAAAAATATATTTTACCGTTGCTTACGGTCAATTTACGGTGTGATATTAAAATTAATCATTTCCGCTTGGACAGAAGGGGGCAGTACCTGATCTCGTTTTGGTTCGGTGAAGACGATTTGCTGATGCAGAGTAAGAAATCATTGAGTCATCTCGATCGCATTCTGGCCGATCAGGATTTCAACGCTCAACAAGTAGGTAACACCTACTAAGCCGGGTTACTAAGGTAAATATTTTAATTCTTAAATTTTACTAGCACTATATATAATAATTTAATTCTAGGGTGGATCTGCAATACAAAACTTAACGACTATTTGAAAAGCTGTTTCAATTTGTTGGTAAAACTTGTGTTTTGGAAAATAATGTACAATGACAAATTTTACAAATCTTAAGTAAAACAAGATGGCTGACTAGCGAAACGCTGTTCTAGGTTTATAAAATATTATGAAAAAAAACAACACTTCCAGCAGTTTTATTAGTTAACCCGTGACATATAAGAACAAATCGTGGAATATTTTATACAATTTTGTACAATTCCATAAATATAGTTTTATTTCAAATGCATCTTGATAAAAATTTCGCCGCAGGAATAAATACTTTCGTTCCAGTCCTCACTCGGCTGGACGCTAAGCTTAAATTGTATTGCGCATGCGTGTAAGGGTGTTGAAGGATATAGTTTTGACTGTTTAAAATTTAAAGTGATTCTCGTGGTCCAGCGGGTTGCGCTTTGGTCACGAGGCTGATAGTACGGGGGTTCGATTCCATAGGCGGCACACATTTTCATTAATTTTATTTTGTTTAATGTTTTGTTCACTATTTGTCTTGATTCGTGAAAAAGAAAACGTTTTCATTTCTCAATAAATTTAATAATTGTTTTTAAAAAGTATGTGAGTACATGACGTAATAGTTTTGCTCTTCATGGACTAAAGATTAACTCTACTTAGTAGGCTATATTTTTTCTATACATATGGTCGATATTCTGTATTCTTCATTTATTAGATAATTAAAAAGCCTACGTTAATTCAGTTAAAAATAAATAATATTTTTATAATGCGCTCAGGTTATAAATCATAATTCTCGGTACAAGTAAAATAAATAAATTCTGCAGATGTAGAGCTAGTTTTTGTTTTAAATTTGGAGCATTATAGAGACAATTAATGCGATTTTTTTTACAATCAGACTGCACGGGTTGCAGGCCGCATCTGGTGAAACCGTTTACCAACGTAAAAATAGTTAAATATATATAGAATAAAAGATCATTCCATTTAAATGAATTGTTATTTTGATTTGAATTGTATTTTAAGATAAATCCCAACACGAGGTGGGGTGGGTATGGTGAAACCATGACATAAACTTGCTAACTATAGAGTAAACAATGTTACATGAAGCTGTATTAATAACCGACTATAGATAAATATCGTTATTATTATCCGTGCAAAGTTTAGACCTATCAAACGGGGGGTGGGGGTTGACGCCAAAGTTCACTGCTAGGTACCACACCTGGTAACACCCGACCTAGCAACACCACTGATTAGAATACATAATTGCTCTGCCGTACATGTATTTAGTGTGTGGAACAAAAGGCCGACAAAACATTAAGCCGACAAAGGCGCATCCGTCTAAACGAATTTACAGCTATTAGCCTCTTCGCTAATACGCTACAAAAGCAGAACGCCAAATAGTTAAAAATAGATGCAACTATTGAGACCAAGCGATAGGAGATGACAACTGTGTTTTAAATAAATTCTGCTAGGCGACAGTATTTCCAAAATTCGCCAAAAAATAGAGGAATAGTGCCTAATTTAGTCTAAGTGACTAGATTTGTCATACATTTATGTGCCCATTTTTACCGCGTCCGGAATACATTTCCGTTGCTAGACTTGTCATGTTGTTATGAGTGAGTAAGTTTTCAAGTCTGATTTCAATTATAAGAAAATATCCTAGCCAATGGACGCGGCAAAGATTAAGCTACTGTCAATAGTGTCACACACCACCTTGTGCGTGGCCAACAAGAATGCCGGGACACCACCTTGTTTGAGTTGTGCGCATACCTCCTGGGCATGTGACAGCTTTGTGTCACATTAACCCCGCCTCCCCCCACCCCACAACGCATTGTGGGCGGAATGCTAGTAAACAGTAATGATGTCTGCGAATATTTTACTGCATCCATTTTTTAACGTATAACTTGTTGACAAACACTCTGAGGCAGATTTAAAAAACAACAACTCTATATATGTGTGTTTTGTTATAGTTAAATACGTTTTTCACACACACACACGCACACACACACACACACACGCCAATCATATCTATATTTTGAGGCATGGTCTGATCAATTGTTACTTTATTATCTCCCTTAAGTACCCAGCACACATGGGGCCGCCGCCTGAAGATTTTCCTTTTTCCAATTTTGCCTGTCTCTGTCCACTTTCCTAGCAGCTAACCGCGACAATCCTGCTCCTGTTAGTTGTTTTTCTGCTGTGCACCTCCACGTAGTGGCGTAGCGAGGTCGGGTGTCACCCGGTGCGGCACTTAATGTTGTCACCCCCCAGAGGCGTAGCGACCCTTCCCGGGGGCGAACTTTCTAATTTTCGATTTGCACCCCCCTCCACCCCCCCCCCCTCAAACTTTCGATTTGCACCCCCCTCAAGTTTTTCTCTATATAATTTGCTATTTTTTGCCTTGGTGTCACCCCCCTAAATGGTGTCACCCGGTAGGGTCCGCACCGCCCCCCCCCCCCCTCGCTACGCCCCTGCCTCCGCGTCACTTAGCCTTCCCTGTTTTTTGTTTTTTTAAATATTATTCAGAGCTGTTTTCAAATAATGCGTGTGGTTTTTTTTTTGTAAATGGTAAACTTGACTTTTTATCAACGATCTTATTTCACTCACTATGTGCGTGTGTAGCTCCGAAAAACTTGGAATATTAATTTAACCTACTTCCCAATGTCCAACTGGGCTGAAATCAGGCAGAGTTGAAGATCTTGGATAAAAATTTAAAAAATTACTATATTCAATAATAAAAAGGGAGATAATAACATTTAATAAAATTAAAGTCGTATACTAGCGATCGCTTGATCAGGGCCATTGAGGCAGTGGAGTAGCTAGAGGAGGCGGGTGGGGTGGCCACCTAAGGCGCTGACCTTAAGGGGGCGGCAAAATTAAAAACCTCATTTTAAGCTAGGCTATTGAATTATACTCGAAGTTAAGTAAACAGCTACATTGTTTTCATTACTGATTTAACTGTTTTCATCAATTGGGTTGCACCACAAGAAAGCGCCACCAACTTTTCCAAATGGGGGAAGGGGGCGTATTTTCAGCAACTTGAAAAACTATATTTATAAATGGGCGGGGAGGGGTGACCCGACATTGATGGTTTGCTCGAGCACCGGAACGGGTCACTACACCTCTGCGTTGAGTTTGAACTCTTCAGTGCACGGTTGGTTGAATTCAGGCACTATGGGCGACCACGAACAAATTAGCGGCAGATAACTCAATTTTTAGAGATCACAAGCTACTGGACCGTATCAACCAAAATATTTTTAGTCGTGGTCTATGTAGTGTCAACGCCATTTCGATCGAATGACTAAAAAGCGGAGATAATCTCGAATAGTTCAAATAAGATTTTTCTTTTCTTTTTTAAAAAGCTTTATTACCATATATTTACAATTCATAAATGAGCAAATTCATAAAAAGATAAAATAAATTAGAGTTTGGTGTAAGCTTACGAAATCTACTTGATTATATGAGTAAAAAGAGAAACATAAGCGTACACTTACTTATAGACAATATATTCCTTTTCATAGGGAGCCCATTACTTTGTTTACGTTGCATCATTTTTCTTTAATATTTCCTTTCACTCAGTTATACAAGATGGAAGCTATGGGAGCAACTGCAGGGGACGGTGTGAGTACACACAATACTGAGGACGGGAAAACAGATCATATTCTACAATCAGCAGTTTCTAACAAACACACAGGTACCTGTTAAAAAAAAAAATTACGCAACATTTTCAATGGGACGGGTTGGCCTATCTGTAGAGAGCTAGACTGCTAATACGTAAGTCGCGAGTTCGAATCCGGGTCAGTAGACCATCTTTTCATATGCCGAGGTCACAGAAAGAAATGCATTTATGGAAAAATATTAATGTTATATTTTTCTGTATCCATTCGTACCCAGTTATATGAAGCTTGATTTTAGATGTTACTAAAACTTGTTGTCGGAAATGTATTCCCTTACGAATAAGATTATGTTGGGTTATTTCATAAAGTGTAATGTTGGTAATATTCCTCTGTTACCCAATGTTCACAAATGCGGGTTTACATTTACAAGATCTGATGCTAATGGAGGCAATTAACATAATGTTACATGATAGTTATACTTAATTATGTTGGAGGAAATATCTTCCACCACTAGAATTAAGTTCAAAGAAGAAGAAAATATAATTTAACAAATAATTATAAAGTTCAGTATTAGATTTGTAAATCCATCCTTCCGTTGTTTTAAAAAGGGGATTTAGTTTCAAAGATATTTCAATCCAGTGCTCAAACAAAATCACTTAGATGAAGTGTATTGAAAGTAAAAGTATTCTAATCTGACCGATAATTAACTATAAATGAAACTAAAATAAAATTTAAAAAAAAAATAATCATTAAAGTTATCTTTTCTTTTTTAAAATACTAGATTGTTCTCTATAAATCTATTTTATAGCTGGAAAGTCAAAATTGTCTATGTAAACACTGTCTAAATGTTTTGATTTTGCTATTTTTTCCTTCTCTTTGTTTAAATGAATCTAAGTAGATTAAAATAGAAACACATTTCCTATTATCAATTCATTTTATTCTGAGAAATGTTTATCAAAAGAAAAAAAAAACAACGACAGTCATTTTGAACGTCTAGCCATATCGTCTTAACGTTGTAAGTAACGAAGTCTGTGCAGACTATTACTTTACTTATTTTGAACCTACAGAGATTTTTTATATGAACCTATAAAGCAGAAATTGGAGCTTTGGAAAAGATTCACAGAAAACAGAGTTGACAGTTATTCACATGACGTAGAGCGACACTTATTTGAAGATGTGTTGAAAACATCTTTTGATTTAAAACAGAAAAGAAAAATCTAATGAATCAAATAACCAAGAATTAGAATAGTTAGTTAACGTTTTTGGAAGCTTATAGATTAATAATGTTATCCACACTATTGAGAAGCTGCAACGGCCTGATGGAATAATTTCTTATCATGCATAATGGTTAGAGTTGAAGTAAAGAAAAAAAAAATATTTGTCTCACTTTTGTGTTAAGTGTTAGCAAAGTATGTATACTAATGATAAATAGCTTACTATAAAAATAAATGTATAATTGTCAGAATGCAATGCCGCTCTAATGGCTGTCTAACGATGTTGTTTGTTGTTTTACCTAAGACGTGTCCAATCTCTTCTCATGGTGCTTTTGTACTATTTTGTGAATCAATTTTTTTTCGGTATTTTCGTAAAGTGTGCTGTTGGTAATTTTCCACTGCTAACCGATGTTCTAAATTGTGGGTTTCCATTTACGAGATCTGAAGTTAACAAACAAAGTTGACACGTAACAATTATGTTGAAGGGAATCTCTTCCACCACGAGATAAACGAACGAAAATGAAGAAATGAGAATTTCACACAAAAAATTGAAGTCAATATAACAGGTTCAATATAAGATTTGTCAATCCATCCTTTGGTTTCTTTAAATAGCGGATTTAGTTTTAAACATATAGCCAGAGCTCAGACATTACAACTAAGAAAAAAGTGTATTAATTAAAATGAGTTATAAACTGACCGATAATGAACTATTAATAACATAGAAATAAAAAAAATAACCATTAAAAGTTATTTTTTTCTGTATTAGTTCCGGTTAAAGATAATAATACTAGACTGCTCTTACAAAGCTATTTTATAGGTGTGTAGATACATATTTACCTGTAAACATTCTAAAGTTTAAATTTTGCTAACTTTGTTTTCCCCTTTGTTTAAATACTAAGTGTATTAAAAATTGTAAAGTATTTCCTAAAATAAATTATTTTTATTCTTATACGTGTTTAACAGTAAAATAAAAGACATTTAATTTGAACGCAGAGCCAAAATATCTTGACGTTGAAAGTAACGAAGCCTGTGTTGACTAGGACTTAACCTATTTTTAATTTCCACAGATTTGTTATATGAACCGATGAAACAGAGCCTGGGTATCCTGAAAAAATATACAGAAAACAGGGTCGCTGGTTATTCAGAGAACGTTGAACGTCATTTAACAGAAGATGTGTTGAAAGCAGTTTTTCATTATAGAAAAAGTAAAGGAAAGTTAAGCGAATCAAATTTGCTGGAATTAGTTCCATTAGTTGAAGCTATAGATGACTGTATCTTCTTTCATGGCAACTCTTTTGACGTTGATTATGGCCCTATGTATTTGATTCTAAGAACTGGACTACAGTTTATGATAAAAGAATTTGAATCTCTTCAAGAGGAATACGCTGATGAGAGTTCAGAGTTAGATGCGTCTGTTGAGTTGTTTGATGAACGTTTAAAAGACTGGAAAAATAATTTTGGTCATTTTTCGTTTTGTGAATATAGCACACCCACAGCCGAGGAGCTGAGACGGCCTGAAGGAATACCTGCACACCATACATGGTGGTTTGAGCTGGACTCTTGAAAAAGTATTTGCTTTGTTTGTAGTAAAAGTATTGTACTTTGTAAAGCAAAACATGACGAATAACGTTTTATTTTAGAAATAAACAGACATTTTCTTTTCACATCTTTTGGTTGATATTTTATATTAATATAAAACAATAATTATTGTTCCAAAGCCCTTTCCTTATTTTGATGAAAATTTGTATTGAACTCACACACAACATTAATTAAATACAGGGCCTAGATCTGACATATTTAAATTATTTATACCTAATCTTTTAATATAATAAAAAAAAACTAAGGTCTATTTCTTGCGTGCATTTTGAAGTTAGACATCATTAACCCATTTAGGTTTGTATGCTACCATCTGTAAGATGGGGGGGGGGGAGATGTGTATGAAAAAAAAATTCACGCGAATATCGACATGTTGATGCTTTATCTAGATTTGCAAGCTATTTTTCTATATCAACTGGAGATAAACGTCTGAAAGAAACACTTGACTCAGACACTCATGGTCCAAATACATAACGAGCTCTTGATCTGAATTCACTAAATTTCATGTTAGCAGCCCAGTGCTCTACCCCATGACTAATGTAAAATAGGATAACAGTGTGGGTCCGGATCTTTGTTTACTAGATTCAATAGTATTTAGAAAGCTTAGCATTTACAGTAAGCTATCGTACCCGTCGCACGTTGCTGTGATCTAAGAAGAACGGAATTAAATTCAATATACGTTTCAAAAACAACACACACAAAAATGCAGTCACCAAGATTTTACAATTAACGTACTAAGACAGTAGTTAAACTTGCATGTGGTGGCATAAAAATATTAACAATGAATATGATTTTTCGATTTTTAAGAACTTCTAAATACCTAGTTTGTATTTTTCGGTTGATTAAAACTCATGCTATTTAAATAATAATAATAATGTCGGCGCTACCATATTCGGAATGAGTTTCTTGAGTACGGGTTATTCTCGCTATTGCAGAAAAAGATTCATGGTGTATTGTGTGAAACATGCAGTGTACTTTGATCACCTTCCGATATGTTTAGTCAGAATACCAATCGCCACTTTCTAGATGTCAGTGTCGTTGTATATGCGCTCTTGAGAGCCAACATTTTCACTATGACACAGGCGTCGAATGCCACCGCTAGTTATGTTACGTTATAAATTGTAGTTGTCCACCTTATCCCTTATGTAGAGTGCTCTATAAAATAAATGTACGCGTCACAGTGCCAGTTAGGTGCCGGCGGTTCTCCGGGTTATAATATCATCGGGGCGCCGGATCATGTCGCTGTCGCAGTTCAACTGTTGATTTAAGTAGTTCTCTTGATCCACTGTATAGAATACCCAAGCAGCGAACTCCAGGTTCTAGGGTAGTCTGGGCCAAAAATCCGCACACCACGCCAGAGTTGCCCTTCTTATATTACAATTTAATTTGACACACATATTTGCAGGGAAGTAGTCAACAACGTGCTAAAGTTTGACAGAGTTTGGATAAATGAGCTAGTAACACTTCTGGTTATACTGTCGCAAGGCCCGGGCTCCTCCTCTGTTTCAGTTATTTGTTAAACGTAGTTGCCGACCTTATCCCTAGATACAGCTTTCTTTAAAACACATGTAGGCGTTGTAGCATTCTTGAGCGAGACCGATCGATCAGGGAACTACACTGCTGTCGGAAAACGCCCGTCAGGCTGTTTGATTAAATTAGTGCTTGTAGTACCGTATGCAAAACGCTTAAACACAGGCTAAGATAGCCGTTGGGGGTGGGGGGGGGGGGGTGTTAGGCACACCGCCGCAAAGGAGTCATCCATTTGAGCTAAAATATTAAGCCAGAAAGTTTAATATAGTGTATTGAACAACTTCCCAAAGCTGGCGTGTGTAATGACGTAAGACGTTGGCTCAGGTCATTTAAGGACGACCTATAAATCGAATTATTATGTTGAATGCGGGCATTGCATTACATTTTATTTGCGTTTAGAATATTTTCAATCCATCTTCCGAAGTAGGTTGAACTATACTGCAGTGCTTATGAAAGTATTTGTTAAAATTTTTATTGTATTTAAAAACAAACAGTTTTTTTTAATTACAGCTATTACAAAACTTTTAATATTATTAGTTTTTATCTAAACCGTTTGTTTCAATTATTTTTTATTCCGGTTTATTATTTTGTATATTTTTTCCCAATTATAATTGAAATTTAAAAACATAGGTAGCCTATTGGTTTTTTAAAGTTTTTTAAGAATATTAATTTTATTTTAATTAAAACGTAACTGTCATATAACTGATGTAATGTTTTAATATAACAAAAAAATCAATTTGACCGTTACCTACGGTCGATTTACTGTGTGAATTTTGTAATAGTTCATTTCCGCTTGGACAGATGGGGCAGAACCCTGCCACTTAATCTCGTTTTGCTACGGAGAAATACGATAGGCTGACCAAGTGCAGGTAACCTTGAGTCATCTCGATCGCATCCTGGCCGATCAGATTTAAATACTCAACATGTAGGTAACATATTTTTATAACTTTATTTCTTAACTTTTACTAGCACTAGAATAATTTAATTCTAGGTTCAAAACTGCACAACTGTTTGAAAAGCTGTTGCAAAGCCTTTGTTTTGGAAAACATTTACAATGACAATAAAACAAAAATAGGAAAAAACAAGATGGCTGACAAGAGAAACGCTGTCCTAGATCTTTAAAAAAATCATACAAAATGCAACTCTATCTGCAGTTTTATAAGTTAAACCGTAAGATATAAGAATTACGTGTGTTATAATTTAACTAATTGTGTACAGTTATATCAATAGAATTTAATTTGATATACGTCTTGATAAAAATTTCGCCGCAGGAGTGAATACTTTCATTACATTCTGCGATCGGCTGGACGCTAAGCTTTAATAGTATTGCGCATGCGCGTATAGGAGGTGAATAGTTTACTTTTACTTAATAAATTATCGACGTGAAATAGGTGGTCCAGCGGTTGCGTTTCGGGCTTGACGATGTGGACGTGTGGGTTCGACTCCAGAGGAGTTTAAAATATTTTTCTTTTATATTTGTGTTATATTGTGTTTTACCGAGATGTGTGAAGAAAAAAGTTTTCATTTCTCAGTTATTCTAATTGTTTATTTAAGAATGTGTGTAAAACTTTTGCTCTTCATGAATAGACGATTAACTCTATCTAGTTTTTTTTTCTATACATATGGTCGATAGCAGGCCTGTAGTCTTTATTTATTTGATAATTAATAGGCCCAAATTAAACAAAATTAAATATTTTCGTTATTGGCATAGCCGACCAATGCAACTCCGCTGACTAAGAATACATAATTTTCTCCGGTGTACATGTATTTTGTTGTAGAACTATAGACCGACAGACCATCAAGCCGGCAAAGGAAACGAAATTTCGGTTACAACTGTATAGCATAGCTGTGAAAAGGAATCAGCATCGCTAATGCACTACAAACCATAATGCCAAAAGGTTAATAATAAATAGCAAATGAATCAATTCGATTAGAGATGAAAGTGATG